>NC_090371.1:224579052-224932859 GCF_036365525.1 Heterodontus francisci
TTTGTGGCAGGGTCTGAGATTGATGATTTTGGTCTTTTCAATGTTTATTTAGAGAAAACAGTGGCTGATAAAAGAGGGATGTTGGACAAGTGCTCTGAAAGCACAGATACAGAGGATGATGGGGAAGGAAAGACATGGTGATTTGAGGGTGGTGGTGGAGGTAAAAACCCAATGTCATCAGCTTTCATTTCAGCGAATGGTTTTGCCAAGAGGCGTAATAAAGATGAGAAAGAGGGATCGAGGATGGAACCATGGGGGGAATCCCAAGGTAACTGTGTCAGTGCGGAGGGGAAAAGAGAGTTCATATGCAGCGATACTCTATCTTCGATTGGAGAGGTTAACAGTGGGAACCAAGCAAGGATAGTCCACCAAGCTGGGCAACAGAGGAGAGATGGTGAGAACAACCCTGCCAAAGGCTATAAGAATGCAAGCAACATCAGGAGTGATAAGGCACCAGGGTTACAGAAAGATAATGCTGTGACTTGGATTCAGGTCATCTCAATGCTGGTTAAGGTACAGAACCTTGATTGGAAGTATTCAAATCAAGCTGAACATACATTCTTTCACATCATATTTTGGTCTGACCTTTCTTCCTCCAACAGGTCTCCACCACTGTCCAGCTGGGTGGGATTGCACTTGTCTGGTTCCATTTTTATTTATCTAACCACAGCTAGAGAATCACCTGCAAAGGCTTCTCTTCCCACTCTGGTAATTACCTCTGGTGTTGTCCAAGAATCTTGTCTTTGGCCCCCCCTGTTACTCATCTACATGCTACCCCACAGAGAGAACAGCCAAGAACTGGGCACCAGTTTTCATATGCAGGCTGACGATACCCAGCTCTACCTCACCATCCTCAACTTCTCCACTATCTCTAAATCATTTGACTGCTTTTCTGACATCCAGTACGGGATGAGTAGAAATTTCCTCCAAGTAAATATTGGAATGACCAAAGTCATTGTTTTCAGTCCCCACCACAAACTTCGTTCTCTAGTCACTGACTTCATCCCTCTACCTGGCAACAGTCTAAACCAGACTGTTCACAGCCCTGGTGTCATATCTGATCCCAAGATGAGCTTCCAACCACATATCCATGTCATCACGCTGCCCCTGCTGCTGAAACCCTCATGCCTTTGTTACCTCCAGGCTCGACTATTCCAATGCATTCCTAGCCAACCTTGCACATTCTATCCTCTGTAAACTTGACGTCACCCAAAGCTCTGGTGCCATGTCCTAACTCTCACCAAATCCTGTTCACCCATCACCCATGTGCTTGCTGACCTACATTGGTTCCCAGTTAAGTAACATCTCGATTTTAAAACTCTCATCCTTGTTTTCAAAACCCTCCATGGCCTTACCCCTCTCATCTCTGTAATCTCCTCCAGCCACACAACCTGGTTAGATCTCTGCACTCCTCTAATTCTGGCCTCTTGAGCATCCTCAAATTTAACTGTTCCACCATTGGCGGCTATCCCTTCAGCTATCTAGGACCTAAACTCTGGAATTCCTTCCTTAAACCTCTCTGCCTCTCTTTCCTCCTTTAAGATGCTCCTTAAAACCTGTGTCTTTTACCAAGCTTTTGGTCATCTGCCCACATATATATATATCCTTATTTGGCTGAAAGTTCACTTTATAACACTTCTGTGAAGCACCTTGGGACATTTTAAGTTGTTGTTGACTAAAGTAGCTATCCCTGATCTCTAAACATATAGGTAAACTACATTGAAATTACATAAATCTCATCAGAAATTAACTCATTCACTTGTACAAACATAGTTTGGTCATGTCTGCTGGGAAGATACAATGTCAGTTTCAGTATCAGACATCACAGTCACTGTTTATAACAGTGAATGTCAAAATTGGCTCCTACCCTTTATCATAAAGATAAAAGCCAGTGGTTGCTGTGCAGAAACTGCCACTGTTTACAGCGACAATGTTCCTCGTATGCTCGGCTAAAGTCTATAGTACACGACAGGCTGCACGTTTCCACTTACAGCAAACCACCTACTTAATAACCTATTCAGAAACTAAGTGACATAGAGTTAGCATTAACCTTAGACTTGAATATAGCAAACACTACAGTAGCAAATTTTCTATCATTGCAGCACTTCAAACAATAGCTAAATGTTTCAAAAGCAACAAAAATTTGCTCCAACCTTAAGCAGTATTGATCTGGGTCAACTGATCGTTTTTCCAGTCTTCTTTCCATACCCAAACCTAAATTCGAATCTACAACACTGACAGAATGTCGCTGTCGACGGTCATCATGGAGACTGACAGATACTGAGTCGAAGGAGGAATTGCTGACAATGCTGGATCGGGAGGAAATTTCACTGTGACCAGAATCTGAAAAATTATCTGCAGTAGCACTTGGTGCTAAAGCAAAACCTGGAAAATAGAAAAGATCTGAATTACTCGGTAGTCAAATTTTAGTATCAGTTACATACATGGAAGAGCTGGGGAAGAAAAATAATCTGAACTTCATTAGTATTAAAGGATAGATTCATATCCATTGTACTAATTAACTTATGCAGCAAACCTGAACTGTCATAAAATCAAAACAGATTTAGAAGAGTGGAGGAATAAAGGATCTCCACAGGTTCAAACATATCTACCTGGTTATAGAAAGCTAATCCTGGATCTAAGATAAAATGGCAGAGGTTTGAACATATAAATTCTTTCTGGTTAGCAGGGCTTTATCAAATGATTGCTAATCTTGCGTTTGGAGCATTGAGATACTGTTTTTAAAAAATGATGGTTCTGAAACATCTGCATTAGATGTATGAGCGAATGTTGCATTTTCAAATAGGTGGCAATGTAAACTTTCAACTTGAAAAGGCAAATTAAATATTGTAGTAAATTAGGAAACTACTGGGAGCCCAGCATATTAAACAATAGGAAGTACCCACTGCTATAGTTCAAAACTTAAAATTACAAAATAAATTACCCAACAATTGAAACATGTCAACATTGCTCTTTTAAGAATATTTTATTTATTTATTTTTATTTAGAAATACAGCACTGAAACAGGCCCCTATCTGCCTGAGAGTGTGATAGAAGCAGATTCAAATGGGGATTTTAAAAGAGAATTGGATAAGCACCTGAAGAGAAAAAATTTACAGAGGTATGGGGAAAGGTTGGGAGAGTGGGACTACATAATTTGCAGAGCGCCAGCATGGACATGACTGGCCGAATGGCTTTCTTCTGTACTGTAACCATTAAATTGTATGAATCATTGCACTGCTCGCAGGGACTGAATTCCGAAGGTCCTTCACACAAATAAAAAAATGACAGTAATGCACTGCCACTCAATATGTGATTTAGCTTTCAATGGGATCATTCATTGGATTTGAAATTGTTCCAAAACATTTCATGCAGTGCTCACGATTAATTAATAATTCGCACATATGGATGGTTATTTCTATTATTACTCAAGTGAATTGATGTCAATAGAGACATTGGAAATATTGCCCACTCAATCCACTGAACAATGTTTTTAAAAAAAGTTTCAGCTGCATTTTCAACACTTAGTGCAACACATGAAATGGTTATTCATTTTTCTTTTTAAGCACCACTTAATCATTTGGGAATTTTTAAAAAAATGCACATTTGAGGTGGTTACAATATGTTGCTCCTCCTCCTGATGGTGGTAGCTCAGGGCTTCTTACAAGATTGTGTTTATATCACAAATGGATTGTAAAATAAAACAAATAAATTACAAATAAATATAAAACAACTGAGTCTTCATTGTAGAAGGATAAGAACCCAGTTTTATAAAACACTGTAAAGCTTTGTATATATTATGTGACCATTTCCTATCTAATTGTCACTGCACCCAGCTGATTTTTACAATGCTCTATCACTGTTCAGCATATTCTGATTTTTAACTTTCCATTTGTTTCCCTAGTTTAGCATTTTGTTCCTCAAGTACCTATGTCAAGACTACATACTGTGATTTTTAAACTAGCAGAATTAGACTGTCATCTAGTCATACACATCTTGGCTAATTAGATTCCTGTTTTAGCATGACAGTTGGTTATGTTCTACTTGAATACCCTAAGGCTGCTGAACCCCCTCAGCCAATCTGGTACATTTTTCTTTGTATAACAACTCCACCTATCCCATAGGTCCGTGGTGTATTGTTATTCTTGTTACTGTTTTCACTTCCAAGAGAGGATGAAGAGCCTGATAGGTCCGACTGTCTGGAGCCATGAGATCTCAGCTTACTGCCACCTGACAAACAGGATGAGAAAACCAATTTAGAAATCAAATCTGACACTCACTGTATCTCCCTTGAACAGAACCAGGCTCTCATTTATCCAGACAACTTTGCAGCGGTGAAGTCAGTTTGACTAATTCAGAAGAAGCTCTTTGGGACTTTAACTAGGAATAATTAGATGGCAGAAAGCCCATTGTTTCTCTCTCCCATTAAAAAAATGCCAGAAGATTGTTTATAGTATTAAATACCATACAAAGGCTATTACTCCACACTGTTACAAAATAATTATGCCAGGTATCCTAACTGACAAATTCACAGCCATTTCCCGGCATGGGTTAAGGCCTACAGTGTTAAATGACATGCCCTCACACTGACTGTTACCTGTACACTGCCATTTAAAAAAACTGCCTTTTTTAACATTTGTCTTAAAAGTAACAGATGAAAGACACAGGTTTATTCTAACCTTTATAAAAATATGAAATAAACATTACCAAAAGAAGAGTGCTCATTTTCATAATCATGTACTCTAATAAATATCTGGAGTAAGTCTGTAGTTTTCAACAGTAATGCCTAATTACACAATAGTAAAAAATATAAGTACTGTTTTATTTTATGAGGTACAGCTGGGAAGTGGTCAGAACTCTTAAATGTGGAAAAAAGTTGTTTATCTAACTTCTTAAACATCCTGAAAGCAGGACTGGATACAGTTTTCCATTAATGTGAAAATAATTGTCTTGTGGAGATGCAGGCTAATTCCTGTTGATAATATGTTCTATGGCACTGACGAGATGATGGTTCTATTCAAGGACCTATTGAATCTTTCCATTGAGAAACACACAGACTCAACTCAAAGGTCATCTAACTCTATACTAAGACATTAGACTCAATCATGCTCTGTTAATTAGCTAAGCAGCTGTTAGTCAATGTTGCAATGGTGGCAACATATTTCAGCATTTATACTCTCCCAAGGTCACATAATTATCCAGCACAAGATCTGAGCCAACAAATAGCAACAGGAGGATAGAACTTCTTTTCCCCCAATTTACAATGGGAGTTGTTTGCCATGCTGGACAGTTGTAGTTTGAAATGGGAGTGGGGTGCAAATTTTCAAGATAAAATGTGGTCTTAGTTGACTGGAACTCTCAGACCATGACAGAGACTACGCCACAGCTCATTAGTAAATACAATGCCTTTTCATGGGTTTGGGACCCATCTTGGGATCTGGTGCATTTTCTTTCTAAGATGATACCTTTCCTTAGTGAGGTCTGAGGAGATGTAGGAGGAGACGACAATTGGGATGATGTGTTTGATATAGTATCTTCTGCCTGCTTTTTATTCCGATTTGGCAATTTAAAGTATTTCTATTGGGGGGGGGGGAAAGAGGTGGAATGGAGAAACAGCTCAATTATTATACCATTCCAATGAATTAACTTGTAAAGCAGCTGGAATCAACTGTATTAAATATTATCAGAGGCGTGTATATGGATGTTACAGTATTTTTAATACCAGAATTAATAATAGTAGGCTTACTGTAAAAAGTTAATGCAAAATAGCTTTGCCATTTGTCAGTACAGCCGTATTTATTAGCATACTCTATTATGAGGAGCTCCTTTCTATTTCGAGCAAGATCGGCATTGGGCTGCTTAAAACTGGCAACCACCACACATCTCCCACTACATGATAAGTGCACACAACATAAATAGCCACTAGAGGATAGCAATGCGACAGATTTGGGCAAGTAGGCTAAGAGACTAAAAATATGGTCTTAGTTGACTGGAACTCTCAGACCATGACAGAGACTATGCCACAGCTCATTAGTAAATACAATGCCTTTTCATGGGTTTGGGACCCATCTTGGGATCTGGTGCATTTTCTTTCTAAGATGCTACCTTTCCTTGGTGAGGTCTGAGGAGATGTAGGAGGAGACGACAACTGGGATGATGTGTTTGATATAGTATCTTCTGCCTGCTTTTTATTCCGATCCAAATTTGCTTCTTCAGACAAAGACAGAATTTTCTTCAAAGCTTGAGGAGAATGTGTACCTGAAGGACAGAAATTAAAGTAGTAATGCAGTTAAGGTAACCCTTTTTTTCATTTCAACACATACAAAGCGAAATAATGCTGAACAAACATACAATTATAAAGAACAGGTATTGGAATTTACAAGTCTTTGGAACAAAAACACTTGCTATTGTATTGAAATGGCTCTTCAGAAAAGTTATTTTTCATGCACATTTTGTGGTAGGGAAATAGCAAACCTCAGTTCAAAAGCAGAGCAGCAAATTATTTTTTAAAATGTTATTACCAAATGGAGGGAGGTCTTTAACTTGCACTTTCTTGCGTGATGGATACAGAGATACAGTTGGGACTTGGAGGGCTGGATTTACTTTCTGCTGTTGTTGCTGCTTCTGATGCTGCACTCCTGATCTTGGAGCAATTGGAGACGTATCTGAAAGTTTCCCTACTTTCTTTTCACCTGTGCTTTTGGGTACTAAATGTCAATGAAGAAAAAAAATTACATATGTACAGATTACATTGAAAATGCAAGATCCCAACTTACAATTTTTAAATCACTTAATTTGCTAGCACTTCTAAAGACATGTATTTCTTGGAATGGGGGAAACGTCTCAATTCGGTTCACTTTCAAACATTTTGGTATTGCTTGATTTTTCTTCTACTTGTGGTCCCTGCTTTTCTTGATTTCAGAAGTGAAATAAGATATAGTGAAACAATGTCACCATACTACAGGTCGAGGGAAGGCGGTGGCGTAGTGGTAATGTCACTAGCCTAATAATCCAGAGCCCAGGCTAATGCTCTGGAGGAAAGGGTTCGAATCCCACCATGGCAAATGGTGAAATTTGAATTCAATTAATAAATCTGGAATTAAAAAACTAATCTAACGATGACCATGAAACCATCGTTGTTTGTTGTAATAACCCATCTGGTTCACTAATGTCCTTTAGGGAAGGAAATCTGCCTACATGTGACTCCAGACCCACAGCAATGTGGTTCACTCTTAAAGGGCCGAGCAAGCCACTCAGTTCAAAGGCAATTAGGGATGGGCAATAAATGTTGGCCTAGTCAGCGATGCCCACAAACGAATAAATAAAAAAATCACAAGACACAGCTTTTAAAACACAAAAGTTGCCCTGCAGTTTTACAAGTTGTGTGAGAAGGAATAAACAAAAGAAAGGTTGAAAAACTTTTTCTTCCACCTGAAGTGGAATAAGAACAATTTAGCTCTAAGTTTTACTTTTTAAAATACTATTCAGACTAATACAATGAACTGCAGCACCAGTAAGCTGTACTGGAGTGACCTCTTCATTCCAGCCATGTACTTTCTCCAGAGTGAGGACCTGAGCAGAAGGTGAAGACTATTTTATAACTCAGTGAATAACCTAGTCTCCATACTTTTCATTTTACATCAAATATATATAAAATAGTGCACATCACATATGCCTATGTCCTTGCATTTTGAGTATCACAGCTTTTTAAAGCATACAACTTGCATCTGATTGGTTTAACATTTAAATATTTACTTTTTTAAAAATCTGCAAAGCTATACATAAAAATATGTCCAAGGAATAATTTATTTTAAGCTTATATCTTGCACACTTATGTTTAGACTTATTTTTGCTAGGATGTGTTTTCTTTTTTATATTTGCTGCACCTTTTTCTGTGCTGACTGTTGACTTTTTTGGCCTACCCTTTTTCATGTCCAATTGACTCCCATGTGCGTTGCCATGGGAGTCTTACATCCAGCGAGAATCCATCACAGTTAAAAGATTACACTTCAAAAGTGCCAAAAATATTTTTAAATAAGAAGAAAACTAGCCACATCCTGCTGTTTTCTTTCCCGAACGGGGCCAACCCCCAATGCAAGAATCAGGAATTTACAAGCTCAGTCAATTTTAAGTAACTGCCACCAACAATTAGCCTCTAATTGATCTGAGGATGTGCCTACTCCAAACTCTTTCCCAGAGGGCTTGTCTGAGCAGAGCCCTTAAAAGGCCCCATTTAAGAGCCTACACATTACAGTATCTCAGTCCTTGGACAATCCATAAGCACCACCACAGAAAATCAGTAGGTAATTGTTAAAAATAATGAATAATGGACTGTGTATTTCACTGCTTTGTGAAGTCATTATATGTGTCAACTGTCTCCAGTTCTCATGGCAGCAAATGTTGCTGAGTACAGCCATAGAATTCACTAAAAGTACGGATTTATACTGTTTAAAATATACATATTCTGGTGGATGCTACTGGTTTAAAGGAAATAGAGCTTTAAATCACTATTTACAGCCAAATGGTATGGGAAATTGCTTTGCAGTCAAATGAATAGAAATAAAAATCAGATACCTGAAAATTATTGACACAAGCCAAACTTTACCAAGGGCTACTTTTTCCAACTCAGTCCCAATACGTATTTTTGTTATACCCATGACTGGTTATAATCTTTACATCAAATAAAGGTTTCAATTTACACAGTCACTACGCCTATTTCGTCCATGGAAGTAAGCAGTCTTCCTTTTTGTGTGCATTATTCAGCCGTCATATAACAATTTGTTAAAAAAAAATTATGTGTTTCTTGCAAAATAAAATCACTTTTTCAGTTCAACAAACTCTTAATCCAGTTGGCTCAAGAATTAATGAGGACATGTATTGCTAATCCAAGTAACTCGTTTTTTTTCCTCTTTGCAATTCACATTTATGGACACAGATGAAACACATTTTTACTTTACTGCATGATCCCATTTGAAATATTGAACACACTTCTCCATGATTTAAGACATGTTACCCAGTCCCTTAGGTTTTCAGTTTACCAATTTAAACACCATCAACACTGTATAAAATACTCAAATGTGTTTCTGTTTAATTTTTTTTTTAATATAAATTCCATGGCTGAAACCAAATACCAGACAATTTATGCAGCTGTATTAGAAGAGTCAATGAATCTGTTCAGTAGGCATTATCTTAACCATTTAACTAACAAATAAAAGAGACATGGAGCTTTTAACAAGCAGTTTTGGCAGTACAGCATCCACAATTACAATGTAATCAATCTGTCTCTTTATTACTTGTTAATTGTAATGCTTACCAAAAAGAGTAAAATAATTAACAAAACGGTTAGTGTAACCATATTCACAACCCACAAATGTAATTACATTGGATAGTTTCTACAGTTGCATCGACTCACCAATTTAAAAAAGTATCACTACCAGGGCCCTTTTAAAAAAAACTTTTTATCTGCAGGCACTATAAGCATTTTGTTGAAATAGTCAAAGGATCTGACTTGAAATTGTTGAACTTGCACATGTAAATGAGATTATCGCTGTTGAAGTACTACTTCATGAATAATCAATGCTGAGTAGATGATAAAACATGGAACAAGAAAAGGTCATATGCCTCAGCACAGCCATTCCTTTCACAAACCATGTAAAATCTGCTCTACTGTGGATGCAATCAACTCACGCAGTCTCCTGAAAGGAAGTTTCTTCCCGTCATCCAAGGGATGATCCAAGACCTCTGAAATTTTACAGTCTATATTATACACTACAAGTGTATTACCTTTGTAGGTATGGCACCACCAAAGGCACGGTAGCTCAGGGAGCCATCACGCTGCTATTTGATTATCTCTATTTGAACTTATCTTTACAACTGTCAATTGTTTTTCCTAGCCATATTTGTCCATAAGGTGCTAATCAACACAACATTGTCACGGACTCTATTTCACATACAAAAGCAAAATACTGTGGATGCTGGAAATCTGAAATTAAAAACATAAAATGCTGGAAATACTCAGCAGGTCAGGCAGCATCTGTGGAGAGAGAAACAGAATTAACGTTTCAGGTCTGCGGCCTTTCACCAGAATGGGAAAAGTTAGAAATGTAATAGGTTTTCAGCACGTGAAAGGGGGAAGGGTGGGAGAAAGAACAAAAGGGAAGGTCTGTGATAGGGTGGAAGATGGAGAGATTAAATGACAAAAGGTTTCATGGTGCAAGGCCAAAGGGAATGCTAAAGGGACAAGTAAAGAAACAAAAGATGTGTCTAGAGGAGGTGCGAAGGTGCAGGAGCCTGAAGAGCTGCCGTCGGAAAGCAAAAAAAGGGAAACGAGAGCAACAAGAAAAAACAAACAAACCTGCAAAGCAAGACAAAACAAAATCAGAGTAGAGGTTCCAATCTAAAATTGTTGAACTCAATGTTGAGTCCAGGAGGCTGTAAAGTGCCCAGTCTAAAGATGAGATGCTGTTCCTCGAGCTTTTGTTGACCTTCATTGGAACACTGTAGCAGGCCAAGGACAGAAAGGTCAGAGTGGGAGCAGGGTAAAAATTTAAATGACAGGCGATAGGAAGCTGAGAGAGTCATGCTTATGGACTGAACGGAGTTGTTCTGCAAAACGGTCACCCAGTCTGCATTTAGTCTCCCCAATGTAGAGAACATCACATTGTGAACAGCAAATACAATAAACTAAATTGAAAGTAGTACAAGTAAATTGCTGTTTTATCTGGAAGGAGTGTTTGGAGCTTTGAATGGTGGGGTTAAGGGGTAGCTTTGCATCTCCTGCATTTGCATGGAAAGATGCTGTAGGAAAGGCAGGAGTGTTGCAAGTGATTGAGCAGTGGACCGGGATGTCATGGAGGGAATGGTCCCTTTGGAATGCTGAAAGTGGAAGGGAAGATGTGTTTGGTGGTGGCATGACGCTGAAGGTGGCGGAAATGGCGAAGGATGACCAGTTGAATATGGAAGTTGGTGGGGTGGAAAATGAGGATCTTGGTTCTGAGAGGAAGGGGAAGGGATAAGAGAAGTGCATGAGACAGAACAGACACATTTGAGGGCCCTGTCAACCATACTGAAGGGGAATCATCGGCGGAGGAGGAAAGGAAGACATATTGGAAGCACTAGCGTGGGAGATTGAATCGTCCGAATAGATGCAACAGAGACGGAGGAACTGGGGGAATGGAATACAGTCCTTACAGGAAGCGGGGTGTGAGGGAGCATAGTCAAGGCAGCTGGGGGAGTCAGTGGGCTTATAGTGAATATTCATTGATAGTCTATCTCCAGAAATGGAGACAGAGAAGTCAAAGAAGGGAAGAGTCATAGATTGACCAGATGAAGGCAAGAGAAGAATGGAAACTGGAAGCAAAGTCGATGAAATTTTCCACATATCCTTTATGGGTGTGTTCATGTGGTCGAGAGAGAAAATGAGAGCGTGAGAAGAAAATGAACAGAATTAAAACTTTTTAATTTTATATCTGTTCTCTATTTCTGTGTTCACAAAATAATTTGGATTTACAAAGCACCTTTAATGTCAACAAAATGTTCCAGAGCACTCAGAGGCACAATAAAATCAAAATGGATGCTCAGCCAAAGGAGATGTTACAAGGGATGACCAAATGCTTGGTTATAGTACTGGGTTTAGAGGAGCATCTTTAAGGAGGAAATGCAGGTGGAGCGCTTTAGAGAAGAAATTCCAGAGCATCATGCCTTGACGCTGAAATTGTGGCTGTCAATGGTGGGAAGTGGGGGAAAGGCCACAGGGCCAAATTAACAGGAATGGAGCAAAGTTTAGTTCTGGAGAATGATATAGCGATAGGAAGGTAGCATTCAGATGAAAGTTTTCCACCCGGATGAGATCGGTGTCCTAGCAGAAAGGGCAAATAGGGATATGGCAAAGGCTTTAAACTAGTAAAATGGGAGGAGAGACCTACATGAAACATAAGCAGCCTAAATGCAAACAAAATAGGGAAGAGGAGCATAGGAAAGAATTAAGTAAGGGAAGGGAACATATAGAGTTACAGAACAGGAGACTTAAAAAGATGGTTCAACATAAAGTGAGAGTAAATCCTATTAATACTGAGTTAAAATGTCTGGACAGCAATGCACAGTGTCTGTAATAAAAGAGGGAGCTGGAGGCAAAGATGTGTTGGGAGGAACCAGACATATTCGGGATTACTGAGATATGGCGACAGAAAAATTGGGACTGACAATTAAATATTGCGGGGTATAACATATTTAGAAAAGATAGAGAGAGAAAAAGGGGAAGTGGAGTAGCTGTATTTAATAGGGATAACATAATGGTAATAGAAAGAAAGAGGACACAGCTATCAGCAAGACAAAAATATAATCCAGATGGATAGGGATAAAAGATAATAAAGGAACAATCACACTAATAGGGGTTGTTACTGACCATCTAATAGTGGAAGGGAGGTGGAGGAAGAAAAATGCAGACAAATTAGGGAATTGAGTAAAAAAACATAGAATAATCATCATGGGGGATTTGAACTACTCCAATATTAATTGGCTAGAAGAGGTAGGTAAATGGGATGAGTGAATGGAGTTCCTAAAATGTTTAGAGGAGTACTTTCAAACCAAATATGTAAAAATCCCAACAGGAAATAATTGATAATGGATCTAGTAATGGGGAAATGAAATAGAGCAGATAAGAGAAGTAAAAGTAGGGGGCACATCTAGCCAATAGTGACCATAATATAATATGCTTTAAGATGATAACAGAGAAGGACATAAGTATAACAAAAAAGCATGTAAAAAGGGAATGTATTGAAATAAACTAATCAAACTCAAAAGAGGATGAAGCCCTGGTCCAGATGGATTGCATCCACACATTTTAAAAGAATGCAGGGAAGAGATAGCAGAGACATTACTACATATATTTAATAATAATTTAATAAAAGGTGTAATGCCAGAGGACTAGCAGATAGTATATTTAAGAAGGGGGCCAGAACATGCCCAGGGAATTCTAGACCAGTCAGCTTAATATCTGTGATAGGAAAAATAATGGAATCCCTACTAAAGGAGAGAATAGAAGAACAGCTAGAAAAGAAAAATATAGAATGAATATTCAGCATGGATTTCAATAGGGAAAAATCTTGCTTGATCAACTTTATTGAATTTTTTCAGGAGGTAACAGAGAGAGTAGACAATGGTAATGCAGTAAATGTAATTTATCTGGATTTTCAAAGGCCTTTGATAAGGTGCCCCATAAAAGACTAACTGAACACTTCTCACATCTCGGCAGCTGCCTTTTCTCAAAAGGTCACCATCGAAGTGGAGATCCAGCACAGAGTCTGTGGGTCTTTGACAACAAAGATCTCCAAAAGAGGAAAAAGGCTTTAGTCTACAACGCTATTGTTGTCACCACCCTCTATATGGCAGTGAGACTTGGGTAACCTACCAAAGGCACCTTGGATGCTGAAGAATTTGTACCAGAAGTGTCTCTATAGGATGCTCAACGTCAATTGGGAAGACAGTCAAAGAAACTCCAGAATCCTCACTGAAGCCAATTCCTCCAGCATCGCAACCATGATTATGCAAAATCAGCTCCACTGGTCTGGGCACAGCATCCGCATACCAAATAATCAGCTTCAGAAACAGATCCTCTACTCACAACTTAAGGATGGCACCCAAACTCAAGGACGACAAAGAAAACTTTTCAAGGACACTCTGAAGATCTCACTGAGAAAGGGTCAGACTGACAATGGTGCATGGCAGGAACTAACCACAAACCGCACCATATGGCAGTGCCTCATCCAACAAGCCGCAACACTGTCGGAAACTGACTGCATAAACTCTATGGTGGAGAAACGATAGAAGTGGAAGGAAAGAGAGCAGAACCCTGGCTTGAGATCCTCCCTCCCTCAGAGCAACCCTTGCCCTCTACTGAGGAAGACTGCAACAAATTACAGAATGACATTGATAAACTTGCAGAATGGGCAAATGAAGTTCAACACAGATAAATATGAGGAAGAACATTTGGTAGGAAGAATAGGGAGGTCACTTATTACTTGGAAGGTGCGAGTCTAGGTAGCATAGAATAACAAAGGGATCTCGGAGTACAAATACATCAATCACTAAAAGATGTGGCACAGGTTAGCAAGGCCATTAAAAAAAAGCAAACCAAGCACTAGGCTTTATTTCTAGAGGGACAGAATTGAAAAGTAGGGAAGTTTTGCTAAACCTGTATGGAACCTTGGTTAGACCACACTTAAGGGCTGAATTTTATGGGCCGCCCGAGACGGGTTCGGAGGTGGGGGGAGGGGGCCTATAGAATTGCAACAGGAGATAGGGAGCAGGGGGTGGAGGGCCTGTCGCCTCCCCGTCACATGCAATTCTGTAGGGGGTAGCATAGGCTGACGACAGCCTTCCCGCTCAGAGGCCAACTGAGGCCCTTAGGTAGCCTCTTCCTGCTGCCGCTTGGATTTCACAAGTGATGGGGGGGCGGGGGGGGATGGGGGGAGGTCACCCAGTCAAACAGGGCCTCCTCCATGGCCAATCTGTAGCCCAGCCCACGGAGGGCCCCTGCAACTTCCTGAACACCCCCCACCCCCACCTGTATTTAATGCCCACCCTCCCATACCCCTCGTAAAGGCCTTCCGGACTGGCCCTGGCAACCCTGCCTCACGTATCTTGGATCCAGGCTCCAATGCTGGGCCTGGGTTCAAGGCCTCTGTAGTACCAGCAGTAGCCACTGCTCCTGGTGGCACTGCTGATGGGCTGCCAGCCCTGTGATTGGCCGGCACCTCTTGGAGACGGGATTCCCGTCTTTAAAGGGACAGGGATCCGGCCGCCAGGCTGTTAATTGGCCCGACAGCATTGAATCGCTCCTGGGGAGTTCCAGCTGGCCGAGTCAGGGCTCCCCCCACCATTTCTGCCCGGCGCTGGGAGCCCCACTGTGGCATAAAATCCAGCCCTTAGCATACTGTGTACAATTCAGGTCGCCATATTACAAAAAGGATATAGAGGTACTGGAAAGAGTGCAGAGAAGATTTACAAAGATGATACCAGAAATGCATGGGCATGCATATCAGGAAAGGATGAATAGGCTGGGTCGCTTTTTTCTTGAAAAAAGACTGAAAGGTGACCTAATCAAGATCTTTAAAATTATGAAAGGTTTTGATAGAGTGGATACAGGGAGAATGTTTCCACTTGTGGGGAAGAGCTAACCAGAGGCCATCACAGAATAACAGAATAATACAGTGCAGAAGAGGCCCTTCGGCCCATCGAGTCTGCACCGATGCATTAGAACACCTGACCTGTCTACCTAATCCCATTTGCCAGCACTTGGCCCATAGCCTTGAATGTTATGTTATGACGTGCCAAGTGCTCATCCAGGTACTTTTTAAAGGATGTGAGACAACCTGCCTCTACCACCCTCCCAGGCAGGGCATTCCAGACCATCATCACCCTCAGGGTAAAAATGTTCTTCCTCAAATCCCCCTTAAACCTCCCGCTCCTCACCTTAAACTTGTGACCCCTCGTAACTGACCCTTCAACTAAGGCGAACAGCTTCTCCCTATCCACCCTATCCATGCCCCTCATAATCTTGTACACCTCGATCAGGTCACCCCTCAGTCTTCAATGCTCCAGTGAAAACAACCCAAGCCTATCCAACCTCTCTTCATAGCTTAAATGTCCCATCCCAGGCAACATCCTGGTGAATTGCCTCTGCACCCCCTCCAATGCAATCACATCCTTCCTATAATGTGGCGACCAGAATTGCACACCGTACTCCAGCTGTGGCCTTACTAAAGTTCTGTACAACTCCAACATGACCTCCCTGCTTTTGTAATCTATGCCTCGATTGATAAAAGCAAGTGTCCCATATGCCTTTTTCACCACCCTATTAACCTGCCCTTCTGCCTTCAGAGATCTATGGACAAACACGCCAAGGTCCCTTTGTTCCTCGGAACTTCCCAGTGTCAGGCCATTCATTGAATACTTCTGTGTCACATTAATCCTTCCAAAGTGTATCACCTCACACTTTCCAGCGTTAAATTCCATCTGCCACTTTTCTGCCCATTTGACCATCCCGTCTATATCTTCCTGTAACCCAAGACACTCCACCTCACTGTTAACCACTCGGCCAATCTTTGTGACATCCGCAAACTCACTGATCCTACCCCCCACACAGTCATCTATGTCGTTTATATAAATGACAAACAATAGGGGATCCAGCACAGATCCCTGTGGTACGCCACTGGACGCTGGCGTCCAGTCACTAAAACAGCCATCTGTCATCACTCTCTGTCTCCTACAGCTAAGCCAATTTTGAATCCTCCTTATCAAGTTACCTTGTATCCCATGTACATTTGCTTTCTTGATAAGTCTCCCATGTGGAACCTTGTCAAAGGCTTTGCTGAAATCCATGTAAACTACATCAACTGCACTACCCTCATCTACACACCTGGTCACATGCTCAAAAAATTCAATCAAATTTGTTAAGCATGACCTCCCTCTGACAAAGCCATGCTGACTATTCCTAATCAAATTTTGCCTCTCCAAGTGGAGATAGATTCTCTCCTTCAGAATTTTCTCCAATAATTTCCTTAACACTGACGTGAGACTCACTGGTCTGTAGTTCCCTGGCTTATCTCTACAACCTTTCTTAAATAGTGGGACCACATTAGCTGTTCTCCAGTCCTCTGGCACCTCCCCCGTGGCCAGAGAGGCATTAAAAATTAGGGTCAGAGCCCCTGCAATCTCCGCCCTCGCCTTCAACAGCATGCTGGGACACAAATCGTCCGGACCTGGAGATTTGTCCACTTTTAAGCCTTCCAAAACCTCCAATACCTTGTCATTCCCTATGACAATTTGCTCAAGAACATCTCTCTCTAAGTTCCATATCTACATCCTCTTTCTCTTGGTTGAAGACAGATGTGAAGCATTCGTTCAACACCCTACCAATGTCCTCTGGCTCCACCCACAAATTTCCCCCTTGGTCCCTAACGGGTCCTACTCTTTCCCTGGTTATCCTCTTCCCATTGATATACTTATGGAATATCTTGGGATTTTCCCTACTCTTACCAGCCAGAGCTTTCTCATATCCCCTCTTTGCTCTCCTAATTGCTTTCTTAAGCTCCATCCTACACTTTCTGTACTCCACTAATGCTTCCATTGATTTGCTCTCCTTGTATTTGCTAAAAGCCTCTCTTTTCCTTCTCATCGTACCCTGAATGTTTCTGGTTATCCGTGGTTCTCTGAGCTTGTTGCTCCTACCTATTACCCTAGAGGGAACATGTTGGGCCTGCACCCTCCCCATTTCCTTTTTGAATGCCCCCACTGCTCTTCTGTAGATTTCCCGACAAGTAACTCTTTCCAGTCTACCGTGGCCAGATCCTGCCTTATTTTACTAAAATTCGCTCTACCCCAATCCAAAACCTTTTTTTGAAACTTGTCTATTTCTTTCTCCATAACAAGATTAAATTGTACCATGTTGTGGTCGCTATCACCAAAATGCTCCCCCACCAACACATCAACCACCTGTCCGGCTTCATTCCCCACAATTAGGTCCAGCACTGCACCCTCCCTTGTTGGATCCTCTACATATTGAGCTAAAAAGTTCTCCTGTATACATTTTAAGAACTCCACTCCATCTAAGCCCTTAACACGATGACTATCCCAATTAATCTTGGGAAAGTTGAAATCAGCTAATATAATTACCCTATTATTTTTACACACCTCTGCAAATTGCGCACATATTTGTTCCTCAATTTCCCGCTGACTATCTGGGGGTCTATAATAAACACCTAGCAATGGGGCTGTCCCTTTTTTTATTCCTAAACTCTACCCATAAAGCTTCATTTGATGCCCCCTCCAAGATATCATCTCTCCTTAGTGCAGTAACTGACTCCTTAACTAATATTGCAATGCCCCCTCCTCTTTTACCCCCTCCTCTGTCTCGCCTGAAGATTCTATATCCCGGCAGCTGCCAATCCTGCCCCTCCCTCAACCATGTCTCCGTGATGGCTACTATATCACAATTCCACGTGTCAATCATTGCCCTTAACTCATCCGTTTTACCTGCAATACTCCTGGCATTAAAGTAGAGGCCTTCCATCCTGGTCTTACTCCCTTGAAACTTACTTCCACTGTATTCCCTCTGCCTTTTTCGCTTTCCTGTGTTTAGCTGTGTCCCTATTCTGCTAGGAGTCTGCATCCCCTCTCCCTGCCAAATTAGTTTAAACTCCTCCCAACAACACTAGCAAAACCGCCAGCAAGGATGTTAGTCCCCCTCTGGTTCAAATGTAGACCGTCCCGCTTGCACAGGTCTCACCTTCCCCAGAAACTGTCCCAGTGGTCCAGGAATCTAAAACCCTCCCTCCTGCACCAACTCTTAAGCCACGCATTCATCTGTGCTATTCTCCTATTTCTATACTCGCTAGCACGTGGCACTGGGAGTAATCCAGAGATTACAATCCAAGAGGTCTTGCTTTTTAGTCTACTGCCTAACTCCCTGAATTCTTGATGCAAGACCTCATCCCTCTTTCTACCTATGTAATTGGTACCAACATGTACCATGACCTCTGCCTTATAACCCTCCCCTTTCAGGATGCCCTGCAGCCAGTGACATCCCGGACCCTGGCACCAGGGAGGCAACACACCATCCTGGAGTCACGTTGATGGCCACAGTAGCGCCTATCTGTTCCCCTGACTATAGAATCCCCGATTACTACTGCTCTTCCTCTCTTTCCCCCTTCCTGTGCCTCTCTTTCCCCCTTCCTTCCCCCCCTTGGCCGCTTGCGGTGCCAGAAGCTTGGCTCTGTCCGCACTCCCTGGAGGAACCAGCTTCATCAGCCTCCAAAATGGAATACCGATTTGCAAGTGGGACCCCAGTGGACTCCTGAACTACCTGCCTGATTCTCTTGGACTGCCTGGTGGTCACCCATTCCCTTCCTTCAAGTCCCTTCAGCTGTGGTGTGACCACCTCCCTATATGTGCTATCCACAATGCTCTTAGACACGCAGATGCTCCACAGTGTTTCCAGCCGCCGTTCCAGCTCTGAAACCCGAGCTTCCAGGAGCTGCAGCTGGACACACTTCCTGCACACATACTGGTCCCGGGGACTGGAAATGTTTCCGGATTCCCACATGCAGCAAGAGGAGCAAGCCACGGCTTCAAGCTCTCCTGCCATGACTAAACCCTTCAAATGTAAAACTTTAGAAGACTATTATAATAAAAAAATAAATCAACGAAGTCTTGCGAAAACAATGACTTACAATTCAATCCACTTTGAAAAATACCCACCAGGACTTACTCATCAGTCAGCTGTCCTCTGTGGTAACTCTTGCCTCCCCTCACGCTCTTTGAGGACAGGTAGGAAATGAAAGGAGCTCCGAACTCCCTCAGTCACAAAACTCCCACTTTGAAAAATACCCACCAGGACTTACTTACCAGTCAGCTGTGCTCTTTGGAGACTCTCAGCTCCCCTCACTCTGAGGACAGGTAGGAAATGAAAGGAGCTCCTCACTGAACTTCCTCAGTCACCAAACTTCCACTTTAACACTCTACTGCAACCCAAGTCAGCACTCCAGCACAAATAAGGTTAGCACTGTAAGATGGCCCACTTTTATACTGACTGACTCTAGCCACTGAAAACTGGTTTAACCCAATTCTCTAATTAATAAGGTGCAGCTGCAAGCAGAGCCTGAGTGAACTCTGTTTAAAACTGGTCTAAAACTCACCTTCTCCAACCGTAACAGCAACTGTTAAGTTAATCTGCTAAATAAAAGACAGACTAGACTTAAGATAAAATTAACCCTTAATTATCCTCAGTCACCAAACTTCCACTTTAACACTCTAATGCAATCCAAGTCAGCACTCCAGTGCAAAAACCAATATAAGATAGTCACCAAGAAATCAAATAGGGAATTCAAAAGAAACTTCTTTACCCAAAGTGTGGTGAGAATGTTGAACTCGCTAACACAAGGAGTGGTTGAAGTGAATAGTATAGATATATTTAAGGGAAAGCTAGACAAGTATATGAGAAAGCAGGGAATAGAGGGTTATGATGATAGATTTAGATGAGGAAAGATGGGAGGAGGTATGAGTGGAGCATAAATGCTGACATGGACTGATTGGGCCAAATCGCCTGTTTCTGCGCTGTATATCCTATGTATGATATCCTATGTATGTAAATTGGAGGCGTGGAAAACTACAAGCTAACATGGGAAGTTGGGTGGGCAGCAGTTTAGTGGAAATGGCACTAAGGGAGCAGGAAATGGGTCTTGTGGACAGGATGAGCTTGGAGAGGAAATGGGAGCAATAGAAGAGAGATCATAGAAGTATGCAGGGTCAGGACGAGGCCAGAGGTTTGTTTTATTGGGCAAGAATGAGGGGCAGAAGTAGCAGAAGCAGACTGAACAGATAGTTTCAATTTTATGAAATGTGTGAATAAAAAGTGGCCCGAACCACCTCTACTAGTTACTCCCAGGAAGAGCTTCTTCTATTTATTATAACCATTTACTTTCAATCCAGCTCATTATATGCTCTTAATCCCATAAACCTTCTTTAAAAGCATCCCGTAAAAACTCAGCCTGGATTTTGTGAGAATAACAACAGTGATGTTATCACTGTTATTGCAGAGTAAATCGAGCAGCAACTTCAGGCGCCCGCACGTGCACATGGTTAACCACAGAAATCTGGAATTGCAATCAGAGTTACACCACTCCTTCACAGTGTTTATTATTGCAGTCCTTGCCAGAAAAAACTCAGCACTGAAAAGATTGCATGGCGTGACCTTGTTTTTCTCCACTAAAGATGGCTGAAAAAGTTTGTGTTTGTGCATTCAGGAGTAAGTGAATTTTTATTGGCATGGTAAGTTATAATTAATGCTGAATGACTTCCCTGGCCCTGAAAAATTCCCTCAACAGAAAATAGTGCTGTAGATTTTACAAAAACATTAATGGTGAGGCTCAACGCCTACTTCTATTATAGGGTAAATCAGACAGCAGAAGATAAACGTGGGAATCCGGAAGTTGCCATTTCTGTCTACCTCTTTTCTTTCTCTCCCTTGATTCCATATGTTTCCCAATCTTTAGTTAACTTTCTGTACAACATTTAAATATAATGTATATTTCCTGCTTTATACTTCCTGGTTTGAGCTCTGTGAGTCTCAGTGAGGATTCTGCAATCTGTTGAATGAATAGCCTCCTTGACCTGCTCACAGGCACCACAGATCCCCTGTAGTGGGTGCTGCTCTTGAACAATGCCACATCAGAGCAAATTTGTACTCTAAAGCTGGTCAAAACTTTGTGGGCAGCTATCAGCGAGGTGAAAAGCAAGCACTCTACCTTCGCAGCTGAGTGCAAAATCTAGACCCTCATCATGTTCTCATAGGGATATACTGCTTTATCACATCCCTTAAAATGGTCCGAAAACACTTTTTTTCTTCTACTTCAAACTTGGTCCTTATGAGAATACTATAAATAATTAATTAAAGACAACCAACGTTAAATATTTAAGTAAAAGCAAAATACTGCAGACGATGGAAATTTGAAATAAAAACAAGAAATGCTGAAATACTCAGCAGGTCTGGCAGCATCTGTGGAGAGAGAAGCAGAGTTAATATTTCAGGTCAGTAACTTGAAACGTTAACTCTGCTTCTCTCTCCACAGATACTGCCAGTCCTGCTGAGTATTTCCAGCATTTCTTGTTTTTTAAATTTAAGTGCTTGTTTACTGCAACTTTTTTTGTGTTTAAACTGTAATATTAATGCATATATCAGTGCTGAAAGCTTAAACTAGTTGACTCAAGGAGTGTGTCATTTTCCTGGACCTGCAAAATGAACAGCTTTAACCTGCTGAATGGTTATGGCGTAATAATCATGACATCTGGTTCATTCAATTGATAATTTAACCTTAGAGTTTTAAGTAAACATTCAGGCATTATGTTTAGTTAAAACGCTGCCCGTGAAAGAATGTTACAAGTTGCTCCATATGATCCATCAAAAAGAATTTAAAATCCTACCTTCATAATGAATTATCTAACGTTAATTATGCAAAAGAACCATTAAAATAAATTGTTTCTTTTGTAACAAAATGTAATACTAAAAGTCAAGATTACTAATATTTTAATAAACCATTTCAAAATTGTAATTTATTGTTTTTCACAACTGGAAGGAAATTGAATGTTTCCTTTAACCCACAACCTAATAAAATCTGAAATACTGGTTTTTCCACTTGTTGATACAATGCAAATTAATTAACATTTTGTCAAAGAATATTTTTAAAAATCTGTGACTTACATGTATTCGTACTTGGCTCACACTGCAATGACAAGGCCTGCAGGCTTTCTTCATCCATGTCCAGGTTAAGGTTTGCAAGGTACTGTTTTACTTTCCGAGCCATCTGCGCATCTTCATAGAGTTTCTTTGCATTGAGAAATGAACTGCGACGAACCCGTTTTTTGTGTCCCCCTGTCTGTACCACATCCAGCGCAGCAGCATTTGTACTGCCCTGGCTAAGCGACCTGCCACAGTGGAAAGAGAGAGAGATGCCGCTGGTTTCAGCATGGAAAGTCAAAGACTGGGACATGCAAAGGTCAGATTGAGGTCAGTCTTGTTCAAGCTCAAAATAACACATGCCTCATTCCAGTAAGTCAGACAGACAAAAATGAAAGAAAATGAATGAAGAGAGAAAGGAAAATAAAAATCAGCAACTACTCTGCAGATAACCTTATCCTGCTTCAAGGTGGCAATCAAACTTTACACCACTATAAGCATCTCTGCCCACTAGTTTAAAAGAAGCTACTACTCTGGCAGAAGAATTGGAGCAAGAGTCGAAGCTCATGCAGGACTGAGGTTAAATAGCAGTTGAAATAAATCCTGACAATATTAATAACAAAATTGTTTCAGTATTTCTCTGTATCACTTTATGATCAGCAGAAAGGTACACTCTTTTCTGCTCCCAAAGAATGGAATATTTCCCTCTACATAAGATCGAAAAGCAAATAATGGGACTGCAGTCCATTCGTAGTTTAACCCAAAAGTTACTGAATGCTGAGACTTCAAAAATCACTCCTATCCCGAGCTACCAGGATGACCCTAAATACAGGTAAATGGAATAAAACTTCACTATTACACAGAAAGTACATAACAAATTATTTTGGCATTATTATTCCTGTAAAAGCAAATTAAGTGAATAAAAATGAATAAAATCAAATTTTCCATTTGTAAGTACCCAAATTTATCAAAATGCATCCCTGTCGAGAGAGATACAAGCCCAACATTAAGCTGAACCACTGAAGCTCCCTAATGCTGAATGAAAGGGGAAGTATATTGCAATTATAATACCTAATTGCCCACATAATTCTGACCGCCAATATTTAATTGCTTTATGTTTATCTTTAAAATATGTCTTTTTAAACAGTTTCTCAGGATTAAAAATTTGTCTATTTATATATGTTAAATGTCCTTTTCAAACCATCAGTAAATATGCAATTTTTAAGGGATTATGTGCTTTAATGGTTTTGAAGCTATTGCTTCTAAAATCTCTTAAATTACCTTAGTAGCCTAAGCAATGTTAGAACAGACTCATGTGAGTAGGTAAAGATCATCCAATATGAGGCCAGAGCCAAAGGGTTAAACTGAAAAATGTGAAAGCATAAAGGAAGCAGCAGAAAGGGAAAATGCAAAATGGCAAAAAACGTCCTTGGTGCCGGCAGTTCCACCACTTACCCCAGACTTCTCCACTTCTTCTTCCTGTAATTGAGAGCCATGAATATTGAAGCGTGGGCATAGGAAGAAAGACAGAGAAAGATCACAAGCTCAGACAGAAAAGACCAGATCTCAGACATGCAGTAACAGAAGCCAAGGGACATAACACAGTCCAGTCACTTCAGTCATCAAAACTGGCCATGGTCAAACACACTAAGTTAAATACAAACGTTTCCCAGTCCAGTCACAGTAACTTTTACCCTTCACTGTAGAAAGTAGTAATGAAAACTTTCAATATGTTAACACTGAAATCATATACAATAATTGAGAGATTTTGTTTTGCCATTGTTCTCTATAAAGACAAAGTAAGTGCAGAAAACATTCTGTTCATTATAGATACAATCATATATTTATAGGAACAGAACTTTTAATAACCAGAAAGCACATCCATCTCAAACCTGGATTTCTATGATCCTTACAGATACATAGTGGATAGTGATCTCAACATAACATTTGAATGACAGTCTAAAGATGCGCTAAATATGCTATATTACTTTATAATACAAAATGATGTACTTTTTAAAGGAGTGCAGATTGCAGCTTCAATTAATTCTGTCCATGGGTTAGATATTTATCTTGCCGTCCCAGAGTAAAACTGACATTGCAGACTGCCCGCCCATTAGAGAAACTACCTATTTTCATTTCTGTTGGCAGCAAATCAACCCCCAAATTCAAAGTCGATAACTGTTCAACATATTGTCATATTTCTGTAGCAAATGAGATATGTTTTCTTTACAATACTGCATATCCAAATCATCTTATTTTTTCATAACTCTAAGCCAATTGCTTTCAAAATATCTGTTAATGGGCAGTCCTGCAGCAGAAACAACCAAATGTACAACTGACCACTGATAAACCCAACATGAAATCTAAAATGAGACACCAGTTTTAAGTTGCACTATCGCAGTGACTACTGATAAAGATAGCAATATGAAAAGTAAGATTCATCTGAAAACTGAAGTTATTTGGGTTGGAAACAATTAAATAGTAATTACAATGTCAGATATCTTGCTTTCTGTGAAAACCTAATCATTACCTTAGAGAATATTTTGCACTTGAAATGCGTGAAATGCATACAGAGCTGCTTACAAAACCAGTGTTGTAGATCAATAATCTTCATCTTCCTATTCATTAAATTGTCTGGTTTGTATACAAGAACAATAGCGAAAAAGCACAACTACAACCAGCCTGACTGCTCATCTTACAGCAGCATTCTATTTTTTTTTAAAACAGTACATATTAGCTTGCTGCATGCAATTCCTTACTAACACACATATATAGCGAGCTCGCCACTGGTATCAGACCCACCGGCTGTCCATGTCTCCGTTATAAAGACGTCTGCAAACGCGACATGAAATCGTGTGACATTGATCACAAGTCGTGGGAGTCAGTTGCCAGCATTCGCCAGAGCTGGCGGGCAGCCATAAAGACAGGGCTAAATTGTGGCGAGTCGAAGAGACTTAGTAGTTGGCAGGAAAAAAGACAGAGGCGCAAGGGGAGAGCCAACTGTGCAACAGCCCCAACAAACAAATTTCTCTGCAGCACCTGTGGAAGAGCCTGTCACTCCAGAATTGGCCTTTATAGCCACTCCAGGCGCTGCCTCACAAACCACTGACCACCTCCAGGCGCGTATCCATTGTCTCTCGAGATAAGGAGGCCCAAAAGAACACATATATGTACTTTACCACACTTTATTTTAAAAAAGTGATATCCAGGAGGAACCTTACTGGAAATATAAGTGCAGAACACTATGGGCGGCTGAGGTTTATTCAAGCTAGTACAGCTTTTTTGGTTAGTATTTGCAATTTGGCACCAACATAGGACTATAAACTTGAGCTGATTTAACACTTCAGATTTTGGAAAACCAAAATAGTGCATGTGCAAAACAGGAGACTGTAAACAACTTCTTCATTTATAGAAACAAATAGGAACCATTTAATGCATTCTTTTGGCTCTTGTTCAATACTATAAAAGACACCCTGCTAGTGTAAGACCTTCGAAGAGCATTGCACTGCATAAGGAAACAGAGACATTTCATAAAACCCATTTTGAAACATTGTACATCTGAGATGAAACACCAAAAACAGAGCCAAAATAACTATGATTAAATAATAACTAAAATAACACACATCCTTTTGTGCTAGATTATGCAATTTCAGTCTCTAAAGCAAGTTATTTTGTATCCTCAGAGGACCATTGCTGCTGTGTCTTCAGGACTGAAACAATCTGAATTGTGCTTATTCTTTTAAGAATAAAAAGTATTTTTGTCCACAGCCAGCCCTATTTGAAAAGTTATTTTATTCGCTATGATGAATAATTTTAATTGGCTCAGATTATACTACTATGGATTCTATGATTCTGTGAACAGATAACACTAACCTTGTTCTGAACATAACAGCAGGATCCATATTAACTGAAGCCATACGGCCAACATGACGGATTTCTTTAGCAATCATCCGTAGTTTTTCAAAGTTCACCAAACCTTCCACTTTGGAGTCATTCCCTAAGAGAAAAAAAAAGACTCGTGACAAGGATAGTTAATTTCCAGAGAACCCCAAGTGAACGACCAAGACCCCATTAAGGAATTCCAATGTTTTAAAGTTCTGAGAAGGAATGAGTCAGATGATGAGATTGCACTAGGTGTATTGATTTCAATACTAGGAATGTTGGTAGGAGGAGGACTGCAGACCATAAATCTGGGTAGAGCTATTAATGGTTAGCAGCTATGCTAACCCAGACTTTGCAAATTGATTAATGAAATTGGGATCGCAGGAGAGGAGTGAAGATATAAAAACAGTGTGACGGCAGCAGAGAACAGAGCATCACCGGAGAGGACTGAAGATATATAAACAGCGAGGCAGCAGGAAAGAAAAAATAATTGCAGGAGAGGACTGAAGGTATAAAAGCGGTGCGGCAGCAGCAGAGAGGCCAGAGCAGTGTGGGAAAGGAGTGAAGATATAAAAACAGCACCGCAGCAGTAGCAGAGGCCAGAGCAACATGCGAGCGGACTGAAGATATTAAAATAGCGCAGCAGGAGTAACGGAGACCAAAGCATCGCGGGACTCAAAAACAGACCATAAATCAACAAAAAAAAATCAAGGAGTGATGTCACAGGACAGCAGGTAGGTGATTAGTTGGTAAGTATTGCAGCTTTATTTTGCTCTTTAAGCTAGGGAGGTGTGCTAAACTCAGAGCTAGGTATCTGTAACTTACAATTACTTTATTAAATTAATAACAAACTAGATAACTGAAGACTTGTATATAAAAAAAAGTTTATTTCCATGTGGAACAGCTCAAGGTCTGGGTTTCAGAGCTTAACAGCAGCTGATGTCACTGCAGTGCATCTGCAAGGCTGAGAATTTCATGGATAGCATGACCTTGGCGTTGGTCACCTTGCAGCTTAAGAGTGTGCAGGCAGAGACGGAATGGGTGACCACCAGGCAGTCAAGGAAGACCAGGCAAGTAGTGCAGGAGACCCCTGAGTGCATCTTGCTCTCCAACCAGTATTCAGTTCTGAATACTGGTGAAAGTGATGGTTCATCTACAGGAGTGCAGCCAGAGTGAAGTCCACAGCACCATGGGTGACTCAGCTACACAGGGAAGCAGAAGGAAGAATGGGAAAACAATAGTGATAGGGGATTCTACAATTAGGGAAACAGACAGGCGTTTGTGCGGTCGCACATGTGAACCCAGAAGGTATGTTGCTTCCCTGGTGCCAGGATGTCACTGGTTGGCTGGAGACCACTCTGAGGGGGGAGGGCGAACAGCCAGAGGTTGTGGTCCTTATCGGTATCACTGGCATAGGTAGAAAGAGGGATGAGGTGCTGCAGGCAGATTTTAGGAAGCTAGGAAGGAGACTAGTAAGCAAGACCTCAAAGGTAGCAATCTCTGGATTACTCCTAGTGCCACATGCCAGTGAATATAGAAATAGGAGGATACAGCTGATGAATGCATGGCGGGAGAAATGGCACAGGAGGAAGGGATTTAGATTCCTGGGACACTGGAATCGGTTCTGGGGAGGTGTGGCCTGTACAGAACGGATGGATTGCAACTTAACAGGGCCGTGACCAATGTCCTCGCGGAGTGGTTTGCTAGTGCTGTTGGGGAGTGTTTAAACTAACTTGCTAGGAATGGGAACCAGGATGTTGCACTAGAAGCGTCATGAATGCTATACTTTGTAGTATGATTATGTTTTAAAAACTGTGATTTTTAAATACAGTGTAAAAAGATTCAGAGGAGACATGTGACCTCACACCAACTCTGCCTAAAGACAAGACAGGGATCTTGGCTATCATGTGAACAAGGAATCCTTTTGAAAGCAGAATGAAAGGTTAAAATGAAAAGTAAAAACTTCAGCATAATTACAATCTCGACAGATTGCTGACAGAATGTTGATGGTGTACGGAATGCAAAAATTAGAACTTTGGCTATCACCTCATGCTTTTGACTAGTTTGGGCCCAGATTCTAGTTCAGACTAGTTACCCTCCCATCCTGTAACCTCTACAATAGCCACCATAGTTAAACAAGTCATGAGAAAATCTATTAAAGAGATACCAAGTCTGCCATTAAGATGATACTGAGAATTCCAAAAAGATTACAACACATCAATGAAGAATAACAAAGTAGTTTTTTGGAACAGTTAATGCGTAACACCTGAAAGACAATGGGTTTTGCTCTCTCAGACCGTAAACAGGGACTCTGAAGATGCAAACTCAAGTGAAATTTTTAACATCTGGAAACAAAGGTAGGCCCGGGTGGTTCTGTTGTGGCCAGACTTGAGGACTCTGCCTATTGAAAAAGGCAAATGACTACTAACTTTTGATTCTGGATAAATTCAACAGGCTTTCAGAAGTCTGCAGATGTAAAGAAAAACAGAAGACACAAATACCAGCAGTGGCAGCCTCAGAAGTGAGTTTAGAACATATGAACATACAAATTAGGAGCAGGAGTAGTCATTCGGCCCCTTGAGCCTGCTCTGCCATTTGATAAGATCATGGCTGATCTGATTGTGGCCTCAACTCCACTTTCCTGTCTGCCCCCCCATAACACTTGACTCTCTGTCTATCAAGAATCTATCTAACTCAGTTTTGAATATATTCAATGACCCAGTGCTCCCTGATCAACCAAATTCCACAGACCAATGACCTTCAGAGAAAAATTTCTCCTCATCTCCTTCTTAAATGGGAGACCCCTTATTTCTAAACTAAATTTTTAACCCTAGTTCTAGTCTCGCCCATCTTGGAAATATCCTTTCAGCGCCCTGTCAAGTCCCCTCAGGATTTTATATGTTTCAATAAAATTACCTCTCATTCTTCTAAACTCCAATGTATATAGGCCCAACCTGTTCAACTTCTCCTCATAAGATAATCCCTTCATCCTAGGTATCAGTCGAGTGAACCTTCTCTGAAATGTTTCTAACGCAATTATATCCATTTTCAAATAAGGAGACAAAAACTGTACATAGTACTTCAGATGTGGTCTCATTAAGGCCCTGGACAACTGTAGCAAAACTTCCCTACTTTTATATTCTATTCCCCTTGCAATAAACGACAACATTGCATTTGCCCTCCTAATCATTTGCTGTACCCGCATACTAATTTTTTGTGATTCATGCATCAGGACACCAGAGAGTTCTGCAATCTCTCTCCATTTAAATAATATTCTGCTTTTCTATTTTTCCTGCCAAAGTGGACAAGTTCACATTTTCCCACAATATACTCCATCTGCCAAATTTTTGCCCGCTAACTTAACCTATCTATATCCCTTTGTAGACTCTTTATGTCCTCTTGACAACTTAGCTTCCTACCTATCTTTGTGTCATCTGCAAATTTAGCTACCATACATTCAGTCCCTTCATCCAAGTCACTGATTTAGATTGTTAGGGCGGCACAGTGGCGCAGTGGTTAGCACCGCAGCCTCACAGCTCCAGCGACCCGGGTTCAATTCTGGGTACTGCCTGTGTGGAGTTTGCAAGTTCTCCCTGTGACCGCGTGGGTTTTCGCCGGGTGCTCCGGTTTCCTCCCACAGCCAAAGACTTGCAGGTTGATAGGTAAATTGGCCATTATAAATTGCCCCTAGTATAGGTAGGTGGTAGGGGAATATAGGGAAGGTGGGGATGTGGTAGGAGTATGGGATTAGTGTAGGATTAGTAAAAATGGGTGGTTGATGGTCGGCACAGACTTGGTGGGCCGAAGGGCCCGTTTCAGTGCTGTATCTCTAAATAAAAATAAATCGTAAATAGTTGAAGACCCAGTACTGATCCCTGTGGCACTCCACTAGGTATGGCTTGCCAACCCGAAAACGACCCATTTTTCCCTACTCTCTGCTTCCAACTGGCTAACCAATCCTCTACCCAAGCTAATATGTTACCCCCTACACCATGAACTCTTATTTTGTATAGTAGCCTTTGATGTGGCACCGTATCACATGCCTTTTCGAAATCCAAGTATAGGTTCCCCTTTATCCACATTGCTTGTTACTTCCTCAAAGAACTCTAATAAATTAGTCAAATACATTTTCCCTTTCAGAAAACCTGCCTGATCACATGATGACTTTGTAAATGTCCTGCTATAACCTGATACAGCAAAAGGCTGCTTAAGACTTTAACCCCAAATTTGAAACCTGAGGTTTGTGGCGGAAAAAAGACCTTATTCATGGAAGTCCAGGTCTAAAGTGCTCGGGAGAAGTGAGCAACGAGGACAATGACTTTGAGAAGGACTGGGAGATCTAACCCATTGCAACTGGGAGTAATTTGGGAATTTTAACTGCAAGAATAGTGCCTCAATGAAGACACTGTGTAATGTAAAAATGTGGTGTGGGATTTTCAAGTGTTTCAATACGTTAATGGGAAATACCTTTCTTTGTAATTTAGTGTATTAGCTACTTACAAAGTACTGATTAGTTAATGTTGATTTTTAGTTTCGTTGTTATAGTAAAAGTCTTAAAACATGAAATCTTGTTGTGCACTTCTTTAAATTGGTCTGGGGAGTGCATATCTTTGGTTTTAAAGTCAATGGTCTCAACTGAGGTAGAAACAGGAAGGATAGACAAGGTGCACAAAGAATTGGGAGAGATGTATTGCACCAGAGTAAGAAACAGTAAGCTATTAGGTGAGGTCAGACTAAGGGGAAATATGTAAATGTACAGACTGTGCTAAATAAGGTTGGGGAACTGTGAAACAGCCACATGGGAATATGATGTTGTGGCGATAATGGAGACCTGGCTCAAAAAAGGGGCAAGATTGGTACTAAATATTTGTGGATTTAAGGTGTTCAGGAAAGAAAGGAGAAGTGGCAGTATTGACAGAGAATATTACAGTGTTGGAGACAGCAGAAGTCCTAAGGTGGTCAAGGACAGAATCTATTTGATTAGAGTTAAGAAACAATAGAGGTGCCATTACACTACTGGGTGCATCCTATAGGCCACCAACTATTGGGAAAGATAGACAGGAGCATATTTTCTAGGAAATTACAGAGATGTGCAAGAACTATAAAGTAGGGATAATGGGGGACTTTAATATAAACTGGGATAGCAATAATGTAAAGGGCAGTGAGGGAGAAGAGTTTCTGAAGTGTGTTTAGGAGAATTTTCTTGATCAGTACATTTCCAACCTAACGAGGAAGGAGGCATTGCTGGAACTGGTTCTGCGGCGTGAGGTGGGTCAAGTGAATCAAGCGAATCAAGCAGGGGAACATTTAGGGAACAGTGATCATAGTACTATAAGGTTTATATCAGCTATGGAAAAAGATAAGGACCAATTTAGAGTAAAAATACATAGTTGTATAAGTGCCAATTTCAGTGGGTTGAGAAAGGACCTGTTCCAGGTGAACTGGAATGAAAGATTGGCAGACAAAACTGTAACAGCACAAGGAGCTGCTATTAAAGAGGAGATGGCTTTGGTACAGTCATGGTACATTCCCAAGAAGGCGAAAGGTAGGGCAACCAAACATAAGAAATAGGAGCAGGAGTAGATCATACGGCCAGTCTAGCCTGTTCTGCCATTCAATATGATCATGGCTGATCTTGGGTTTCAACTCTACTTTCCCACATTCTCCCTATATCTCTTGATTCCCTGAGAGACCAAAAGTGTGTCTATGCCAGCCTTAAATATATTCAACGATGCAGCATCCACTACTCTTTGGGGTAGAGAATTCCAAAGATTCACAACACTTTGAGTGAAGAAATTTCTTCTCATCTCAGTCCTATATGATCGTCCCCTTATCCTGAGACTGTATTCCCGTGTTTTAGATTCCCCAGCCAGTGGAAACAATCTTTCAGTGACTACCCTGTCAAGTCCCTTCAGAATCTTGTAAGTTTCAATGAGATCATCTCTCATTCTTCTGAACTCCAGAAAATATAGGCCCAATTTACTCAGCGTCCCATCATAAGACTAATCTAGTAAACCTTTGTTGTACTGCCTCCAATGCAAGTATATCCTTCTTTAAATATGGAGACCAAAACTACAAACAGTATTACAGATGTGGTCTCACCAAAGCCCTGTACAATTGTAACAGGACTTCTTTATTCTAGTATTCCAATCCCCTTGTCATAAAGGCCAACATGCTATTAGCCATCCTAATTGATTACTGTACCTGCATGTTAACTTTGTGTTCCTTATACAAGCGCACCCATGTCTGTCTGATCAACATTTACAAGTTTCACACCTTTTAAAAAATATTCTGCTCTTCTACTCTTACGACCAAAGTGAATAACCTCACACTTCCCCATATTATACTCCATCAGCCAACTTGTTAGCCACTCATTTAACCTCTAAATCTCTTTGCAGTCTGTGTTCTCCTCAAAGTTTGCATTTCCACTGGACCACTGCTTTTCTTGATATATATTAATGACCTGGACTTGGATGTACAGGGCACATTTCAAAATCTGCAGATGACACCAAACTTGGAAGTACTGTGAACTGTGAGGAGAAAGAGATGGACTTCAAGAGGACATCGGCAGGCTGGTGGAATGGGCAAATTAAATTTAATGCAGTTGTGTGTGAAGTGATACATTTTAGTAAAGAGAATGAGGAGAGACAATATAAACTTAAGGAACAGAGAGACCTAGGGACATATCTGCACAAATCGATGAAGGTGGCAGGGCAAGTTGAGAAAGTAGTTAAAAAGGAATAGGGGAGCTCGAGCTTTATAGATAGAGGCATAGAAACAAAAGCAAGGAAGTTATAATGAACCTTTCTAAACTACTGGTTCAGCCTCAGCTGCAGTATTGTGTCCAATTCCGGGCACCACACTTAAGGAAGAATGCGAAGGCTTTAGAGAGGGTGCAGAAAAGATTTACGAGTATGTTTCCAGGGATGAGGGACTTCAGATACAAGGATGGATTGGAGAAGCTGGGTTTGTTCTCCTTAGAGACGAGAAGGTTGAGAGGAGTTTTTTTAAAAAAAGAGGTGTTCAAAATCATGAAGGTTCTAGACAGAGCAAAGAGAGAGAAACTGTTCCCTTTGGTGGAGCGTTCAAGAACCAAATTTAAGGTGACTGGCAAAAGAACCAAAGGCGATATAAGAAAACTTTAACACAGCGAGTGGTTAGGATCTGGAATGCACTGCCTGAGAGTATGGTGGAGGCAGATTCAGTCATGGCTTTCAAAAGGTTTTTGGATAATTATCTGAACAGAAAAATCTGAAAGGCTACAGAGAAAAAGAGTGGAGGGGAGGGGTAGTGGGACTAGCTGACTTGCTCTTGCAGAAAGCCAGCGCAAACTCAGCAGGCTGAATGGCCTCCTTCTGTGCTGTAACCATTCTATAATTCTATGATCAGGCAAATGCTTGAAAACATTATAAAATATGAAGTTAAGGAAATAGTTTTTATCGTGAAGATTTGGTAGCAGCATGGACTAGCAGAGTGTCATTACTGCTAAGGAAGCTCAGTCTGAGCTCAGCATAGATTGACAGGATGAAAGCTTTCTTCAATTCTATTACATTTTTATGTAAAATGAGCTTTGGCAACCTAAACTCAACAAAGTTGAGTCTGAGGACCATAAGGTTGTTTGATAATATTACTGGAAAAAAATTCCAATGGCAATAAAAAGTTCTCTTCAAAGATTTGAGCTCATTCACAAAATAGAGGAAGTTTTACTGTGCAGTTGAATGTGGTCTATCTAATCTGGGAATAGTTGATGCTGAAATGATACAAAAGCAGAAAATAAGTCATTTCCCAGCACTAACATTCTTGCCTTACCAAGTGCAGAAGTTAACCAATTCTGCTTTCAAGTTATGATTTTCATCTGTTTTGGACTCAGCTCAAAATGGTGGAAGTGCATGTGTCACTGAGGATAGATAGCTCTTTGTTAGGCTCATTTCAATTTCTACTATTCATGTGAACATCTAGATTTTTCAAAAGCATGGCATTATAAATAAACATAGGAAACTAATTGGATAGTAACTGCCAGAGCTCAGTTCGATCATCACCTCTCAACTAGCCGGGCCAGTGATGTTGACCGAGTTTTAATAAAACCTATGCAAAGGGCATGCAGTTTGCAGTACCACCAGCATTTCTCAGTTTGACAAATATGTAATCTTAATGGTCATTGATCTTTCAGTCCATATTTAGGTATTCTTTGAAAGTTTACTAATATAGTGGATAAAGAATACAGACTGAAATCTTTTGGGGGGCTTTGCAAGTCTTTTTTTTATTCATTCATGTAATGTGAGTGCTGCTGGCAAGGCCAACACTTGTTGCCCATCTCTAATTTCCCTCGAGAAGGTGGTGGTGAGCTGCCTTCTTGAACTGCTGCAGTCCATGTGGTGTAGGTACACCCACAGTGCTGTTAGGGAGGGAGTTCCAGGCTTTTGATCCAGTGACAGTAAAGGTACAGTGATTATAGTTCCAAGTCAGGATGGTGCATGGCTTGGAGGGGAACTTGCTGTAACTCTGCTTGGAGACTAGCAGAATCCTCCAGGAAAAAATATCACTATGGTGGCTGAAAGTACCAATGTTTGTCTGTCTTGGAGGACAGGATACCCAAGTACCTGACTGCATCTATGCTGTTTTAGGAGGCCGGCTGGTTCTTTAAAAAAATATGTATTTGTTGCACTTCTGTGGAGCGCAGGATGTTCAAGCCTTGCAAAGATCTAAACCTTCCTTCACCCTTATCAGACAAATGACTGGAAAGGGACACAGCCAAGGGCAGGGATGCTTACACCACGAGTTCCTGTTCCTTTGGCTTAGTTGGGATTTGGTGCATCAGTGGAGGACTATATGCCCGGTGAGGTGAGGAGTACTGGCCTCCACATTTGAGGATGTGGGCCCAACTAGTAGGGTTCAGGCCACGGAAATGGCCTGGAATCCCTCTACCCCATTGAAGAAAGCTCCTCAAATTCTTCTGATTTTCATTATGCATTACAGAGTGTTATTAAGAAATTTCAAATCATATCATGACCACATAATTTTCTCTTAACTTAGGAGTGTGGGCCTTGAACAAGCTCAATGTTAAGAGTAAACCTTTGTTTTCAACACTTTCCTTCTTTAGCATTCTGATGTATACAAGAAACAATATACACAACTGTACCATTATTGGGAAACAAGTAAATTGACCTGTGGTCAATGTTCCCTCTAAGCTGTGCTATGTGTAGCCATACAGCAATCTTGAATATACCGCTTAGTGCAATAAACAGGCTGCGTAGCAATCTTGAATATATTGTACAGTGCAATAAGCCTACTGCACCCAGCAAAAAAAATTAGAGGCAACATGGCCTGTGTTGACAAAGCTTCTTCTAATAAAGAATAGAATACAACTGGAAATAATCACAACATAGTTAGTTTGAGTGGCTCAGATAAATCTGTGAAACCTGAGTCATTTATATTAGTTGTCTAAGGCCCAAAACAAAATTAAAATTACTCCTGAATAAATAATAGTGTGACATAAATAAATGGGGGACAACAATGTATAGTATACAGAGTATTGCCAATATGCCACAATGTAACTATTGCAAGTCTACTGAAAAATGAGCCATTGATTACCAAGAAATATGCCCAGTATATGTTCAACTTATACAATACGCTGGTAGAAGGTCAACCTTTAGTTTAGACAAGAGATGTACAGTCTGTCTACAATATATGACTGCAATAAGATACAACAAATGCAGCATATTTAGTTTTAAATGTGAAGAAATTGGTGAAACACAATATAATTAAATGATAAAGCAAGATGAGCTAATATAATGAATGAGAAATCATGAGCAAGATGTGAAAAAGAGTAGTGATATTTCAAGGACAGCAAACAACAAAAATGGATATAGTCACATTTTTTTTTTAAACAGAGCTACCTTCGTGCAGGAATGTCAGATCTTTCTTGATCACAGGGAAGAGAGGAATAATGGGAGGCTGCAGGTTCTGGTTGTTGAGAACATTGCGATATTTAGCCATATTTCTAGAGGGATCCAAGAGATCCTGAAGGTCCTGAAATAACTTCTCATATTTGCTTGGAAGTTTTTCCCAAGTATTCCGCAGTCTTGCCACTGGTGCAAGGTATAGACCACTAGGTTTTGTGAGAAGACAAAGAAAATACAATAAGTATTACGTACAACAACATTTAAATCAGTCTTTTGAGAAGTAAACCACCAACTTAATTTGAAATTTTGCCATCTTTCATTTTTTCTCAATTAATGTTTCAAACTTTTGTTGCTTCTTTTTGTATAGGAACCATTGAATGTATGACATTATGGTTTGAAATGAAGATCATCGGTAAGATTCATTTCACAGTATCAGTAGCCAAAACCAAATCAGCAAAAGGTGTAGCACACATTTAGCATTACAACCTGTGAACATGTCCTGCAGGAACATTCTTCATTCACAAATAGAGCATTCTTATAACAGAATAAGACCCACAGCACAACTTACAGCTTTATGATTTCATATTTTTCAAGATAGATTAAAATAAATGTTACATTGTTGAGTTTAAAGCAGAAAAATATTCTCTATTTGTATTATCCAGCTCTAGTTTTAATACTTCTAACTGAATAGAAGAAAATGTATTTGTATACACCCCTTTCCATTTTCACATATAATTAATTCAGAAATTCAGGAATGAAGGTTATTAATATCCTTGGGTCACTGTCATTATCAGCAAGGACAGGGGATTATAGGAAACTCCCTTTGCTAGTCTAACCCACTTATCCTTTGCCGCTACAATATTCCAGTACTGGGACTACAATTTAAGGACACCTTTCTTGTAATTGAAACTAGTTACATAATCTAAATATTTTATTCATAATAAGATATATTACGAAAAAATTTTGTAAATTATTTCAAGATTTACTATTTCTATGAATCATTAAAATTTGTACATTAAAGATCTCTAGTATGATTGCAATCTTTGCACAATATACACAAGTGGTTTGAGTGCTAACCATAAATAATGTGCTTTAACGTTTGTCACCTTTTGTTACTGTTCAATACAGAATTAAGATTTTGAAACTTAATGAAAAGGCATAACATTTCACATTTAAAAAGGCACTTTTTAACACCAATTCCCTCTTCCTACAATATTAAAGCAAAGGGTACATACATTAATAGCCCTCCATTTAGATGTTTATCATAGTCATTATTTAATTTCTGACTTTAAGAAACACATTTGCCTAAGCAAAGTTGGTTAACCATGGCTTTGTAAGTGAAGAATTACAACTCCTTCAGATTATTCTATTAAGTCATCATTTGAAGGAAAATATGTCACTCATCAGATGAATGACTAATGCCCAAGCTTCACATTAGAATAGTTTGAAAAGAAGTGACGCGGTTAAATTTTCTTTTGACAGAGCAACCTCAAGCCAAAGTAACACTGCTGTTAAAATCGACAGTACTGCAATGCCTTTCCACCTTGTGATATATGATTTAAAAAACAACACAGAGAACACTCACAGATTTCTGGGATATTGGGACCAGTTCTGGGACAGGAGGCACCTATTCAAAAGGCATGGGTTGCACCTCAACAGGACTGGGACCAATGTCCTTGAAGGGAGATTCACAAGTGTGATTGGGGACGGTTTAAACTAAATTGGCAGGGGCTGAGCACCAGTATATAGAAGTAGAAAAAGAGGAATAAGGTACATAAAGGAGTGAGAGTGTTGGGTAGTACTAGAGAAGGAAGTAGTACCATATTAGATAGGAGCAGACTAAGAAGGTCTACAAAAAATACAAAGACAGTTTTAGCATGCATGCATGTAAATGCAGTGTGGTGACTAAGTCTGGTGAACTACAAGTACAAATAGTTGTATGGGAATATGATGTAGTGGCAATAACAGAAACGTGGTGCAAAAATGGTGAGGACTGGGTACTTAATATTCAAGGATACAAAGTGTTCAGAAAAGAGAAGAAAGGAAACAAGGGAGTTTGGATAGTGATACTGATGAGGAAGACATTGTAGTGTTGGAAAGGGAGGATGTCCTTGATGGGACAAGATAAGATCCATCTGGTTAGAGTTGAAAAGCAAAAAGGGTACGATCACACTACTGGAGATATTCTATAGGCCTCCAAATAGTGAGAGGGAGATAGAGGAGCAAATCTGCAGGGAAATCACAGGGATATGAAAGAATTTTAGCATGGTGATACTGGGGGACTTTAATTACCTAAATATCAACTGGGATAATGTTAGAGTAAAAACAGTCAGGAGGGGGAGGAATTTCTGAAATATGTTCAGGAGGAGGTTCACAAGGAGGAGGTGTTAGCAATTTTGGAAAGTGTGAAAATAGATAAGTCCCCTGGGCCAGATGGGATTTATCCTAGGATTCTCTGGGAAGCCAGGGAGGAGATTGCAGAGCCTTTGTCCTTGATTTTTATGTCGTCATTGTCGACAGGAATAGTGCCGGAAGACTGGAGGATAGCAAATGTTGTCCCCTTGTTCAAGAAGGGGAGTAGAGACAGCCCTGGTAATTATAGACCTGTGAGCCTTACTTCGGTTGTGGGTAAAATGTTGGAAAAGGTTATAAGAGATAGGATTTATAATCATCTTGAAAAGAATAAGTTCATTAGAGATAGTCAGCACGGTTTTGTGAAGGGTAGGTCGTGCCTCACAAACCTTATTGAGTTTTTTGAGAAGGTGACCAAACAGGTGGATGAGGGTAAAGCCGTGGATGTGGTGTATATGGATTTTAGTAAGGCGTTTGATAACGCTATTGCAGAAAATACAGAAGTATGGGATTGAAGGTGAATTAGTGCTTTGGATCAGAAATTGGCTAGCTGAAAGAAGACAGAGGGTGGTGGTTGATGGTAAATGTTCATCCTGGAGTATAGTTTCTCGTGGTGTACCGCAAGGATCTGTTTTGGGGCCACTGCTGTTTGTCATTTTTATAAATGACCTGGATGAGGGTGTAGAAGGGTGGGTTAGTAAATTTGCGGATGACACGAAGGTCGGTGGAGTTGTGGATAGTGCCGAAGGATGTTGTCGGGTACAGAGGGACATAGATAGGCTGCAGAGCTGGGCTGAGAGATGGCAAATGGAGTTTAATGCGGAAAAGTGTGAGGTGATTCACTTCGGAAGGAGTAACAGGATTGCAGAATACTGGGCTAATGGGAAGATTCTTGGTAGTGTAGATGAGCAGAGAGATCTTGGTGTCCAGGTACATAAATCCCTGAAAGTTGCCACCCAGGTTAATAGAGCTGTTAAGAAGGCATATGGTGTGTTAGCTTTTATTAGTAGGGGGATCGAGTTTAGGAGCCACGAGGTCATGCTGCAGCTGTACAAAACTCTGGTGCGGCCGCACCTGGAGTATTGCGTGCAGTTCTGGTCACCGCATTATAGGAAGGATGTGGAAGCTTTGGAAAAGGTGCAGAGGAGATTTACTAGGATGTTGCCTGGTATGGAGGGAAGGTCTTACGAGGAAAGGCTGAGGGACTTGAGGTTGTTTTCGTTAGAGAGGAGGAGAAGAGGTGACTTAATAGAGACATAAGATAATCAGAGGGTTGGACAGGGTGGATAGTGAGAGCCTTTTTCCTCGGATGGTGATGGCAAACACGAGGGGAGATAGCTTTAAGTTGAGGGGTGATAGATATAGGACAGATGTCAGAGGTAGTTTCTTTACACAGAGAGTAGTAGGGGCATGGAACGCCCTGCCTGCAACAGTAGTAGACTCGCCAACTTTAAGGGCATTTAAGTGGTCATTGGATAGACATATGGATGAAAATGGAATAGTGTAGGTCAGATGGTTTCAAAGGTCGGTGCAACATCGAGGGCTGAAGGGCCTGTACTGCGCTGTAATGTTCTATGTTCTAGGAGAAATTCCTTGTTCAGTCTGTTCTCAGTCCAACTAGGAAGGAGGCATTCCTGGATCTGGTCCTGGGGAAATGAGGTGGGCCATGTGGATCAAGTGTCTGTGGGGGAGCACTTGGGTAAGTGCTATTATCATACCATAAGGTTTAGATTATTAATGGAGAAACACAAGGTACAATCTAAAGTAGAACTTCTAAATTGGAAGAGGGCTAACTTCAAGGGGATGAGAGGGCATCTGGCCAGGGTAAAATGGAATCAAAAATTGAGAGGAAATACAGTAACGGAACAATGGGTGATCTTTAAGGAGATGTTGTTTCAGGTACAGGCTAAGCACAATCCAACAAGGATGAAAGATAGGGAAACTAAAGCCAGGGCTCCTTGGATGTCGAGGGAGATAGAGAATATGATGAAACGAAAAAAGGTGAATGATGCATGTCAGGTGAATTCTTCAAGTGAGAACCAAGCCAAGTACAATGAATTGAGAGGGGAAGTGAAGAGGAAAACAAGTCTGCAAAAAAAAGAGAATATGAGAGTAGAATGGCAGATAACATAAAAAGGAATCCAAAAATCTTCTATTAGCATGTAAATAGTGAGTGGGAAGTAAGAGACGAGGTGAGTCCTGTAAGGGACAAAGAGAGTGACACATGCTTAGAGGTGCAGGGCAATGTTAGAATACTTAATGAGTACTTTGTTTACTAAAGAAGAGGAAACTGACAAATATTGGTAGAAGCGAAAATGTTAGAGATAATGGATCGGGTAAAAATTGATAGGCAGGATGTACTGGAAAGGCTGGCTATGCTTAGAGTGGATAAGTCACCTAGTCCAGATGGCTTGCACTGCAGGTTGCTAAACGACATGGAACTGGAGATAGTGGAAACACTTGCCATTATCTTCCAATCGTCCCTAGATAGAGGAGGTGCAACAGGATTGGGGAGTGGCAAACGTGACACCCTTATTCAAGAAAGGGTGTAAGGACATTCCTAGTAACTATAGACTGGTCAGTTTAACATCAGTGGTGGGTAAGGTTCTAGAAACAATAATCAGGGGGAAAAAAAATCAACAGGCACTTGGGAGAGGTTTGAGTTAATAAAGGAGAGCAAGCAGATTTGTAAAAGACAGATCGTGCTTGACTAATTGAATTTTTTGATGAAATAACAGAGAAGGTTAATGAAGGGAAAGCAATGGATTTTGTCTATAAGTATTTTAAGAAAGTGTTTGACAAAGTACCACCTAAAAGGCTGGTTAACAAAGTTGAGGCTCATGGAATGGGAGGGCCAGTGTCAGCTTGGATTAAAAAAAAAATTGGCTTAAGCACAGAAAACAGCAAGTTTTTTTTGTTCATGGGTTGTGGGTAACACTGGCTAGGCCAGCATTTATTGTCCATCCCTAATTGCCCTCGAGAAGGTGGTGGTGGTGAGCTGCCTTCTTGAGCCACTGCGGTCCCTGAGGTTGTGGGGTGGAGGGGGGGGGGGGGGATGTTATAGCAACTGTGCTGTTAGGAAGGGAATTCCAGGACTTTGACCCAGAAACAGTGAAGGAATGGTGATATAGTACCAAGTCAGGATGGTGTGTGGCTTGGAGGGGAACTTGCAGGTGTGGTGGTGTTCCCATGCATCTGCTGCCCTTCTCCTTCTAGGTGGTAGAGGTTTTGGGTTTGGAAGGTACTGTCGAAGGAGCCTCGGTAAGTTGCTGCAGTGCATTTTGTAGATGGTACACACTGCTGCCACTGTGCATTGGTGGTGAAGGGAGCGATTGTTCAAGGTGGTGGAGGGGTGAAATCAAGCGTGCTGCTTTGTCCTGGATGGTGTTGAGCTTCTAGAGTGTTGTTGGAGCTGCACACATCCAGGCAAGTGGAGACTATTCCATCACATTCCTGATTTGTGCCTTGTAGATGGTGAACAGGCATTGGGGAGACAGGAGATGAGTTACTCGCCACAGAATTCCTTGCTCCTGATCTGCTCTTGTAGCCACAGTATTTATGTGGCTGGTCCAGTTCAGTTTCTGGTCAATGGTAACCCCAAGGATATTGACAGTGGAGATCCGGCGATGGTAATGCCATTCAACATTGAGGGAAGATGGTTAGATTCTCTCTTGTTGGAGATGGCCATTGCTTAGCACTTATGTGGTGCAAATGCTACCTATCATTTATCAGTCAGAGCCTGGATGATGTCCAGGTCTTGTTGCATATGAACACGGGCTGCTTCAGTATTTGAGGGGTCGCGAATGGTGCTGAATATTGTGCAATCATCAGCGAACATCGCCACTTCCGACCTTATGATGGAAGGAAGGCCACTGATGAAGCAGCTGAAGGTGCTTGGGCCAGGACATTACCCTGAGGAACTCCTGCTGTGATGTCCTGAGACTGAGATGATTGACCACCAAAAACCACAACCATCTTCCTTTGTTCTAGGTATGATTCCAACCAGCGGAGAGTTTTCCCCGATTCCCATTTACTCCAGTTTTGCCAGGGCTCCTTGATGCCATACTCGGTCAAATGCTGCCTTGATGTCAAGAGCACTCACTCTCACCTCACCTCTGGAGTTCAGCTCTTTTGTCCACGTTTGGACCAAAGCTGTAATGAGGTCAGGAGCTGAGTGGCCTTGGTGGAACCCAAACTGACCGTCAGTGAGCAAGTTATTGCTGAGCAAGTGTCGTTTGATAGCACTGTCGATGACCCCTTCCGTCACTTTACTGATGATTGAGAGTAGACTGATGGGGCGGTATTTGGCCGAGTTGGATTTGTCCTGCTTTTTGTGTACAGGACATGCCTAGGCAATTTTCCACATTGCCGGGTAGATGCCAGTGTTGTAGCTGTACTGGAGGAGCTTGGCTAGCCGCACAGCTACTTCTGGAGCACAAATCTTCAGTACTCTAGCCGGAATGTTGTCAGGGCCCATAGCCTTTGCAGTATCCAGTGCCTTCAGCCATTTCCTGATATCACGTGGAGCAAATCAGATTGGCTGAAGACTGGTATTTGTGATGCTTGGAACCTCAGGAGGAGGCCGAGATGTATCATCCACTCGGCACTTCTGGCTGAAGATGGCTGCAAATGCTTCAGCCTTGTCTGGTAAATGGTTATTTTTCAGACTGGACGATGGCAGACAGTGGTGTTCTTCAAGGTTCAGTGCTAGGACCACTGCTTTCTTTGATTTATTTAAATGACTTGGATATTGGAAGACAGAGTAAAAGTTCAAAATTTGCCAATGATACCAAATGTGGAGGTGTGGCAGACAGTGAGGATGATAGAAATCGACTGCAACAGGACATAGATAGGCTAGCAGAATGGACAGACAAGTGGCAGATGGAATTTAATACAGAGAAGGGTGAGGTGATACATTTCGGCAGAAGAGATAGGAAGAGGCAATATAGATTTCATGGTAATATAAAAGCAAAAGCAGAATACTGCAGATGCTGGAAATCTGAAATAAAAACAAGAAATTCTGGAAATGCTCAGCAGGTCTGGCAGCATCCGTGGAAAGAGAAGCAGAGTTAACGTTTCAGGTCAGTGAATTTTCTGATGAAGGGTTGATGTCCCCATTCATTTTTTACACTGCGAGTGGTAATGACCTGGAAATTGCTGCCTCTGAGGGTGGTGGAAGCAGAGACGATGAATGAGTTCAAAAGGAAATTAGATGGGCACTCGAGGGAAATAAACTTTCAGGATTACGGGGATGGAGCAGTGGAATGGGACTGACTGGAATGCTCTACGGAGAGCTGGCACTGACTCAATGGGCCAAATGGCCGCCTTCTGTGCCGTAATGGCTCTATGTCAGTTGCAACTTCTACATAATCCAGTTTTAACGAATGTTCATTTCTTTCAAATGCTCCTAGCACTGTGTTATGGTTCAAGGTTGCCAGATTAGCAAAGCAAACTCGTGCAAAAGAATGTATTTTAAATTTACAGTTCTGCTGCAGATTTCTTCTACATATGTGCAGAGATACCATGTAGTAGATGCTTAATTTCAGGTTGAGTAAAATATCAAGCATGGCTTATTTTCCATCTGCTACTTCCCTCTCCCTAATTTTTACATTCTTCCTAGCCCCCTTCTACTCTTGTTTCTATTAGTTGGTTCATTACTGGGCCAACTGCACCATTCCACCCGCCTTTCATAATCTGCTCCCTGTTGAATTCAATAAAGCCTTGCAAGGTTTACAATGATCACAAAATACCTAGCAAAATTGAAAATCAATATTCATATGCGCCTGTAAAACACTAAAGAGGATGTTTGAGAAAAATGCTAGTTCTCTGAATATAGTATTAAGAGGCCTTGTGCTCCTGCTAAACCACCAATTGATTAAGTGTGACTTTGAGACTGTTACAATTTTCAGTTCAAGCCTTTGCTCAGTTTTTTAAACTGTACATAAAGCAATTTCTGTGTCATGATAAAAGACCTGAACATAATGTAAATTCCGCTTGTCAGCTTGAATGGAATCACACAAGGGTTTCCTCTCATATTCCAGTTTTAAAGCATCTCTTTACCTTTATACTTTTATTTTGTATACTGTGTTTTCCACAGTTGTACACCACGTTTTGTGTTTTCCTTCTGTCTCTGCATCCCTTGCGCAGGGTGGATGTTAGGCTTTTTTCATGATTTGTCTTCTATTTAAAGCTCAGTGACTGATAAAACTCTACAAAGTTTAAACTCTCATTCTTGTGTTTAATGTCCCTCCACCGTCTTAACCCTCCAAAATATTTTCCAGCCCTACAACCACATCCCCTCATCCCACCGAGAACTATGCATTCTTCTGACATTTACCTCATATGCAATCCTTACCTTTGCTTTAACATTGCGGTCGTGCTTTCAGGCATCTGGAATTCACTTCTAAACCTCTCTGCCTCTCCACAGCCTTCTTGTCCTTTAAGACTCTCCTTAAAAACCTTCCTCTTTGATTAAGTTTATAGTCACGCTTCCTAATACCTTCTTTGGCTTGGCATCCTTCTTTTAATTGATTCTCAGGATGTGGACAACTGGCAAGACTGGCCCATTCGTAGATACCCTGAGAAGGTGCAGTTGGTGTGGGTCAGCAGTCACATAATGGCCAGTCTGCATGAGGATGGCAGGTTTGCTTCTGATTACACTTTGCTTAAGTGCCTTGGGATACTCTTCCATATTAAAGCCACTATATAAATGCAATTTGTCTTCCAGTTGCATTTGCCTCCAGAGTCCCTATTGCCATATACCACATCATCTTTCAACCATCTTAAGGTTCTCTGCTGCATGGTAGATACTTCAACACTTCATGGCTGAATACTGAGTCAACAGTTCTAAAGCCAAAGATAGTTGGGTAGGGGTACATTTTCTCTAAACTTCTATGATAAAAACTTGGATTGTGTACCATAATTGAACATTTATTGAACTTGCGTTCCATTTACAGCAAAAGGTAATTCGAAACTTTTACCCATTATTAGAATTAAAAGTGATTAAAAATACTTTTTAAAGTAAAAGTTGATCTTACTGCTCTATATTTTTACCTGATAATTGCAAACATGGAGTTAAAGTTCTTGCATTCTCTACAGTGCAGTGCCATCTTGATAAAGTGTTTAATTATCTTCATCCTTTTCAGTTGGTTTGGCTCTCTAAGGATCTCTGTTGCAACCCAGAATGTTTCCTGATTGATAATGTTCTCAAATTTCTTAAGACTGACACAATCAGTTTTTGACTTAAGTTTGAACAAGTCATCTATGTACTCTGTGGGTTCAATATTACGAAATAGTTCAAAGTTCCTCATGGAGAGCTGGGTGGCAACTTCAATCATGCTTAGTTGCAGTAGTGTGATATGACTCTCCCGAAGCAATTCCTGAGCATCTTCATCTGAGCACAGTGTCTCTGTCTCCATGTTGTTCTTCAGATAGTACCTTAGGAAGGAAAAAATAATCAATGCTACATTAACTGAAAGGAAAAGAACTCAACAACACTGATCAGACTTATTCCAGGCACTTAAAATGTTTCTGTTTTCAATTTACTTTGTAGCAGCAAGCAATTAGCTGTCCCCCTCCCCATCTTATTTTCTTTGCACTACGTTCAGATCAATAGGTTAGCAGTAACAGGACTTCCTACGATGCTCTTAATATCCTTGCATAAATCTCTTAGAAATTTCTCAAATTACCCACTATTCTATCCCAAAATGGATTTACAACCATACATTTTCATGTGCAACAACAGCAGTAACAGACTGTCTGATGTTTGCAACCTTCGCCATGGAAGGTTCCCAAACTGAATTTGAATTCCAAGAGCGGGCAGGCCCAACAAAAACATCAAGGAGTAAACGAACTCCTGCGCTTCCATGCAACTCACAGTGGTCAGTCCCTGAACAGAGAGCTGGGAGCAAATTAACTAATGGGTGAGGGGGGGGGGGGGCAGTGGGGAAGAAAACTTTACAAAATGATTTTTTAAAAATTGAAAAGAAATTCACCCAAAGTAGTGACCAATTTGATTCAGAGGTTGACATACTGCTATGCTCACATGCATTCCACCTATAATGCTCTAAATGTAACTTGAAACTTGATGTTTTCTCATTCAAATATAACAAAGTGAAGAATGTCAAGCTTATATTAATTGCTTTCCCTGTAAGAACATGGATTCTGGCAATTTAGACTTCTTTACCTGCCGCTAAGTTGGATTCGGTCAGCGAGTTTTGATAGCTGATCTGGAAGTCGTCTTTGTTTGATCACGCCTTCAGGAGTGACGGAGACTTCACATAGTGAGTATGATTCAGGAGCAGCAGTCACTGCAAATTCTCGAAGTGCCTGAATTACCACTTCTTTTGCAGTGGTATCTCTGCTGATCATGATGTAGCGACTTTGTTGATCTGCCTTGAAAACTCTTAAAACTTGATCTGGTAGCTCTGCTCAAAAAAACAAAACAAACCGAACATTTGGGTAGTATAAAGAAAGACTACTTTAGTAAGATTATACAAACATATGAAATCAACTGGCAGGAAAAAACTAGCCGATTCATCAAGCCTGCCCCACGCTATTATATATTGTCCAACAATATTATTTTCTTCTTGCTCATTAGTAAGCACTTACAAACAGGACAAAGACAACATCAGTTTATTAGTTCAAGACACAATGAGGTAATGGGAGTAAATATTCCACTTAAAATCTTTTCATTTCCTGATAACCTTCAATAACTAATGCATTATTTAGCTGCTACCTCGATATCTGCAAATAAAAATATTTTGTTTTAGATAATTTTTTGTTGGAAACAGAACAATTTATTCTTGTAAACTTATTCTTTACATATAATATTTTGATAAAGACCCAATCTCCAATACATAATGGCCTGGATTTTCCATTAAGAACAATGGTGAGAATATCAGCTCTCACCATTATTATGGAGTAAATCAAATAGGGACTTCTGGTGTCAGCATATGTGCATTTAAACATAGAAATCCGGTATTTTGTGTCCGATTTACCCTATTCCTCCACAAGTTCCACTACATCAATAGTTCACTGATAGACTCAACATTAAAATACATGAAGGGCGTGAGGTTTCTGTAGTTAACCACTAGTTACCCAATAAACATGCCAGAAAAAGGGTCCATGCATCCAGGTAAAAATGAAATTCTAACAGCATGACAAACCTTTGTTACTGCCAAACAGCCTGTCAAGCACTGAAAATTTACAAGCATGGAATCTCATTCCTTCAGTTACAAAAAAACACGTGCTTTTACTTTTTCCTTGTCTGTTATCTCTCTCTCAATTCCATCTTTCCCTCACTTTATTTCACTTTCTGTACATGATTTTACATTGAAGTAATTATCCTAATTTATTCTTCCTGCTTTAGATTGCATGTAGATTAGATTAGAGATACAGCACTGAAACAGGCCCTTCGGCCCACCGAGTCTGTGCCGAACATCAACCACCCATTTATACTAATCCTACACTAATCCCATATTCCTACCAAACATCCCCACCTGTCCCTATATTTCCCTACCACCTACCTATACTAGTGACAATTTATAATGGCCAATTTACCTATCAACCTGCAAGTCTTTTGGCTTGTGGGAGGAAACCGGAGCACCCGGAGAAAACCCACGCAGACACAGGGAGAACTTGCAAACTCCACACAGGCAGTACCCGGAATCGAACCCGGGTCCCTGGAGCTGTGAGGCTGCGGTGCTAACCACTGCGCCACTGTGTATCAGTGAGGATTCTTTAATCTCATTGGATGAACACGACACACTGTTGTTTGCCCTGCTCACACGTCACATGTCCCTGTAGAGGGTGCTGCGCTGAAAAGATTCCCTGATAACCATAAGTTACCATCAAAAATACACAGAAGATTTGTAGGCAGCTGTAAATGTAATGAAAGTTAAGTGCCATTCCTTTGCCGCTGACTGCAAAATCTGGACCATTAAAGTAATCTTGACTGCCCAACTAAAATTTGGTAGTAGACTTAATAAAACACCAAAGCCATATTGTCTATGCTACCCCCTTGCAATTTTAGCATCATATGCATTCTGATTTGCATTTAGTAAAACTCATTTTTAACTACACTGGAGAAATCATCTAGTTTTAAGAAGGTCATAGCAATATTGTCTCTAAATTTAAATTTGCTATATACTCTTGTAGATGAAGGGTAACAAAGTAGACAAAAGTTTGTAACGCAACAAGGAGCTGAGATGAGGTCAAATTTGCCATAAAATAATTCGATGACTTGTCAAGCGTACCTCTTGGAAAATCTAATAAATTTAATGTCAAACTAAAGTTCTACTTTAATAAAAGCAAAATACTGCGGATGCTGAAGGGTTCCGAAGAAGGGTCACTGACCCGAAACGTTAACTGTGCTTCTCTTTCCACAGATGCTGCCAGACCTGCTGAGTGATTCCAGCATTTCTTGTTTTTGTTTGGGATTAATGTAGGATTAGTATAAATGGGTGGTTGATGATCGGCACAGACTTGGTGGGCCGAAGGGCCTGCTTCAGTGCTGTATCTCTCTATGACATCATGCGACGATGGGAGCTAAATTAAATCAATCATTTTAATTTATTTAAATATTCAAATTGGGTACCATCACCAAGCGGCAGAGGGGCTGCCACGAGGCCTTGCTGTTGCCGGTAATATCGGGCTGGGTCCTCCCAGCTTCAGGGTGTGTGGCAGCCCTCTCCTGGAGGCATTTTCCATCCCCCCACCACACAACCCAATGGGGTGGGTAAAATCCAGTCTAACTTTTCAGGTCGATGACCTTCCATCTGATCTGGGATCATTTTGCTTTGTCTATAGCATGCTGTTTGTAGTGTTTATATTTAATGACCAAGAGTTGGATGTACAGGGCACATTTTCAAAACTTTCAGATGCCACAAAACTGTGAACTGTGAAGAGGATAGACTTCAAAAGGGCATAGACAGGCTGGTGGGTTGGGCAGACAGGTGGCAGGTGAAATTTAATGCACAGAAGTGTGAAGTGATTTAGTAGGAAGAACAAGGACAGACAATATAACATAAAGGGTGAAATTCAAAGGGGGTGAATATACAGACAAACCTGGGGCGTATATGTGTACAAATCATTGAAGGTGGCAGAGCAGGTTGAGAATGTAGTTAAAAAGGCATACAGGATCTTAGGCTTTATAAATAGAGACAGAGTACAAAACCAAGGAAGTTATGAAGAGCCTTTATAAACGACAAGTTCCGCCTCAACTGGAGTTGTGTGTCCAATTCTAGGCACCACACTTCAGAAAGCATGCAAAGGCTTTGGACAGCGTGCAGAAAAGATTTACGAGAATGGTTCCAGTGATCTGAGACTTCAGTTACGTGAACAGATTTAAGATCCTGGGGTTGTTTTCCTTAGAGATTTGATAGAGGTGTTCAAAATCATGAGCGGTCTAGGCAAAGTAGATAGACAGAAATTGTTCCCACCGGCAGAAGGGCAGAGAACCAGAGGACACTGATATAAACGTAGGTAGTTTTGGGGTGGTTATAATTAGCTTTACTTTATCCTTTGAGCTGATACTAACACATTAGTTAAAGGAGTCAGTTATATTTTACACTAACGTGTTACAAGTAATCAGTCAGTCACAATTAATCTTAAAATCTTGATTGAGTTATGTCTTTGTACAAATTGTGTCTTTGTTCCAATTATATAGCTTGAATGTAGCTTTAATAAGGTAATTGTTTAAAGCCTCAGTTTCTGTGAGATGAATAATATATTCTGTTTCAGCACAAAAGAATGGCGAACCCTGATAACCTTCAGCAAATCTAACAAAGAATCATTTTTTGTACAAAATCCACGTGGCTTGCACAAGGAGATAATAACTAAAATGAATAGAACTTTTCATAGCATTTTTTCATAATTACTGGCAGGTATCCTATCACTTAAGTCCCAACTAGAATAGACTAGCAACTGATATAACAAGGTCTGGGCCACTATCAGACCAAACACGAAGGTGGCCTGATGGCCAAAAAGGGTTAAAGGTCAGAGTCCACAATGCCTCATTGCACAGATTCCCAAGAAGATCCACCGAAGCAGAAGGATTCCAGAATGTTGTTATGACCGCTGCTAGAGCCCACGATGTTGTGCCGAACCTTTAACCTACTCTAAGATCGAACTAACTACCTACCCTTCATTCTACTATCATCCATGTACCTATCCAAGAGTCGCTTAAATGCCCCTAATGTATCTGCTTCTACTACCACCGCTGGCAGTGCATTCCACACACCCACCACTCTCTGTGTAAAGAACCTACCTCTGACATCTCCCCGAAACCTTCCTCCAATCACCTTAAAATTATGCCCCCTGGTGATAGCCCTTTCCACTCTGGGAAAAAGTCTCTGGCTATCCACTCTATCTATGCCTCTCATCATCTTGTACCCCTCTATCAAGTCACCTCTCATCCTTCTTCGCTCCAATGAGAAAAGCCCTAGCTCCCTCAATCTTTCTTCGCAGGACATGCCCTCCAGTCCAGGCAGTATCCTGGTAAATCTCCTCTGCACCCTCTCTAAAGCTTCCACATCCTTCCTATAATGAGGCGACCTGAACTGAACACAATATTGAGAGTAGGACTACGTGAGTTGCTCTTGCAGAAAGCCACAATGATGTGACAACCGAATAGCTGCCTTCTGTGGTAAATGTGCTGATAAGTCATGACTGCTTTGATTCGGTCATGATGGCTTTCATTCTGTTGCAGTGCAGATGGAGGATAGTCCATATGCAGTTTCAATAACACAGGTACTTACTATTTTAATTCTGACAAACTCCCAAAATATATTCCATCGTAGCTCTCAGTCATATTGTTACCCTCACCCCACCCCAACCTAAATATAATAATGGAGTCAACAGGACACCCAAAGTAATCAGCTGGAAGGAGCAGTTTTGAGGGCTGGTCCTGTCAGGGCTGCAAGAAATGGCAGATTAAAATTAGCAGAAACAGTAGTTGGCATGGTAGAGAGAGTGATTATCAGGGTCATTCATGGTGTTCATGAAATTCAATTGAGGAAAAGTGAAAATATAAAACAGTGTAAATCATGTGCTTTCTATATAGTACGTTGATCAAATTTCGAGAAAGTGAGCCATAGTATTTTTTTTAAAACCAGGAGTGAAGCATTTACAGGTCTGGCAAGAAATGGGCTGTCAGGAATGCATGCTCTGGTTATAATTGAATGCGTGGGGTATTTCATTATGCAGATAAATGACACTTGCTTGTATTCATGCTTCAGGATTAAAAATCAATCAATATCAAGTGATTTTGTTTAAAATTGCTTCTAACTTAGACCACACCATGCTATTTTTAACCTCCTTGTTCAAACTCCAGAAACAGGAGTTTATTTCCACAGAACAATTTCATAAAGGATCACTGCACTATAAAATAGCAGGCCACTACAAAAGTGGCAGATAATAGGTATTATCAGTGCTTAAATTGTAACTGAAATTTCAGAGGAATTTTCCCCTACAGATAAGAGATGAAAACCATATTATCATTCAACTATAATACCCAATTTATTTCAGTAAGGGACTATTACAAATTCCAATATTTATCCAGTAGCAAGTTTGCTGTACTTAGCCAGTAATTTAGGAAGATAGGAACACGAATAGGCCATTTAAGCATTCAAGCCCGTTCCTCCATTCAATGGCTGATCTGCAACCTAACTCCGTAATATGGCCGTTGCCCAATATCCCTTAATACCGCTGGAGATCAAAAATCTATTAATCTCAAATTTAAAATTGATCTAGCAACAATTTGCAGAAGAGTTCCAAACTTCTACCACCCTTTGCATGTAGGAGTGTTTCCTAATTTCACTCCTGAACGGTCTGGCTCTAAGTTTTCACCTAGTCCTAGACTCCCCAACCAGTGAAAATATTTTTGCCCTCTCTACCATATCTGTTCCCCTTAATATCTTGAAAACTTCAATTAAATTACCCCTAACTTTCTGAATTCTAGGGATACAGCCCTAGTTTGTGAATCCCTCCTTGTAATTTAGCCAATGGAGCCCAGGTATCATTCTGCAAAATCTACGCTGCATTCCCTCCAAAGCTATCTGTCCTGAGCTGTAGTTCCCAGAGCAAGTAACAGTACTCCAGCTGTGGTTCAACCAAGGATTTTGATAGTTGAAGCTTGTATTCTAGTCCTCCAGATGTAAAGATCAACATTGCATAACCTTACTAAATATTTTCTTTACCAGTACATTGCATTTTAATGATCTATGTACCTGGACCCGAGTCTCTTTTTAGATCTCTGCTGTTTCTAGCTTTTCACCATTTAGAAAGTATCCTGTTCTATCATTTTTAGGTCCAAAGTGGATGGCCCCACATTTACGTACATTGAAATCCATTTGCCACAGTTCTTCCCATTTTTATTTAACAACTTCTTGTAATGTTATGCTTCCATCTACACTGCTTACAGTGCCACCTATCTTCTTGAGATACGTGGCTTCCTATCCCATCATCTAAATTGTTAATAAATGCCGTGAATAGTTGAGGCCCCAATATAGATCCCTTCAGAACACCACTTGTCACAACCTGCCAACTGGAGTACAGCTCTGAACCAGGTCAATAATTTGCCTTCAATTCCATGGGCTTCAAAACTTTAACAGCCTATGAGAGATTTTATCAAATGACTTCTGGAAGTCCATATAAATAATATCCATAGACATTTGCCCGACCAATACTTTAGTCACTTCTTCAAAAAATTCATTCAGGTTCATCGGGCATGACCTACCCTTTACAAATCCACCTGTCTCTCTCTGATCAGCTGAAAATTTTCAAGGTGTTCAGTCACCCTATCCTTAATTATAGACTCAAGTAATTTCCCAACAGATGTTAGGCTAACTGGTTTATAATTTCCTGGTTTTCCTCTCTCACCTTTCTTAATTAGTGGTGTGACATATGTTATTTTCCAACCTGAAGGAACAGTTCCCAAATCAAGAGAAATTCAGTATAGTTAGGGCATCTGCAATGTTTTCATCGATTTCCTTTAAAACCCTGGGATGGAAACCATCTGGTTCTGGTCATGTCACTCTTTAGTTCCATTATTATATTAATTAATGTTATGTTGCCCATGTTAATTTTGGTGAGTCCCTAACCCTGATTCAATGTTAGTTTCCTTGAGAGTTCTGGCATACTAACCTCTTCCTCTACTATAAATATTGATGCAATTCAGCATGTCCACCATTTCCTTATGTTCACTGACAATATCACTGTTAACTGTTTTCAAGGGGCCCACATTGCTCCTGTCCACCTTGTGAAGTGATGTATTTTGGTCGGAAGAATGAGGAAAGGCAATATAAAATAAAGGATACAATTCTAAAGGGGTACAAGAGGAGAGGGACATGGGGGTATATGTGCACTAATCATTAAAGGTGGCAGGGTAGGTTGCGAAAATGGTTAATATGGCATAGAGGATTCTGAGCTTTATAAATCGAGGCATTGAGTATAATAGCAAGGAAGTTATGGTGAACTTTTATAAAACACTGGTTCAGCCTCAACTGAAGTATTGTGTCCAATTCTGGGCATCACACTTTAGGAAGAATGTGAGGGCATTGGAGAGGGTGCAGAAAAATTATGAGAATGGTTCCAGGGATAAGGAACTTTAGTTACAAGAGTAGATTGGAGAAGCTGAGGTTGCTCTCCTTAGAGAAGAGGAGTTTAAGAGGAGATATGACAGAGGCGTTCAAAATCAGGGGAGGTCTGGACCAAGTAGATAGGGAGAGACCGTTCCCATTGGTGGAAGGGTTGGGAACTAGAGGACACTGACTTAAAGTGACTGGCAAAAGAACCAGAGGTGACATGAGGAAAAACATTTTTACACACTGAGTGGTTAGGATCTGGGAATGTACTGCCCAAGACTGTGTGGAGGAAGATTCAATTGTGGCTTTCAAATGGGAATTGGATAATTATCTGAATTGAAAAGATTTTCATGGCTATGGGAAAAAGGCAGGGGAGTGGGATCAGCTGAGTTGCTCTCGCAGAGCCGGCCTCATTCTGTGTTGTAACCATTCTATGATTCTTATCCTCATATAATTGTAAAAAGTTGTTGATTTTGATCCCTCGTGCAAGTTTCTTTTCATGCTCCCTTATTGTAGCTCTTGATATCTGTTTGGTCACCCTTTGCTGTTCTTTGTATCTTTCCTATTTCCCCAAGATCTGTGTTATTTTTTGCATTTTAGTATGCTTTTTCTTTGAGCTTTATGTTATCTCTCACCTCTTTTGTTGGCCGTGGCTGTTTTGTTTAGCAAGTAGAGCTCTTGCCACTTAGGGGTATAAACTGGTTCTGCATCGTGGTAAATTCTTTTCTGAACACCTCCCATTGATTTACCATTTTACTCATTAACAGACTTTCCCAGTTTACTGTGGAAAGTCTCTGTCTCATCACATTGAAGTCAGCCATACCTAATTCTAGAATCTTAGAAGCTGTTTCGCGTTTCTCTCTTGCAAACACTATGTTAAACTGGATGATATTGATAGCCATTAATTGAAAAAAACTATTTCTATGTACCGTGAAGAATAAATACAGAACAAGATTTCTTCCCCCTCACAAAAGCATGACAGAATGCATATAGAACAGCTATCTAACTGATAGAACAAACAGTAATCACATTTTGGAATAAACGAACACTCACCTGGTGTGGTGTTAAAATCAAGAATACGATGGTGAGACTGCAACAGGTCAGGATTACTGGACGATAAGGTGCCACTTACAGGCAGTGCAGGTGCAATATGTCTAGACTGTTTCAACCCTACTATGCTGTCGTCCTGGGACTGACCAATACCAATATCACTGTAAGAAGCAAAAGAGACAATAGTAAATACTGGATCAATATTGCTAATCTTAAATCACAAACATGCTGTACAAAGAACATATCTCATAGTATCTACTGCACAGCAACACACCATTTGGCCCAACAGCAGCTTATAATTATATATCACCTTTAACATAGTAAAACATCTCAAGGCATTTCACAGGGAACATTATAAAGCAAAAACAGAGCCACGTAAGGGGATATTTGGGTAGATGACCAAAAACTTGGTGAAACAGATAGATTTTAAGGGCATCTTAAGGCAGTAAAGAGGGGTAGAGAAGCAGAGAGATTTAGAGAGGGAATTCCAAAGCTTGAGGCCTTAACGGCTGAAGGCACGTACATCAATGTTGGAGTGATTAAAATCGAGGATGCTCAAGAGGCCAGAATTAGAGCAGTGCAGATATCTTGGAGGGTTGTGGGGCTGCAGGAGATTACAGAAATAGGGAAGAACGGTTCCATGGAGGGATTTGAAACAATAATGAAGTTTTTAAAATTGAGGGGTTGTGTCGTGAAAACCCTATATGCCAAATGGGAAATATTAATTTCATTGGTTGGAACTTTGCATTTGACTTTTACTAGAAATTCTTGCAAGTAACGTTTTTAAAAAGTAAACTGGCAGCCAAGATGGCCACTGCAATTTTCATTTAAAACAACAAAAGATCAGACATGAGACGACAATTCTGATTCAACTTAGCTAGAACAATGGGATGCTCTCGGTGATTAAATTACCTGGAATGGCCTTATCAACACAGTCTTCAAGGCCATCCACACCCATTAAGTTTGAAAGAGCCAACCCCCACCTTCAAGTGTGACTGGACAGTTTGAGGTGCAGCACCTTGAATCTCAGGAAAGATTCCAGAAAGACCTCATTAAAACAAGAAAGGGGCTTGATGGTATCAAGTGACTGCCCGCGCAGCTCTGGAGAGATTAAGCTTTGTCAAACAGAAAGCAGACAAGAGTAACTGAAAAGCCATCAACGAAGGAGGTCTCTCTCTCCCTCTCCCCAGTAAAGATCAAGAGAAAACCCAGCTGCAACTATAAAAGCCCTTAAGCCTACAGACCGCCATAGCCAGCAACCAGGGGACATGAATCAAACCCCTCTTCTGCCTTCAGCAGCCCTGAGAGAAGGAAGCCCACCACCGTGCACGTGGCCCAGTGAGGACTTCAGGAATACAATTTCAGCTGAGGACTTGAGATTTAAAACTGTATTTAAATTCCATTTATTCCAGACTTTAATCCAACCACCGAATCTGTTTTCCTTCTATAATCTATTTGTGTCTGTGAGTGTGTGTGTGACTCTCGTGTGAATGTGTAGCACATTTTTAGTAATTTTAACCGGGGTAGAGTGTTAAGAATAATAAACTTATATATTTCTAGCTTAAACTAAAGAAAACTGTCTGATCAGTTCTTTTGCAATTACATTAGAGGAACAGGAGCAAGTGCTCACGGAGGTGCTAAGTTCAACCACTGTGTTAAAAAAAGGATAAACCCTGTTGCGGTCAAACCAGAGAAGGGGCAAAAGGGGAGCCTGAGACCTCCTCCTCACCTAGCCATAACAGGCTGCTTAACTGGGAGCCAACATAGGTCAGTGAGCACAAGGGTCAATGGGACTTGATACGAGGTAGGCAGTGGCGTTTCGAATGACCTCAAGTTTAGGAAGTGTAAAATGACCAGGAGTGGGTTCGAATAGTGAAGTCTTGAGGTAACAAAGGCATGGATGAGGGTTCAGCAGTATATCAGCTGAGGTGGGGTGGAGTTTGGCAATATTACGGAGGGGGAAATAGGCAGTCGTAGTGATGGTGTGGATATGTCGGGTCAAATATGACACCAAGATTGCGAACAGGATACCAGTCTTTATGCTCCACAAGAGCTTCCTCTTAGCTTACCTGATCTCACTCATCAATGTATCCTTCTATTCCTTTCTGCCTCATGTCCATACCTAGCCTCCCCTTAAATACATGTGAGCTATTTGCTCAACTACTCCATACGGTAGCAAGTTCCACATTCTAACCACTCTGAGTAATAATGTTTCTCCTGACTTCAATTTTGAATTTATTAATGCTCATTTTATATTTATAGTCCCTAGTTATAGAGTCTCTCACAAATGCAAACATGTTCTCTACATCTGCCCCATCAAATCTCTTCACAATTTTGAACAGCTCCATCAAATCAACTCTCAGCCTTCTCTTTTCTGGAGAAAAACAACCCCAGCTGGTTCAGTATTTCCTGAGAGCTTTAACCTCTCAGTTCTAGTATCATCCTTGTAAATAATTTTTGCACCTTCTCCAGTGTCTCTATCTCTTTTTTGTAAATCGAGACCAGAACTGAGTATGGTCTGACCAAGGTTTTATATAAGTTTAAAATAACTTGCCTACTTTTGAATTCTATTCCTCTAGAAACGAACCCCATTGCTTTGTTTATTTTTTATGGCAGGCATATCTGATTCTGTTTCTTTTGAACTTTCAACAATTTTTAATTCATACTTGCAAAGTCATTACTAGCATTACATTCATTACTTTTTCCTACTTTGATACATCCTTGAGGCGGCCAACATCCCCAGCATATACACCCTACTGAGCCAGCGGCGCTTGAGATGGCTTGGCCATGTGAGCTGCATGGAAGATGGCAGAATCCCCAAAGATGCATTGTACAGCGAGCTGGTCACTGGTATCAGACCCACCGGCCGCCCAAGTCTCCACTTTAAAGGCGTCTGCAAACGCGACATGAAGTCCTGTGACATTGATCACAAGTCATGGGGGTCAGCTGCCAGTGATCGCCAGAGCTGGCGGACAGCCATAAAGGTGGGGCTAAAGAGTGGTGAGTCGAAGAGACTTAGCAGTTGGCAGGAAAAAAGACAGAAGCGCAAGGAGAGAGCCAATTATGTAACAGCCCCAACAACCAATTTTATCTGTAGCGCCTCTGACCAGCTCTCGGCACTTACCCATTGTTTCTTGAGACAAGGAGGCCAAAGAAAGAAGGAAAGGAGGAAAGAAGGAAGGAAAGAAAGAAGGAAAGGAAGGAAGGAAAGAAGGAAAGAGAAAGAACGATACATCCACAATATCTGCAATATAATGTACTTATGGTCACTTCCTTCAATTTCGTGTCCACAGTTAACTTGTATTGCTTTTTAATTCCTAGGTAAATAAATTTATAATTTTCCAAGAAAAGTGGCTACTAGCTTCAGTGCTTCTTGACTAGCAGAATGGAGAACAATTCCCTAGACTTTCCACTGTCAGTAACTCTTTTCAATGCTGAAATTGACAGATGTGTGGACATCAGATAAAAACAATGATATTCCAGTTTATAAACCACCTGTCTCACTCTTTAGGCTGACAGAAGAATAGCCAATGTGAGGATCAATGGCACCTTCAAAGAAGGGAGGGAGATGGAGGACAAAATTGAGAAAATAAAAGAAGCAAAACATACACGTAAGCCTTGAAATTCTACATAAATTATGTAAAAAAAAATTATTCACTTTGAACTTGGAAAAAAAATACTAGTTAGAAATATTTTATAACACAAATCAATGTAGGTTTTCAAAAGAAACAGTTTTAGAATGGAATCCTCAGTTCTAATATTTAATGCAAATTTCACAATTATTTCATTAAATTACAAATATGCTAGAAACTCTGAAAATAATGGGGATCATTAAGATTGATCACAAATGAATGTTTTAAATCCAACTCAAAATAAATATAAAACTACAATACACTTATGGAGCTTTACAATAGATTCAACTGAGTTCAATAAAACTTTAGGGCGGCACAGTGGCGCAGTGGTTAGCACCGCAGCCTCACAGCTCCAGCGACCCAGGTTCAATTCTGGGTGCTGCCTGTGTGGAGTTTGCAAGTTCTCCCTGTGTCTGCGTGGGTTTCCTCCGGGTGCTCCGGTTTCCTCCCACATGCCAAAGACTTGCAGGTTGGTAGGTAAATTGGCCATTAGAAATTGCCCCTAGTATAGGTAGGTGGTAGGGAAATATAGGGACAGGTGGGGATGTGGTAGGAATATGGAATTAGCGTGGGATTAGTATAAATGGGTGGTTGATGGTCGGCACAGACTCGGTGGGCCGAAGGGCCTGTTTCAGTGCTGTATCTCTAAACTAAACAATGACAAAAAGAGTCAACGGGGAACTCAAGTTTTCACTTTTGATTCAAACTCCCTTTTTAAAATCAACAGGTTAGTCACAACAACGCATCCATGAAAAAGGAACGTTACTAAATATTAAAACATGAATATTTAGCATTATTAGTGTAAGACCCACTTAGCACATGGCTTCATTAAATCAATACACCCACAATTTTCCATGCTGAAAGCATACACCAACAGCCTGCAGTACTGCAGACATAAAGAGTAAGATGTCATGTATAGAAAAAAATGCTCTACTTTTTTATGATTAAAATGAAAGAGTTAGGTCAGACTACAGTGGTTAAATTCTTACCCAAACAGCCCCCTAAACAGGGATTTGCGGAGTAAAAAGAGAAACAAATAAGTGTCCAACAGAGAAGCATGACATTTTGTGGGATTAATAAGATGTGGAAAGAAAAAGACAAAATGGGCACGAGAACATTTTCAGCATTGGTACAAAGAAACTTAAAATATTTAGAACACATATGCATTCCAAGAATGAAATCAACGTTTTCAAGAAGCCACATTAATTATTACACTAAATAGGATCACAAACCCAGATACATTTACACTTTAACATTTGTTTCATATATTGTGGGCGTCACTGGCAAGGCCTGCAATTGTTGCCCATCCCTAATTGCCCTTGAAAAGGTAGTGATGCGCTGCCTTCTTGAACTGCTGCAGTCCATCTGGTGCAGGTGCACACACTGTGCTGTTAGGGAGGGAGTTCAGGATTTTGATCTAGCAACAGTGAAGGAATGGCGATATATTTCCAAGTCAGGATGGTGTGTGGCTTGGAGGGGAATTTTCAAATGGTGTTGTTCCCACGCGTTTGCTGCCTTTGTCCTTCTGGATGGAAGCGGGCATGGGTTTGGAAGGTATTGTCGAAGGAGGCGTTGAGAGTTGCTGCAGTGCATCTTGTATAAGGCACAAACTGATGCCACTGTGCATCAGTGGGGAGGGAGTAAATGTTGATGGTGGTGGATAGGGTACAGATCAAGCAGGCTGCTTTGTCTTCAATGGTGTCGATCTTCTTGAGTGTTGTTGGAGCCGCACTCATCCAGGCAAGTGGAGCGTATTCCATCACACTGCAGATTTGTGCCTTGTAGATAGACCAGCTTTGGGGAGTCAGGAGGTGAGTTACTTATGCACAATTCCCAGATTCTCACTTGCTCTTGTAGCCACAGTATTTATGTGGCTGGTCCAGTTCAGTTTCTGGTCAATGCTAACCCCCAGGATGTTGATAGTGGGGGCATTCAGCAATGGTAATGCTGTTGAATGTCAAGGAGAGATGGTTAGATTCTCTCTTGTTGGAGATGGTCATTGCCTGGCACTTGTGTGGTGTGAATGTTACTTGCCATTTATCAGCCCAAGCCTGAATGTTGTCCAGGTCTTGTTGGCATATAGACACAGACTGCTTCTGTATCTGAGGAGTTGCGAATGGTACTGAACATTGTGCAGTCATCAGCGACCATCCCCACATCTGACCTCATGATGGGCAGAAGGTCACTGATGAAGCATCGAAGATGGTTGGCCGAGGACACTATCCTGAGGAACTCCTGCAGCAATGTCCTGGGGCTGAGATGATTGACCTCCAACAACCACACCATCATCTTTTGTGCTAGGTATGACTCCAACCAGTGGAGAGTTTCCCCCTTGATTCCCATTGACTTCAATTTGGCTAGGGCTCCTTGTTGCCACTCTCTGTCAAATGCTGCCTTGATATCAAGGACAATCACTGTCACCTCACCTTCTGAGTTCAGCTCTTTTGTCCATGTTTAGACCAAGGCTGTAATGAGATCAGGAGCTGAATGACCCTGGTGGAACCCAAACTGAACATCAGTGAGCAGGATGTTGCTATGTAAGTGGCGCTTCATAGCACTGGTGACAACACCTTCCATCACTTTGCTGATGATCGAGAGTAGACTCATAGGGCAGTAACTGGCCAGTGTTGGAACCATTTGGCATGAGAACCACCTTTATTTGAAATGCATTTTTTAAATCATATAAAATCAATAAACAGACTTTAAATTGGTGCTGAGCATTTGTAGTGTCAAGCCCAAGCAGAATATTGACAGAGAGATACCAAAACAAAATTAAGCCATGTAAATGTGATATTTACAGACAAAATACCAAGAGTTTCAAAACTCCTTTTAATAAAAAACTCCAGGGAATGGCTTGGCCATGTGAGCCGCATGGAAGATGGCAGGATCCCCAAAGACACATTGTACAGCGAGCTCGCCACTGGTATCAGACCCACCGGTCGTCCATGTCTCCACTTTAAAGACGTCTGCAAACGCGACATGAAATCCTGTGACATTGATCACAAGTCGTGGGAGTCAGTTGCCAGCGTTCGCCAGAGCTGGCGGACAGCCATAAAGGCGGGGCTAAAGTGTGGCGAGTCGAAGAGACTTAGCAGTTGGCAGGAAAAAAGACAGAGGCACAAGGGAAGAGCCAACTGTGTAACAGCCCCGACAATCAAATTTTTCTGCAGCACCTGCGGAAGAGCCGGTCACTCTAGAATTGGCCTTTATAGCCACTCCAGGCGCTGCTCCACAGACCACTGACCTCCTCCAGGCGCTTACCCATTGTCTCTCGAGATAAGGAGGCCAAAGAGAAGGGAATTAATGGCCTGAATTTGTCCATAATTAATAATCCACTAACAAAACCATGGAACATGTGATTTGAAACATTCCATTTTTGAGAATGGAATTAAGTTAGTCGGCTACCTCAATTTCTAGAAAAAAGAATTTTGAAGAATAAAATTCAGTTATTACATTGGCAGCAGTTATGCTGTGCAACAATAACTGAAGAGCATTTTTGAAGGTTACCAATCACAAACACATAAGACTTTGGAGTTGGGTGCATTTTACTGCACTTCTGCCATAATGACATCAATTGTAGTGGAAAGCAAGCTTAGGAAAAACAAGGAAAGGAAATCTGATACTAACAAGATTTTTCTTAAACAAAATTTGTGACAGATAATGTCCATTTGTTCATATCTGAATTCCCAGCACTTTAGTTAACGACAATTTTTAAAACAAAAGTTTTGAAGAAAAATAGAATCCATGCTTTGTACTGAAATCATGTCCCTTCTATATTAACTTGCAGGTGGAAACCTTATACTTTGAATATAAACTGTCCAATTGCATAACATATTGCTTGTTGGTTATTTAAATGATACATTTACATTTTAAAGCACACCTATTATTTGGTTAAGGTAATACTACAACAAACATTTTGGAAAAAATTAACAAGATGAGGCGATTTAATGGTAGAACACCTTACAGACACTCAGACATCCCATTTCCCTATTATTCAGAGGTTTTTAAGCTACAAATTCATCTTCACCTTCTCCTTATTTCTTGATTTACCTCATCTCCACTAGCATTTTTGGTAGGGCCTTGACACCATATAGGGTCCATTTTGAAAGAAATTGAAGAAAATCTCCACTGTTGTCTAAAACTAAACAGATTAAACAAGCTTGAAAGACAAAAAGCTTAAAATATAGGAAATAAAAATGTTAAGTAATCTCATGGTTCCTGCTCACTGATGCTCAGTTTAGGTTCTGCCAGGAACACTTGGCCTAAAATTCCTCAATTCCAGAGGTGGGGTGAGGTGAGAGTGACTGACCTCAACATCAAGGCAGCATTGGGCTGAGTGTGCCACCAAGAAGCCGGAGTAAATCTGAAGTCAATGGAGTTCGGGGGAAAGTTCTCTATTGGCTGCAGCATGCCTTACACAAATGAAGATGGTTGTGGTTGTTCCAGACCAATCACATCTCAGCCTTAGGACATGATTTCAGGAGTTCCTCAGGCAACACCCTGGGCCCAACTATCTTCAGCTGCTTCATCGAGGACATTCTCTCCATCATAAGGTCAGAATTGGAGATATGTACTGATGTGTTCCATTCACAAATACTCCAACAATAAAGCAGACCATTTCTGCATGCAGAAAGACCTGGGCATCATCCACACTTGGGCTGCTAAGTGGCAAGTAGCATTCCTGCCACACAACTGACAGACCATGATTATCTCCAACAAGACAGCATAACGATCTCCCCATGACATTCAATGGCACGATCATCGGCAAGTGCCCACAATTCACATCCTGGGGGGTTACCATTGACCAGAAACACAATTGAATCAGCCACATAAATTCTGTATCTACTAGAACTGGTCCTGCTGAGTATTCTGTGGTAGAGTGGTGGCCACTGCTGGCACTGCAGAGGCCTTGAACCCAGGCCCAGCGCTGAACCCCGGACCTCAGGGAAGTGAGGCAGGGTTGCCGGGGCCAGGTCAGGAGGCCCCAGTGAGGGGGAGTTGGGGAGTGGTCGTGAAGTCCAGGGGGAGAGGATTCCTGGGAGGTCCACTGTTTCCCGACCGGGGCCCTCCATGGGCCACAGATTGCCCATGGAGGAGGGGCCCCCCATCTCGCCCAAGCCTGCAGGGAGGGCACCTTGTTTTACAGGTTAAATCCCAGTGGTGGGGGGGGGGGGGGGGGGGGGGGAGGGAAAGAGTGCAGGCGGGGAAAGAGGCCCCTAAGTGGCCGTTAAGAGGCAACTTAAGGGTCTCCATCTCAACTGGGCTCTGGGCATGAAAGCGGTCATTGTCCTATTCCACCCTGGGAAAATTGCTTGGCGACGAGGCAGAGACAGCCTCTCTGACATCCCCGCCATTCATCGCGATCTTATGGCACCCCCCCCACCCCCCGTGTCCGATCCCACCTCAGGGTGGACCCATAAAATCCAGGCCGTGGGGAGGGAATTCCAGAGTCTGGGGCCTATGCAGCTAAAGATACTCAAGAGGCCTGAATTAGATGAGTATAAGTATCTCAGAGAGCTGTGAGGCTGGAGAATAATATAGAGATAAGGAGGTGCAAGGAAGGTCATGTAGGAATTTGAAAACAAGGATTAAAATTTTGAAATCAAGGTGCAGCTTGACCAGGAGCCAATGCAAGTCAGCGAGCACAGGGGTGATAGGTGAATTGAACTTGGTGCAAGTAATGACATGGGCAGCAGAGTTTTGAATGACCTCAAGTTTATGGAGGGTAGATTGTGGGAGAGCAAGCAAGAGTGTGTTGGAATAATCAAGTCTGGAGATAACAAAGGCATGAAAGAGGATTTCAGCAGCAGGTGAGCTGAGGCAGGGATCAAGTCAGACAAGGTTAGAGTTTAAAATAGGCAACCTTAATGATGGCGCAGATATAAGGTTGGAAGCTCAACTTGGGGTCAAATATGACACCAAAGTTGCGAACAGTCTGGTTTAGTCTTAGTTGCCAGGAAGAGGGATGAAGTCTGTAGCCAGGGAATGGTGTTTGGAGGGGAGACTGAAGACAATGGCTTATCCGACATCTGGTACTGGATGAACAGAAATTTCCTCCAATTAAATGTTGGGGAGACTGAAGACAATGGCTTTCTGTTTCTGTTCATCCAGTACCAGATGTTGGATAAGCAGTCTGATAATTTAACAACAGTGGAAGAATCATGAGAGGTGGTGGTGAGGTAGAGCTGGGTGTCGTCAGTCTTTATATGAAAACTATACAGGTCGGCGCAACATCGAGGGCTGAAGGGCCTGTACTGCGCTGTAATGTTCTAATTCTTCTCATTCTAATTCTAAAACTAATGCTGTGCTTTTGGATGATGCTGCTGAGGGGCAGCACGTAAATGAGAAATAAGAGTGGGCCAAGGATACATCTTTGGGGGAGCACTGGAGGTAATGGTGCAGGAGCAGAGTGATACTCTGGCTATAATTAAATAAATAAGAAAGGAACTAGGTGACAGCAGTCCCACCCAGCTGAACGACAGTGGAGAGGCTTCGGAAGATGGTATCATCAACTGTGTCAAAGGCTGCAGACTGGTTGTGAAGGATGTGGAGCAACAGTTTACCTGGTGTCATAACAGCATAGGAAGAAGCCATTTGGCCCATCAAGACGATGCTGTCTCTCTGTAGACCAATCCAATCAGTCCCATTCCCCATGCTCTATGCTCTATGCTCATTGCCCTCAAGTGCCCTTTTGGAATCACTCGCCATTGCTGCTTCCACCACCCTACAGGCGAGTTCCCAGTCATTACCACTCACTGCATAAAAAACTTCTTCCTCACGTTCCCACCCTCATCTCTTGCCCAAAACTTTAAATCTGTGTCCCCTAGTCCTTGTACTGTCAGCTAATGGGTACAACTTTTCTTTGTCTAGAATAGACAAAGAATAGAAGGGCAAATTATTATCTAAATGGAGAGAAACTTCAGAATGCATCGGTGCAGAGGGATCTGGGTGTCCTCGTGCATGAATCGCAGAAAGCTAGTATGCAGGTATGCAGCTAAGGAAGGCAAATGGAATTTTGGCATTTATTGCTGAAGGAATAGAACATAAAAATGGGGAAGTGTTGCTGCAACTGTCCAAGGCATTAGTGAGACTGCACCTGGAGTAATGCGTACAGTTTTGGTCCCGTTACTTGAGGAGGGATGTAGTTGCATTGGAGGCAGTTCAGAGGAGGTTCACTAGATTGATTCCAGGGATGAGGGGTTTTTCTAATGAAAAGAGATTGAGCATTTTAGGCCTTTACTCTCTAGAGTTTAGAAGAATGCGAGGAGATCTAATAGAGGTCTATAAGATGATTAAGGGGATTGACAAAGTAGATGTAGAGAGGATGTTTCCTCTTGTGGGGCAATGTAGAACAAGAGGTCATAGTTTTAGGATAAGGGGTAGCAGATTTAAAACAGAGATGAGGAGAAATTACTTCTCTCAAAGGGTCGTGAGTCTGTGGAATTCACTACCCCAGAGTGCAGTGGGATGCCGGGACGTTGAGTAAATTTAAGGAGGAGCTAGACAGATTTTTAATTAGTAATGGGTTGAAGGGTTATGGAGAACTGGCAGGAAAGTGGAGTTCAGGCCGATATGAGATCAGCCATGATCGTATGGAATTGTGGAGCAGGCCCGAGGGGCTGAATAGCCTATTCCTGCTCCTAGTTCTTATGACCTTATCTAAACCTGTCATACCTTTGTACACCTCTATCAGATCTCCCCTCAATCTCCTTTGCTCCAAAGAGAACAACCCCAGCTTCTCTACCCTAACTGTAGCTAAAATCCCTCATCCTTGGAACCATTTTGGTAAATCTCCTCTGCCCCCTCTCAAGGATCCTCACAGTGGCGGCACAGTGGCGCAGTGGTTAGCACCGCAGCCTCACAGCTCCAGGGACCCGGGTTCGATTCCTGGTACTGCCTGTGTGGAGTTTGCAAGTTCTCCCTGTGTCTGCGTGGGTTTTCTCCGGGTGCTCCGGTTTCCTCCCACAAGCCAAAAGACTTGCAGGTTGATAGGTAAATTGGCCACTATAAATTGTCACTAGTATAGGTAGGTGGTAGGGAAATATAGGGACAGGTGGGGATGTTTGGTAGGAATATGGGATTAGTGTAGGATTAGTATAAATGGGTGGTTGATGTTCGGCACAGACTCGGTGGGCCGAAGGGCCTGTTTCAGTGCTGTATCTCTAATCTAATCTAATCTAATCTAAAAAATCCTTCCAAAAGTACAGTGACTAGAACTGGATGCAATACTCTACTTGTGGTTTAATCAGAGATACCGGTTCAGCATAACTTCCCTGCTTATGTACTCAATACCTTGACTAATGAAGCCCAAGATCCCATATGTTTTTCTAATTACTCTCTCAATACGTCCAGCCACCTTCAAAGATCTATGCACATTAATCCTAAGTCCCTCTGTCCCTGTACACTCTTTAGAACTGTGCAATTTAATGTATTTGGATTTTCAAAAAGCATTTGATATGGTGCCACAGAAGAGTTTATTACACAAAACTAAGGCTCATGGGATTGACAGCAAGATAGTAGCATGGACTGTGGATTAGTTAATGAATAGAAACAGAGAGTAGGAATGAACAGGTCATTTTTCAGATGCAGGGTTATAATTAGTGGACTGCCACACGGTTCAGTACTTGGGCTTCAGCAATTTACAATCTATCACTTTGACAATGATGAGGGAGCTGAGTGTAATGCATCCAAGTTTGCTGATGATATACAGTTAGATGGAAAGTAAGCTGTGAGGAGGATGTAAAGAGGCTGCAGAGGGATATAGACAGGTTGAGTGAGTGGGAAAGTTTGTGGCAGATAGAATATAATGTGGAGAAGTTCAAAGTTATCCACTTTGGTAGGAAAAATAGAAAAGCAGAATATTTTTTAAATGGTAAGAGATGGAGAAATATTGGTATTCAGAGGGAACTGGGTGTTCTTGTACACATATCACAGAAAGGTAACATGCAGGAACAGCAAGCAATTAGGAATGCAAATTGTATGTTAGCCTTTATTACAAAGGAATTTTTTTATTCTTTCATGGGATGTGAGCATCGCTGGCCAGACCAGCATTTATTGTCCATCCCTAATTGCTCTCGAGAAGGTGGTGGTGAGCCACCTTCTTGAACTGCTGTAGTTCACAGTCCATGTGGTGTAGGTACACACAGTGCTGTTAGGAATGGAGTTCCAAGTTTTTGACCCAGCGAAAGTGAAGGAATGGCGATATGGTCCCAAATCATGATGGTATGTGGATTGGAAACAGCTCGCAGGTGATGGTGCATCTGTTGCCCTTGTCCTTCGAGGTAATAGAGGTTGAAGGTTGGGAAGGCGCTGTTGAAGGAGCCTTGGCAAGTTGCTGCAGTGATCTTATAGATGGTGCATGCTGCAGCCATGGTGTACCAGTGGTGCAGAGTGAATTTTTTAAGGTTTTGTCACAATCACAAAGGATGTCATTTGTGACTTTGGTACTATGGCAGGGAAGGAAACCTGATAGGAGGGATTCAAACATGGAATTCCAGGAAATTTGGACACCAATTTGGGAGGCAACAACATGTTCAAGGACATTGGAGCGGAACAGGAGGTTGGAGATGGGGCAGTAGCTTGCAAGGACAGTGAGGTCAAAGGTTAGCTTTTTGAGAGAGGTGATGATGGCAGATTTAAAAGGAGAGACAGAACCATTAACAAGATCAACTAACATGGGGACCAAGAGGGGAAGGTGGGTAGTCAGCAGTTTAGTAAGAATAGGGTCAAGGGAGCGGGAGATGGGTCTCATGGGTAAGATGAGCTCAGAGAGGGCGTGTGGGGAGATAAGAACATAAGAACTAGGAGCAGGAGTAGGCAATTCAGCCCCTTGAGTCTGCTCCGCCATTCAATACGATCATGGCTGATCGCATCTCGGCCCCAACTCCATTTTCCTGCCCATTCTCCATAACCCTTCAACCCATTACTAATTAAAAATCTGTCTATCTCCTCCTTAAATTTACTCAGTGTCCTGGCATCCATCTCACTCTGGGGTAGTGAATTCCACAGACTCACGACCCTTTGAGAGAAGTAATTTCTCATCACCTCTGTTGTAAATCTGCTACCCCTTATCCTAAAACTATGACCTCTTGTTCCAGATTGCCCCACAAGAGGAAACATCCTCTCTATGTCTACTTTGTCAATCCCCTTAATCATCTTATATACTTCAATTAGATCTCCTCTCATTCTTCTAAACTCCAAAGAGTAAAGGCCTAAACTGCTTAATCTCTCTTCATAAGACAATCCCCTCATGTCTTGAATCAATCTAGTGAACCTCCTCTGAACTGCCTCCAATGCAACTACATCCCTCCTCAAGTAAGGGGACCAAAACTGTACGCAATACTCCAGGTGCGGTCTCACTAACGCCTTGTACAGTTGCAGCAACACTTCCCTACTTTTATACTCTATTCCTGTAGCAATTAATGCCAAAATTCCATTTGCCTGCCTTACTACCTGCTGTACCTGCATACTAGTTTTCTGCGATTCATGCACAAGGACACCCAGATCCCTCTGCACTGAAGCACTCTCTGAAGTTTCTCTCCATTTCGATAATAATTTGCCTTTCTATTCTTCCTACCAAAATGGATAACCTCACACTTATCCACATTAAACTCCATCTGCCAAATTTTGGCCCATTCACCTAACCTATCCATATCCATTTGTAAATTTCTTATTTCTTTATTGCAACTTACTATCCCACCTATTTTAGTGTCATCTGCAAATTTGGCTATAGTACCTCCTATTCCTGCATCCAAGTCATTAATGTAGATTGTAAATATTTGTGGCCCGAGGACCGAACCCTGTGGCACCTTACTAGTTACATCTTGTTAACCAGAAAAAGACCCATTTATCCTGACTCTCTGTTTTCTGTTGGTTAGCCAATCCTCTATCCAAGCTAATAAAATGCCCTTAACCACATGTGATCTTACCTTGTGTATTTGTGCGGCACCTTATCAAATGCCTTCTGGAGGTTCAGATATACCACATCTACAGGATCCCCATTATCCACTTTTTAGAACATTACAGCGCAGTACAGGCCCTTCGGCCCTCGATGTTGCGCCGACCTGTGAAACCATCTGACCTACACTATTCCATTTTCATCCATATGTCTATCCAATGACCACTTAAATGCCCTTAAAGTTGGCGAGTCTACTACTGTTGCAGGCAGGGCGTTCCACGCCCCTACTACTCTCTGAGTAAAGAAACTACCTCTGACATCTGTCCTATATCTATCACCCCTCAACTTAAAGCTATGTCCCCTCGTGTTTGCCATCACCATCCGAGGAAAAAGACTCTCACTATCCACCCTATCTAACCCTCTGATTATCTTATATGTCTCTATTAAGTCACCTCTCCTCCTCCTTCTCTCCAACGAAAACAACCTCAAGTCCCTCAGCCTTTCCTCGTAAGACCTTCCCTCCATACCAGGCAACATCCTAGTAAATCTCCTCTGCACCCTTTCCATAGCGTCCACATCCTTCCTATAATGCGGTGACCAGAACTGCATGCAATACTCCAGGTGCGGTCTCACCAGAGTTTTGTACAGCTGCAGCATGACATCGTGGCTCCGAAACTCGACCCCCCTACTAATAAAAGCTAACACACCATATGCCTTCTTAACAGCCCTATTAACCTGGGTAGCAACCTTCAGGGATTTATGCACCTGGACACCAAGATCTCTCTGTTCATCTACACTACCAAGAATCTTCCCATTAGCCCAGTACTCTGCATTCCTGTTACTTTGCTTGTTACAGCTTCGAAGAACTCTAGCAAGTTAGTCAAACACGATTTACCCCTCATAAAACCATGCTGACTCTGATGGATTGCAATTTGACTTTCTAAATGTCCTGTTATTACTTCCTTAATAATGAATTCTAACAATTTCCCAACGACAGATGTTAAACTAACTGGTCTATAGTTTCCTACTTTTTGCCTCCCTCCCTTTTTGAATAAGGGCGTTATATTAGCTTTTTTCCAATCTACTGGAACCTTTCTCGCATCCAGGGAGTTTTGGAATATTATAACCAATGGATCCACTATCTCCGCTGCCAATTCCTTTAAGAGATGAGACAGAAACTAGGGAAAGATGAGAGATTAGGGTTGGGGGGGTGGAAAATAGAGGAAATGTGGCCCAGTGGGCTAGTGGAAGGGGGCAACGTGGCACAGGCAGCTGATTGGACGGTATTGATTTAATGAAAAAGAAGTCCATGAGCTCCTTTTTCATTGTTGGAGATGGGGGTGGAGGAGGTGGGGGAAAGGAATTTAAGAAGACTAAGTCCGCCATTTACAAGGCACAAATCTGGATTGTGATGCAATACTCTTCACTTGCCTAGATGAGTACAGCTCCAACAACACTCATGAAGCTCGACACCATCCAGGACAAAGCAATCTGTTTGATCGACATGCCATCCAGAAGTTTAAATCTTCACTTCCTTCACTACCAGCATAACAAGACTGTGGTCTGTACTATCTACTTGATGCGCTGCAGCAACTCGCAAAGGCTTCTTCGCCAGCACCTAGAAGAACAAGGACAATAGGTGCATAGTAACACCATGACCTCCAAGTTCCCCTCCAAGTGACATACCATCCCAACTTGGGACATATATTGCCATTCCTTAATTCCTACCCAACAGTATTGTGCAAGTATCTTCACCACATAGACAGCAGCGCTTCAAGAAGATTATCAATTTCTCAAGGACAACCAGGAAAAAGCAATAAAATCCTTCCTTTGTCAGCAATGCCCATCTCCCGAGAATTAAAAAAAACGATGTTTTTTCCGTTATTTCATCCATCCTTTTACCGGATGAATGGTGTGAAGTTGAGACCCTGCTAGGAATTATCAATGCCTTCTGCCATCAAGAGGTGCAAGAGAATACTATTTTTTTCTATTTATTACTCTCCCTCTACCACAGAAACAAATGCATATATTTTAGGATAGTGATATTAAAACTTATTGTACATAGGCAAACTTTTTCAGTGAAATGAATGAAAATTTCAGTTAGTTTTCAAGACAATTCATAGCATACTGGACTGATAATATGAATAAGTCCAAACCTTTGCTAACCATCTAGCTGATAAATCAACAAACTAAGTAAGAAAAAGGAGACAGTCTCAAAAAAGCTAACTCATGCATTATTTCGAAGAACAGCAGGGGCATTATCCCTGATGTCCTGGCCAATATTTATCCCTCAACCAACTTCACAAAAACAGATTATTGGGTCATTATCACATTGCTTTTTGTAGAAGTTTGCTGAGTGCAAAGTGAGAGCCAAATTACAACAGTGACTACATTTTCTAAAAGTATTTCATTGGCTGCAAAGCATTTTGAGACATCTGGTGGTCATGAAAGGCACTATATAAATGCAAGTTTTTCTTTCATACAGAGGCAAGAGGACAAAACAAAGCTTTATGGCTCTGAAATTAGTTTTGTCAATATAAGTTTGACTGCTTAGATAATAATTACAATTAAGAGTTGGCATGTAGCATGGGTAATACAGTAATCTGCATATAGACTGGGAAAACCTAATGAGCACTAATGCTGTGGAGGACGAGTTTATAGAGTGTGTTAGGGATGGTTTTCTAGAGTAGTATGTTGAGGAACTGACTAGAGAACAGGCTATTTTAAATCTAATATTATGTAATGAGAAAGGGCTAATTAATAATCTTGTTGTAAAAGAACCTTTAGGGATGAGTGACCATAATACGATGGAATTTTACATTATGTTTGAAAGTGAGGTAGTTCAACCTGAAGCCAGGGTGTTAAATTTGAACAAAGGAAATTATGAAGGTATGAGGGGCAAATTGGCTGAGGTGGATTGGGAAAATACATTAAAAGGTATGACAGTACATAGGCAATGGATAGTCTTTAAAGAATTATTACATAGTTTACAGCAACTATACATTCCTTCAAGGCACAAAAACCCCAAAAGTAAAGGCAGTCAACCGTAGCTAACAAAGGAAGTTAAAGATTGTATAGATTAAAAGAAAAGGCCAATAAAGTTGCCAGAACTAGAAGTACAGCTGAGGATTGGGAGGATGTCAGAATACAGCAAAGGACGACGAAAAAACTGATAAAGGGAAAATAGAATATGAATGTAAGCTAGCAAAAAATATAAAAACGGACTGTAAAAGCTTCTATAGGTATGCAAAAAGGAAACATTTGGTTAAGACAAATGTGGGTCCATAACAGGCAGTCAGGAGAATTTATAATGGGGAATAGAGAACTGGCAGAGAAGCCAAATGATAACTTAGTGTCTGTCTCTTAGTGTCTGTCTTCAGTGAGGAAGATACAAGAAATCTCCCAGAATTAGAGATCCAAGGGATTAAGGAGAATGCATTGTTTGCTGTGTGTCCATCATTCATAGATGGCAGGATGCCAGCCAACCAACCATATCTTCGTCCCATGTGGTGACTTGTGCCTACAGTTCAACAACCTTATGCATCATGCGCAAATGCAATTGAAACCCATTTCAGACTGTCTGACATTTGCCCCGTCTGATCCTTCCTATTTCTGAACTGGTCTTTACTCTAGAGCTATTTGGTACGATCATCTAGTTTTGTGGTTTGTATTAATATTTTGAGAGGTCGCTTTTAACTTTGGGGAAATTAAATGTGTAAATGTAAGTTAGTTGAAACTATGAAATTTAAAAGTTGCCAGACTACTTCAAAAGTCTTTCCATGTGTACTTAGAGGTCAGAGTTAGAAGTGTGACAACACTAAATAAGGGGTGGCCCTTCTCAAAGCTTCTTAATGGAGCCAGAAAGTCTGCAGAGATTGCAGATGTCCTCATCAGAGGTATAAATTATTCATCTGGGTATCCAGAATCAAAGGGATGTTTTGGAGTTGGAGTTAATTAGCTTAAGTGTCTATCTGGGACATCCCAGAGGTACCATGTTGCTATGTGATAGATTATACAGGGAGATACCTTTTTTGGTTTATCTCTGTGATTGCTCACAAAAGTTGTCTGTGTTTTGGAGCAGCTTGAACTAGGTGCAGAATCTGCCAGAAGCTGGGACAAAGAGCAGAGAGGCTATCAGGAAGCAGGGGTATTTCTGATTTGGAGTCACTGCGCATGGATGTGAGTCAGGCTCATGCTCAGGCTAGGGAGATCCAAATTTGTGAGGTGTTGAAGTAGGGCTGGAGGGTTCACCTAGCTGGATGCGAGCAAAAGGACCCCAAGAGATCTCATACTTTGGAAGATAGCTGGGAAACTAAGAATTGAAATGAATTCCTGAGAGCTGTGGCATGCCTTGGATTGGACCCAGGAGAAGTGAATGAACCCTCAAGATCCAGTAAAGTACAAGGGGGCTCTGGGGTGGAAGTAAAAGTCAAATGGGGAGTGTTCTGTTGGGATTTTCGGTTTTGAAGTATAAATGATTACAAAATATACAGTTAATAGTGCTTGCTTTGTTTAACTCTTGTACAGTAAATGCTTTTGTTTCAAACATGAAATCCTGTGGCGTAATTCTTTTAGTTAAAAACTGGGAGCTTGAATTTCTTTTAAAAAGTAACTGGTTTCTAATGCGATCGTAGTATATTTATTTCTTCCAGTCCTCTAAGAACCTTTCTAATCCTCTCTAATGCTTCATTTTGGTGCCCACACCCCCTGCCAAAGTAGTTTAAATCCTCCACTAGAGCATGTTGACCTCCTCGGTAAGACATTGGTTCCCACTCTGTAGAGATGCAACCTGCCCACTTTGAAAAAGTTCCTCCTACTCAAGAACTGCTTTCAGTGTCCCAGGAATCTGAAGTCCTCCCTTCTGCACTGTTTCTCCAGCCATGTGCTAACCTGTCTTAGCCTACTATTCCTATAGTCTGCTTTCTGGCTAAAATTGGAGACTTTCAAGTTTGTACTTTTATATCTTGTTGCATTTTTGCTGAAAAACACGTTTTTACCAATATATTAACAGAGAGAGGGTGGCTAAGGGCAATGTGAATCCCTTAAAGATAGATGCAGGGAATACTGTAATTTAAAACAAGGAAATGGCAGACTTGCTAAATAATTTTGTTTCTGTCTTCACAGCAGAGTATAAGGATAAAGTACTAGAGATGCAAGGAAAACTTAAAAATAAATCAAGGGGAAGAACTTTCTGGATTTTATATAAATTAAAAAAATAACAATGGAGAAAATAATAAGACTGAAGACAGACAAATCTCCAGGACCTGATGGCTTCCACCCTAGGGTATTAAAAGGTGACGAAATTGTAGATGCTTTTGTCATGATCTTCCAAAACTCTCTTGATTCAGGAATTGTCCTCTTGGATTGGAAAATTGCCATTGTCACTGCATTATTTAAGAAAGGCGGGAGAGATAAACCAGGAAATTATAGATCTATTATTCTAACATCTGTTGTGGAGAGGTTACTGGAAATTGTTATTAAAGGCAGTGTTACTGGGCATTTGGACAAACATGAAATGATCAGAGAAAGTCAGCATGGCTTTGTAAACAGTAAGCCATGTTTAACAAACCTAGTTACATTTTTTGAGATTGCTATTTTGACAGATAATGGGGTGTCTATGCATATTATTATGGACTTCCAGAAGACAATCAATAAGGTTTTTCATTGAAACTATTAGGTAAAATGGATACATTTGGAATTGGAGGCAAACTTTTGAGGTAAGGAATTGGTTAGGAGGTAGGAGACCGAGTGTCGGGCTAATGAATATGTACTCGATTTGGCAGGATATGACTAGTGATGTCCCCCAGGGATCTGTGCTGGGGTCCCAGCTTTCCACTATATTTATAAATGACTTGGATGAAGGAATAGACAGCTGTATATCCAAGTTTGCTGACAAAACTAAATTAGGAGGCGTATTGAGTAGTGTTGATGGGAGCAGAAAGTTGCCAAAGGATATTGATATATTAAATGGGTAGGCAAAAACTGTTGCAGGTAGAGATCAATGTGGGGAAATGAGAGCTCATCCACTGTAGACCCAAGAGAGAGAAATAGGAGTATTTTCTGAATGGTGAGAAGCTACTGTCATGCCCAGTAAAGACATATTCCTATTTTTAAGATAGGAACTTTATTCAATGTGGAATCTTTAAAATTGACTTTCCCTTTTCAAAAAAGCGGACAGTAATGCAAATAAAAGGGTGCCGAAGCTCAGACAACCTGACCTGTGTATTCGAACATCGCTTCACTGTCTGTTAAGGATATATTCCAGGCTAAGAGATGTCAATTACACCCATCCTGAAACCATAAGACATTCCTGAATTGAATGGGTTCTTCTGAAGAAAAGGTGTGAAGTAGACACATCATAACAGAATGATTCCCATTCAAACATCAAACGATGGTCATGGTTATCATACCGTGGCCTATTGTGTGGCCACAACAGGGGAGAGGGCTATGCGCCTCCAAACAGAAGCTAATGTGAGAGATTTTTTACCTTATAAGGTAGCTCTGGAGTGAGTGAGAGAGAAAGAGAGAGAGAGAGAGAGAGAGCTCACCACAAGTCCATCAGAGAAGCAGTCTAGGCAGTGGCTGTGGAAAGAAGCCCAGCGAGGCAACGTAGGAGCCCTGCTGTTGATTCTACACTTCAACATTGTGCAGCAGAGAAATGAAAGTGACCCACCAGCTCCAATCTGAACATTATAACCACGAGAAATCTACAACATCTCAACAAGTCAAGACTACAAACCACCCAAGCATGGATCTTTAAAAAAGACTGTCCTACTTGGAAGATTCAACAGGTTTACCATAAACCGCAAATACCCACCACACCTTGAATTCTTACCCCTTAATTCACAGGATCGTTACAGTGCAGGAGGCGGCAATTCAGCCCATCGTGTCTGCACTGGCTCTCCAAAAGAGCAATTCACTTAGTGCATTCCCCTGTCTTCTCCCCATAACCCTGCATATTCTTCCTTTTCATATAACAGCCTTAATTCCCTTATGAATGCTTCAATTGGACCTGCACTGCAATTTGTTAGCTCTAAAAGGCTAGATTTGCATTTAGCTATGCTAAATATTTACCAACTACTTAGTTACTGGAAACAAATATTTAGTGGTTCACTACCATAGATACTCACATGTGAGGCAGCCCATGTTTAAGATAATCCTGCAAAACTCCATGACCTTCTAAAAAGTTGGGAGTCAACATTTCAAAGACAAACCCTATCAAAATTATCACCAGCCATAAATAAATTTTTTAATTCTGACTCATTTCAGCCAATGCATTGATACCAGCTGCTCCTGTCACCTACTCTTTGGCTGTTTGATTGCTGTGATATTTAAATTGAAATTTTCCCTCCCAATGCTAGTCCTGGCTTCTGTTGCTGATCTTGAAATCTACTATCCAATCTGATTTTAAATGTACTCTCCCCTCTTCCGGCTAAATTACCAACAATTTGAAATCAGCAGGAGGAACCTACTCTGAAATACAGAGATGGAAGCAACAGTTTTCAATGAAATATCCCAACACCTGGCAATCAGATCATGGCAGGAAGGGACAGAATGTGCAAAATTAAGAATGTGCAAGCAGATAAGTCTGGAGGATGCATAAATAGTAAAAAGACAGAACTAAAGGCTCTGTATTTGAATGTGCATAGCATTCATAACAAAACAAATGAATTGATAGCTCAAACAGAAATAAATATGTATGATCTGATAGCCATTACAGAGACATGGTTGCAAGATAACAAAGGCTGGGATCTAAATATTCAAGGGTACATGACATTTTGGAAGGACAGGAAACTAGGAAAAGGTGGAGGCATAGCTCTGTTAATTAAAGATGACTTTAGTACAATAGAGAGGGGTGACCTTAGTTCCAAAAATCAAGATGTAGAATCAGTTTGGGTCGAGATATAAAATAGCAAAGGTAGGAAGTCACTTGTGGGAGTAGTTTATAGGCCGCTAACAGTAACCACACTGTAGGACAGGGTATACAGTAAGAAATAATGGGGGCTTATGAGAAAAGTACTGCAATAATCATGGGTGATTTTAATCTATAGATAAATTGGACAAATCAGATTGGTAAAGGTAGCCTGGAAGATGAGTTCATGAAGTGTTTATGGGACAGTTTCTTAGAGCAGCACATTCTAGAGCCAAACAGAGAGCAGGCTACTCTAGATCTGGTAATGTGTAACAAGACAGGATTAATTAATGACCTCATAGTAAAGGCGGCCCTAGTAGCAGTGATCACAACATGATTGAATTTTACATTCAGTTTGAGGGTGAGAAAAGTGGATCTAAGATTAGTGGTTTTAAACTTAAATAAGGGTAATTATGAGAGTTTGAAGACAGAGCTGGCTAAAGTAAACTGGGAAATCAGATTAAGGGATAAGTCAGTAGAGATACAGTGGTATACATTTAAGGAGATATTTCATAACACTCAGCAAAGATACATTCCAGTGAGAAAGAAGACTCTAGGGGAAGGACGCACCATCTGTACCTAACTAAGGAAGGTAAAGATATTACCAAATTGAAAGAAAAAGCGTACAATTCTGCAAAGATTACTGGCAGGTCAAAAGTTCAAAAGATTGGACAGAAGATAAAAAAACAACAAAGAATGTCTAAAAGAATAGTGAGAGAGAAATTAGAGTACGAGAGAAAGCTGGCTAGAAATAATAGAATGGATATTAAGAGTTTCCACAGGTATTAAAAAGGAAAAGAGTGAGTAAAGTGAGTGTTGGCCCTCTAGAGAGAGTGTTTGGGAAGTTAATAGTGGAAAATAAGGAAATGGTGGAGGAACTGAACCTATTTTGTGCATCTGACTTCACTGACGAGGATACAAATAACATCCCAGAAATAATTATGAATCAAGAGTTGAAAGGGAGGGGGGGAACTTAAAACAATTACCATCACCAGGGAATGGGTACTGAGAAACGTAGGGAGAAAATTGTGGCTGATGCAGCTAAATAAATATACACATATATACAAGATGAAAGTGTCGCCACATATTGTTACAAAATGGAGTATTTACCCAAGGCATTGTGGGACAAGTTAGTTAGCTTGCAGCCTTGAGCGTGGTACTGCTTAGCACAGGCAATTAGGGTGACCAAAGAGGGCCCCTTATATCAGTGCATAAGACCGCTGCTCTGTCTAATTGCAGACTGCACAAAGCAGCTAGGAAAGCAGGCCTGACAGAGGTAGAAAGATTCATTGTGAAGACTCAAGGATAGTTGATAAGGGGGCCTGGTAAACATCCTGAGATGGTCAGGGGCGTACCATGAGCTATCCCCACAACCACATGATACCTAATTAGTAATTTTATTGGTAATGAATGTAATGTATGTAATCAATAACCATTATGATTGGATTGTGTCCAGCCAGGATGGGCTGAGTAACTGTATATCCGTTGTGGATGTTCCTTTGCTCAGTGGAGAAGCGCATGGTAAGCCTCGCGTCCTACTCCCCACCGGTGTAAAATAAACCTTTTGACGATTGGAACAGACCTGAGCATCGAGTGGTTCATTTTAGTCAATTCCATTCTAACAGAAAATTATTAGAACTACAAGCTGACAAGTCCCCAGGTCCTGATGGACTTCATCCTGGGGTCTTAAAAGAAGTGGCTGCTGATATAGTGGATGCATTGGTTTTAATTTTCCAAAAAACCCTAGATTCTGGAAAGGTGCCAACAGATTGGAAAATAGCAAACGTAACTCTTCTATTCGAGAAAGGAGGATGGCAGAAAGCAGGAAACTACAGGCCAGTTAACTTAACATCTGTCAAAGGGAAAATGCTAGAATCTATTATTAGGGAGATTTTATAGCAGATCATTTAGAAAATCTCAATGCAATCTTTGAGGAAGTAACAAGCAACTTGGATAAAGGGGAATTTGTGGATGTGGCGCACTTGGATTTCCAGAAGGCATTTGATAAAGTGCCACATCAAAGGTTACTAAACAAAATAAGAGCCCATGGTATCGAAGGTAACATATTAGCATTGGTTCGCTAACAGGAAACAGACAGTAGGCATAAATGGGTTGTTTTCATGTTGGCAACCTGTAACTAGTGGAGTGCCACAGGGATCAGTGCTGGGATCTCAACAATTTACAATCTATATCAATGACTTGTATGAAGGCACAGAATGTATGGTTGCTAAATTTGCTGATGACACAAAGATAGGTAGGAGAGTAAGTTATGAAGAGGACGTAAGCAGTCTACAAAGGGATATAGTCAGGTTAAGTGAGTGGGTAAAGATTTGGCAGATGGAAAATAATGTGGTAAAGTGTGAACTTGTCCACTTTGGCCAGAAAAATAGAAAATCAACATATTATTTAAATGGAGAGGGACTGCAGAACTCTGAGATGCAGAGGGATCTGGGTGTCCTCATACATGAAACACAAAAAGTTAGTATGAAGGTACAGCAAATGACAAGGGCAGCAAATGCAGTGTTGCTGTTTATTGCAAGGGGAATGGAATATGAAAGTAGAGATTTTTGCTACAGTTGTACAGTGCTTTGGTGAGGCCACATCTAGATTATTGTGTACACTTTTGGTCTCCTTACTTACTTAAGAAAGGATATAATTGCATTGGAAGCAGTTCAGAGAAGGGTCACTTGCCTGATTCCTGGGATGAGCGGGTTACCTTATGAGGAATAACTGGACAGGTTGGGTCTGTATTCATTGGAATTTAGAAGGATGAGAGGTGATCTTATTGAAATATAAAAGATCCTGAGGGGACTTGACAGGGTGGATGTTGAAAGGGTGTTTCCTCTTGTAGGAGAGACTAAAACTAGGGGGCACAGTTTAAAAACAAGGGGTCTCTCATTTAAGACAGAGATGAGGAGAACATTTTTCTCTCAGAGGGTCATGAGTCAGTGCAACTCTCTTCCCCAGACAGTGGTGGAAGGTGGAGGCAGGGTCATTGAATGTTTTTAAGGCAGTGGTAGACAGATTCTTGACAAACAAGTGAGTCAAAGAGTATGGGGGTAGGCAGGAAAGTGGAGTTGAGTCCTCTAACAAATCAGCCATGATTTTATAGAATGGTGGAGCAGGCTTGAGGGGCCAAATAGCCTACTCCTGCTCCTAGTTCATAAGTTAGTCTGTTCAAAAGAGTGGAAAATTGAGTTCTGAGCTTTCTATAGAATACATTGCTGATCTAACATTGAATTTGTCCAGGAAATTGGTTAAGCTTACAGCTAGAATACTGTCTACATCTCTTTAAAGGTAGCACACTAGAGCCAAGGAAAGGTTAGAATTATTTCAATCGAAGAAGGAAGGAGAAAATTAGAAGACATTCTTGCCTCACAGAGGCTCAGTATAATGTGGAATCACTTACCACAAGTGATAATTATGGTTGAGTCAATGAAATCATTTAAAAGTAAATACAATAAATTCTGAAAAGAAAACAGAATAATATGGGGAAAGGGAAGGGAATTCGGTAGATAGCTGCAGTAAAAAAGAAACAGCATGATTGATCAAATGGCCCCATTCTGTAGAAACAAATTCAATGATTCTATTAATTCCATGGCGTATTTCTGAAGGATAAATATTTGGACATAATTCCACTGGACTATCTTAACATTGCCAATACCCTGTTTGTTCCACCAGAGAAAGAACTTAAGTCATTCATGAATAATCAATTGTCAGGTCTTAATAACTTGTGCAATAGACTGAGTACTTTACTGTTGCCATTATGTAGCCTTAACTTATTGACTATCACACAGTACTTAGGAAAACATTTGTGAATCAGTCATTTTCAATTAAATTCACAGCAAAAAGCCTCCACTTACTTGTAAGGTTTTTGTGGAAGGATGCTGATTCGAGTCTTGTCCAGTATTTTCTTCAATTTGTTTCGCCCTGTCACTGTGTTTGCCTTTGCCTTCTTACTTGCTTTATCTAATCCAATCACCTGTTCAACATCCACAGCAAGGTCTGGGATGGAATAACGGCTGCCTTTCTTGTCACCAATTTTAGGTAAGTGTGGAGCACCATTTCTCTTCTCTTCTGAGAGTCTGGATAGAAGTTCTTTAAATACTGTGGGAGAGATACAAAATTGAATTAGCCAAGACATTTTCTGATCACTAATCATTTCTTTGACTTTATAACCAAAGAGGCTTCTACTATAACATAGATTTCAGGTGCAATACATTCTTTACGACATTGTATTCAGCATATACAGTGACCTCATATAAGGAACACTAAACTTATACAGCCAGTAAATAATCATTAGCTGACCAATGCACTGCACATCATGGGCACAAGAATCGAAAAACACAGTTCAATTTAAATTTAAAGCTCTGATGCAAAGCATATTATAATAATTAAATAGAACACAGAGTATGAGTTAGGTGGTTTCACTCACTGCTTTCAACAACTTCTTATACATTATCCTTCAATAAAGAGTCAAATTCCTGAGATAATGAATCAATATATGCCCACATGCATCAAGGCCTGGGCAACATCCTGGAGTGAGCTGATAGGTGACAAGTTACATTCACACCACTCAAGTGCCAGCAATGACCATCTCCAACAAGAGTCTCCAACCATCTCCCCTTGCCGTTCAATGCATTACCATCGCTAAACCATACACCAACATCTTGGGGGCCATCATTGACCAAAAACTTAACTGGACCAGCCACATAAATACTGTGGCTACAAGAGCAGGTCAGAGCCTGAGTGTTCTGTGGAAAGTGACTCATCTCCAGATCTTCCAAGGCCTTTCTGTCACCCAAACAGCACATGTCGGACTGTGATAGAATATTCTTCACTTTCCTGGATGAGTGCAGCTCCAAAAACACTCAAACAGGATAAGGAAGCCCACTTGATCAGCACCACATCCACCAGCTTAAATATTAACTTCCTCCTTCACTGGGCAACAATGGCTGCAAACAGTGCCATCTACAAGATGCACTGCAGCAACTCACCAAGGCTTCTTTGACAGGACCTCCCAAATCTGCAACTTCTACAATCTAGAAGGGTAAGGACAGCAGGTGCTTGCGAACATTAACAACTGCAAGTTACCCTCCAAGTCACACACTATCCTGACTTGGAAATACACTGTCATTCCTTTGTTATCGCTGGGTTAAAATCCTAGAACTCCCTACCTAACAGCACTGTGAGAGTACCTTCACCACACAGTCTGTCGCAGTTCAAGAAGGTGTTATATTCCAGAAAGTCAGTTGGTGAAGGATAGAACTGGAGTCAGTCTATACAATCTTTAATAAACACTAATTTACACAGTTACACATTACAAGCATGCACCTCCTCACCCAACAACCACAGTTTCAGTCTATGTCTCTTTTTAGAGGCACAAGTAAATCCCCAGTTATGGACCACCACCTGTATACAATTTAGCACATTCTCTTCATCTTTAAATGAAAATTAGAGCTTATATGTACAACCAAAATTTCATAACAAATTAAATCGAAAACCTCCATACTCTGTACAAAGTATTACATTGTGATATGTCCCTCTTCTAGGATCCCTAACAATTTATTTGTATTACAAAAAGAAATGTATGTACAATCAGACAGTTGATGGCTTGCATCCCTCTGTTTAATTTTAGAGATTTCCTTTCTCTCCAGCATTTGCTTCAAACCAGTAAGGTCAATCTGTAACCTTTTCTCACACACTTTTCATAGAATGTACATTACTCCACAATAAACGATAACCTACATAACATTCAATGGGTATATTGTCTCCCGTGTGCCCATTGTACAGAACTGAAAGTAACATTTTTGACCAGTATAATCCCATATCCACTGCCTCTACAAAAGCTAATATTTCAGCAGCCAAAGTACTTTTAACAACCCTTTTGATTGTCTTAGCCTCTCAAGCTAAAGGACAACTTTTCCCATTGTTATGACCAGGTGAAAAAGGGGTCTAGGGGTTCCCTCTCAGTCTTGGCCTGCTTTAACCGTAACAGGGTTTAATTTTAAAAACACCATGTTTTCAGCTCCCCCTCAGTGAAACCTTGTTCACTGCTTTCCAATTGTAAGGCAAAAAAAAAAATCAGACAGGTTTTCTTAGATTTAAACAAGAAAAGTGGAAGTTTATTAATCTTTAACTCTAATTTGGTTAACAACTACGAATATGCGACACGACCACACTAGCATGCAAACGCGATAAACAAACACGCAGATGGAGACAGAAAAAGTGGAAAGAATAAAGAGGAAAAGTTTGAGGCCAAAGGTGGGTTGTAATTACAGTCCTTCGAGTTCGATGTGGAGTCTTTGGTTGCTGGTAAGTCTTGTCATTCGTTGGGGCCCGGTGCATGCTTTATCTTGCTTTGATGTAGGAGTCGTTTCTCTCTTGAGGTTTAAGCGACTTCAGTGGGTCCAGAGGTTTGTGAGAAAGCGAGAGACAGCCAGCCAGGATAGAGGCTCTCTTGTTCCAGATTCAGTCGCAAGCTGCAGCCTGTCTTCAAACGACAATCAAATAAACGACTGGGAAAGCCGGTTAGTCATGTGGCTAGCTGCTTTAACCACTCCTGCGTTTGTGGATTCTCCATCTTCGCAGACACTGGAATGCAAGCTTTCTTACACCTTCAATGGCTGGTGATCAAAATCCATTTGGGTTATTTGGACCAGGGAGTAGTTGCTTTGTCTCTCCAAGCACCATCTCTTAGTATGCAAATGTCCTCCAGCCAAATGTCTGGTGATCTTTTTAAACAAGTCATTTCTTCACTCCAGCAACAATTTAAAATTAATGTTCATATGATGAAATTAATATGCCTTATTCTTGACAGGTGGGGGTCTTCATGACACCACTCATGCCCATTAGAAATATTATGAAACCAGCTGCACTAGAACACCCATCAGGAAGGTCAGCATGTCAAGCATTGCAAAAAATAACTAATTTCATGCTCTTTGGATCACCTACAGATGGGAACTTTAGTATGCATTTCTCTTGATTTAATTTTTATAACGTTTTATTTGCCCTTAAAACATTCTTGACTTTAGGGTGCTTCACCATAGTACTGAATTCCAGCACATTAAAACTAACATCTGATCTACCCTGAGTGCACAACCAGTTCAACTGACCAATCGAAATTCACAATTGCTCTGTCTCCTTTTTAGATACAACATCAACTTTTTGAGATGATCTAGTGGATTAATTAGGATGGGAGTGACATTCTCTGAACAGGATTGTCGATTTAAAGTTATTCCGGACCTATTTTTCTTAATAATTAGACCAATGTATTTACAAGTCCCATGACCCTGACTCCCAATTTTAAAATCTACTCTAATCTTACAAACACATTTTGCAAAATCCGCAGTACCGCCCCATAAGAAATCATCAACATGCATCATGAAGATGCCTGAAAGTTTTCCTTTTTGACACCAATAAAACATTGCAGGATCTGAATGCAACCTATTTTCAGCAAAACAGATCTCACCGAAAAATACTACACTCTGAAAGCATCGTACAGGCCAGAGACGTATTTGTTTAGTTTCCATAGTTTACTTCTACATGTGCTGCACCTTTGGGCGGTTTCAGAAAAGTACTGTCTTGCAGAAATGCAGCTTTTATGTTGATTGATCTACATTCCCATGAATATGTGTCCAAAAGAGCTATAAAGATTTTCAAGGTTACTTTTCCAGCTATGGAAAAGTCCACCTTAGCATACGTATAATCCAGTAACTCTTCAAAACCCCAAGCAATGAACCTCATTTTAGCCTTATAAATCCCATTTGCTTGGACCTTTCTTCAGCAGAGATCCAGCTATGTGACAAAACTGGTGGCCCCTTATTTGGCAGCTCAGAATAAACTCCAAACTCTCTCCAGCTGTTTAATTCCCTTTGTTTTGCCTCTCTTATCCTTACGTTTGTAGGCAGCCACCAAAACTTCACAATCATGAGGACTTCTGTTTCTAGTTCTGTTCCAAGACAGCTCTGTCACTTTATTTCATTATCTGATCTATTCAAGCCATGGCATCTACTTCCACTTTTGTGTCAGTTTGGACAATGACAGTGAGATCTCCCTCTTGCACTATCAGAGGCTCTTTCTCCAGTACGTGATTGTTTTCTGATGCAAAAGTCACTTCTGGACCCATTATCAGTACTTGCAGTCCACTTTCTTACTCTCTACTCTTACACCACATTTTGCCAGTCCATGGGTCTGGCTTCTTGGCCATCATCCTGAAATCCAACCAATATTTAAACTTTCCAATAGCTTTTCCTGCACGTCCCACAATTGTCATAGCACTCCATTCACTAGACCCCTCTAAAATATATGTCACCTGAGTACCCAATCTGGGCAACTGGCCTTTGGATACAATAGTTCTGGCATGTGTGTCATGGATGCATTACCACTATCCAGCTTTTTATCTACTGTCTTCTGTTCCTGAGGGCCTTCATCACAAAACACACAAGCACCTGAGGACAAGGTGCCTCGTTTCCTTCTATCAGCTGCTCAGAGCCTGATATTTTATAATTAATTCCGATTAATTGTGAGGAATAAACCTTGAGAGTTTGATTACCATGTTTGCTCAGTACTGTCTTACCATTACGACGTATTACCTTACCAGGGCCATTCCATTCCCTATGACCTCTTTTATATCAAATCTCCAGAATTAAATTCTCTTTGGATGGAATTATATGATGCCTCTGTGCTCTCGAAATTATCTCAGAGACCTCAGCCTTGATGAAAACCCGTCTCCCTGAATGTAAAGCATCCAAATGTGCAGAAAAAAATTGAATAGTATCATCTGGAGCAGGAGGACTACCACACACCACAGAAGGCAATTTGGGATTTTGCCCATAGATGGGGACTATATCCACCAACCAGCTGGCGTTATTTCTTTGCATGAACTGCCCATGCCAGGGTGGTTGTCAACATGCAGTCTGGCTGATCACCTAAATTTTAAGCGGCAATTCATCGATCATAACATGATTCCTTTCACAAAGTCCATTGCTGAAAGGACTTTCAGCTGCAGTATTCATCGCTAAATTGTTCACGTTTTCACATATGTCTCTGAACTCATCATTGACAAACTCCGCTCCACTATTAGTCAGAAACTTCACTGGTGCCAAAGTTTGGTCCCTATCCATTTCTCCATAATTTTGCCCATAATACCCTTTTGACCTTACTAAGTATGAATGTAGAAAGACTAAATCTGGTTACCAGGTCAACAAAACATAGAATGAAAATATTTCTGTTCTTGCCCCATACTTTTAGATCAACGACATCTGACTCGTTTAAGTCATGTGCTAATGGAAGGCTTACATTAGGACCTGGCAGTGTCCTGCGATACTTTTTACAGATTTCACACTTCTCAATGCCATTTTACCACGCTATTTCCATATAGGAACATAGGAAGATAGGAACAGGAGTAGGCCATTCAGCCCCTCGAGCTTGTCCCGCCATTCAATGAGATCATGGCTGATCCGTGGCCTAACTCCATATACCTGCCTTTGGCCCATATCCCTTAATATCTTTGCTTAACAAAAATCTAACTCAGATTTAAAATTAACAATTGTTTTAGCTTCAACTGCTGTTTGTAGAAGAGAGTTCCAAACCTCTACCAATCTTTACGTGAAGAAGTGCTTCCTGACATTTCTCCTGAACTGTCCGGTTCTAATTTTTAGACTATGCCCCCTAGTTTTAGAATCTCCAACCAGTGGAAATAGTTTATCTTTATGTAGCCTCTCTTTTCCTGTTAATATTTTGAAGACTTCGATCAGATCACTGCTTAACCTTCTAAATTCTAGCAAAAACAGGCCTAATTTGTGTAATCTCTCTTCTTAACTTAACCCCTGCAGTCTAGGTATCATTCTTGTAAACCTACGTTGCACTCCCTCCAAGGCCAATACATCCTTCCTGAGGTGTGGTGCCCAGAACTGCTCACAGTACTCTGAGTGGGGTCTAACCAGGGTTTTGTACAGCTGCAGCATAACCTCTGTGTCTTTATACTCCAATCCTCTAGATATAAAGGCTAGCATTCCATTAGCCTTTTCATTATTTTCTGCACTTGCTCATGGCATTTTAAAGATCTATGCACCTGAAACCCCCAAGTCTCTTTGGACATCCACTGTACTTAACCTCTTTCCATTTAGAAAGTACCCTGCTCTATCCTTTTTTGGTCCAAAATGGATAATCTCAAACTTGCCCGCATTGAAATCCATCTGCCACAGTTTTGCTCACTCACCTAGTCTGTCAATATCTCTTTGCAATTGTATGCTATCATCTGGACTGTCTACAATGCCGCCTAACTTTGTATCATCAGCAAATTTGGATATATGACTTACTATGCCATCATCCAAGTCGTTTATGAATAATGTGAATAATTGAGGCCCCAACACAGATCCCTGCGGGACACCACTAGTCACATTCTGCCAATCAGAGTACTTACCCATTATTCCCACTCTCCCGTCTACTACTCAACCAACTTCCTAACCATGTCAATAATTTGCCCTCAATTCCTTGGGCTACTACCTTAGTTAACAGTCTCTTATGTGGGACTTCCTTCTGGAAGTCCATATAAATAACATCCATAGACATTCTCCTGTCCACTACCTAAGTCACCTCTTCAAAAAATTCAAATATCCCTTCATATCTGTAATATCTAGAAATCTATCGATCTCTGTGTTAAATATACTCAATGACTGAACCTCCACAGCCCTCTATGGGTAGAGAATTCCAAAGACTAACCACCCTCTTGTGAAATTTTGTTGCACTCCCTCTATAGCAAGTATATCTTTCCTTACGTAAGGAGACCAAAACTGTACACAATTCTCTAGGTGCAGTCTCACCAAGGCTCTGCACAATTGCCGCATAATGATACTTCGAGTCACACCTGAAGTACCTATTGGTCACCTCATTCGGGGGTTACTAGATTGTTCAATTTTGCTGCTGCTGTTCTTTGGAAACTCCTGGGATTTATTCACCTAATTTTGCAGTTTCAATTTTGCCTTCTACTGTAATAGCCAGCTTTATTAAAGTGCTTTCATCCTCATTCTGCCTGTCTTTAATATTTCCATTCTATTCATGCCAGTGTCCAGTATCTGGACTGTTTCAAAATCTGACCATCACTGACATCTGTATACTTTGTGTCACTGTGGGATGTCCCATTTGTTCCATGAAGGCTGAAGGGAATGACTGTTCCCTCACCCCACCCCCAACCAGGATTTTTTTTCAAAGCAGCAAACATATGATCCAGTGCCCTGACCATGAGACACCTTAGCACAAGCCTGCGACATAAATCTGAGCACTGACCCAGGGATCCCCAAATTGAATTCCATCAATATTTTATACAATGTTAATGTCCATGATGAATTCTTCCATCAAATGACCATCTATTTTCTGAAATCTATCAAAGTCTGACCATGCCTCATAGGCATTTAACAGATTACCTTTTTTTTAGATTTTAACAAAGAACTCTAATAGAAGGTCCAAAGCTTTCTCACTATCCAAACGTCGGGCATCAATCTCTCAGAATACTTTACTTTTGATTTTACTTGTTATGGTCAGGTGAGGAGGGGTCAAAGGGCTTCCCTCTTTTCCCTCTCCTTGTTTGACCACAACAGGTTTAATTTTTTCTTAAAGTGGACGTACTGGCCAATTCAGCAGGTGTTTGATTACTTACTTGCTTGGTCAGGCTTTCTTGAGTTTAACAAAGAAAGAGGTTAACTTTATTGTATCTAAACCGAACTAATAAAAATAATAAACTATGCGCCAACTTTCACTCACAGACACACTCTAGAGGTTTACACACACACACAAACAGGTTACAGAGTGGGGAAGGTAGATTGGTTGAGTTAGAGTCCATAGAAAAAAGGGGGTATACAGTCTCTGGGGTTTGGTGATTTGGCTGGCTTCTAGCTGAATTCGTTGGTCATGAGGCTTTTAGTTTGAAGAGGTAGAAGACTAGTCCGGTGGATCTCTTGGAGACAGCAATGTGGATGATTTCCTCCAACGGGGTTTCTGATTGTAGTTGGAGTATGCAACGGTGGTCAGTAAACAGGCAGAGATCGAAGCTTGCAAGCTGAAATGGGGAGAGAAAGAGACCCCCACCCCCCCCCCACTGAGGTCTGCACATCATAGTCCAGAAGCTTCTCCTTTCAGCTGCAGAGAAACACGAGCTTAAAACCGCAGATGGGGAGGGGCATGTCACATGACAGTCACTCAGTGATTCAACCACAGCCATTAGCAGTATTTTTCTTCTTCCTAAAAAGAACAGGTAGTTCCCTTAAACTTCATGGGTCTTGGTTCTAGCTGGGAAATGAACAGACATATCGCCTCCCTCCTCACAAACCTTGCAATGTAGGATACAGTGTTGCAAATTCAGTGGCCATCCTAAGAGCCAGCAACAGTCCCAGGGCTTCCTTCTCCATAGCAGAGTATCTCCTTTGATGTTTGTTTAATTTTTTGGAGAAATACCCAACTGGTCTCTCAATGCCTAACTCATCATCTTGGAGCAGGATGGCACCTACCGCTACGTCATTAGCACCCAATGCCACTTGAAATGGTTTGTTAAAGTTTGGAGCTGCCAGCACTGGCTCGTTGGATAAGATGGCTTTGAGCTTCTCGAAAGCTGTTTGGCAACTCCCTGACTATACCACTGCTGCTTTTTTCTGTAATAAGTCTGTCAGTGGGGCGGCTATAGTGCTGAAGTTTGGGACAAACTTGCAGTAAAACCCACACATGCCCAAAAATCGGATTATTTCCCTTTTGGTCGTTGGGACGGGAAAAATATATCACCACCTGTACCATTGCTTCTCTGAGCAACACTCGCCCTTGACCCACAATATGCCCTAAGTAGGTTACTTAAGCTTTAGCAAACTTGCTCTTTGCAAGATTTACCATGAGGTCAGCCGACTGTAACCTTCGGCAGAGGGCTGCGAACTGATCTAGGTGCTCCCCCCAGGTCACTGTATACTAACAGATCATCCAGGTACACTACTCAGTTGGGCAGGCCAGCCACTACCTGATTCATCAGGCTTTGGAAGGTGGCAGGGGTATTTCTTAATCCAAAGGGCATCGCCCAGCACTGGAATAAATCGTCTGGGGTGACAAAAGCCAAGATCTCTTTGGCTCAGGTGGTTAAGGGAACCTGCCAGTACCCTTTTAAGAAGTCTATTTTGGTTATCTAGGTGGCGTTTCCTACTCTATCTATACAGTCTTCCAGGCGGGGAATTGGATAGGAATCAGCTCTGGTCACTGCATTAAACTTTCTGTAATCAATGTAATCAGAGCCTTGTTGAGCTATCGGGTTTGGGCACCAGCACAACTTGGGAACTCCAACTGTTCTGACTGGGTTCAATCAGCTTGTGTTCCAGCCGATACTAAATTTCTTCCTGAACTTGTGTAATTTTCCTGGGACCTAGGCGATAGGGATTTTGTTTTATGGGAGGGGTCTCTCCTACATCCACATTGTGTCGGGTAAGGGTTGTCCCTGCAGATCCCCTTAACCACTGTGAACAGCCTCGTTAGGTCTCCTCTTTGTTCTGCATTTAAACAGGAGAGTACGGTGTCTAATTTCCCTAACATTTCAGTGTTAGCTATCCACACAGTAGGGGGTTCAATTTGGGAATCCTCCAGGCTCCCTCTAACTCATCCTCACTGTCCCTTTCACCCTCCTCTTCCTTGACTGCCTGACAGACCTGTGCTTGTTTGTCCCTTTCCTGGCTGTGATACCGTTTTAACATATTGATGTGGAACAGCTTTAGCTTTTTCCTACGATCTGGGATGTCAATTATATAATTCACCTGGCTAATTCTCTTTGACTCTGTTCGTACCACTGAACCGGGCTTTCAATGGTTCTCCCTGTATTGGTAATAGCACTAACACAGTCTCAGGGTTGAAATGTTCTGGCCTTGGTCTCTTTATTCACCTGACTTTTCATTGTTGGCTGGAAGGTTTTTAGGTGTTCCTGAGCCACCGCACAGGCTCTTGTGAGCCATTCTCGAAACATGGAGACGTAGTGTAACAGGAAATATTCGTCCCTGTGTCCCAAAAACCTCTCCTTGATTAGTTTTAGAGGACCTCTCACCTCATGCCCATAAATTAATTCAAAGGGACAAAAGCCAGTGGGCTCATTGGGCAAGTCCCTGGTAGCAAACAGAAGAAATCCCACCTCTCTGTCCCAGTCGTGGAGGTACTCATAGTAGTATGCCCTGATCATTGCCTTTAGGGTCTGTTGGTACCCCTCCAAAGCCCCTTGTGACTGTGGGTGGTAGGCTGAGGACTTTAAGCTGCATTATGCCCAGATTACCCACGATCTTTTGAAAAACACTGGACATAAAATTAGTGCCCGGATCCGACTGGAACTCAGCAGGCAGCCCATCTCGGGTAAAGAATTGGGTTAGCCCTTCCACCATTATCTTGGCAGAGGTTGTTCTTAGAGGGATCGCCTCTGGAAATCGAGTAGCCACATCCATAATGGTGCGAAGATACTGGTAGCCCCCTATTGATTTTGGCAGGGGCTCCACACAGTCTACCAGCACTCTGCTGAACGGTTCCCCAAAAGCCAGTACGGGAATTAGGGGTGCAGGTTTTATGGCAGGTTGAGGCTTCCCCACAACCTGGTATGTTTGGCAAGTCTTACAGAACTCCACTACATTCTTGAGGAGTTGTGGCCAGTGAAAATGCTGTCTGATGCGGAGTTGGGTTTTTCTGATACCGACATGTTCAGCCACTGGAATCTCGTGGGCTTTTCTCAATATTTCCCGACAGTACATCAGTGGCACCACTACCTGGTGAACCACTGTCCACTTGGCTGCAGGTCTGTGAGGAGATATGCACTTCATCAGCACCTCATCCTTGAAACAGTAGCACTCTGGAACTCCCTCTGCTTCAGCTTCAGTTTGGGCAGTCTGTGCTAACTTTTTTTAAACTCTGGGTCAGCTTGCTAAGCCTTGACCACGGAAGACCTGTTTAACCCATCCTTTGCGTCCTCTAACTTCCCAAAGAAGGTTTCAGATAACTAGACAGCAGGGCCATCTGTCTGCAGTGCCAGTTCAGTCTCCTCTGATGGAGCTTGATTGGGCATGGACCAGGTCACCACACAGTCAGGAAAAATGCCAGGAACCTTTTCCTGTAATTGCTCTGCCTCCCTGACCTCTTTTGGTCTTTCCAAAACCGGGGAAGCTACCACCTTTGCCTCCACCAGATCATTACACAGGAGCAGGTCGACCCAGTTGACAGGTAAACGAGAGACAATCCCCACAGTCCTGAAACAAGATCACACTCCAGATGCACCTAGTATAAAGGTATGGGCATATACTTTCCTCTGATACCATTTACTAATATTCTAGCATTCAATGCACTCTCTGGGGGAAAGGCCACGCCTTTTCCCAGCAGAGAGGATTGGATGGCCCCTGTGTCCCTAAGTATGACTATGGGCTTAATCACCTCATTCGAGGGTATGGGGTCACTTTTTCCTGGGACACAAAATCCTGGTAACTCTCAAGGATTTTGTTAAGTTGTCCCGCAATCTCAGCAGTATGTTTACTGGGTTTTACTGCTGCAGTTAAAGCCACAGCCTGGTCTGCTGTGCTTTCCATCAGGGCCGCTTTTCCTGCACTAGTCTGGTGTACGCTGACTAAACCTATGGGTTTTCCCCATAACTGCCAGCATTCAGCTAGAAGGTGACCTGCCTTGTTACAATGGAAACATACAGGCTTTCGGGCATCACACCTATTATCAGCACCCTCCTTTCTGGCTTGAGCAGGGCCCCCTGTGTTTCCAGCTCTCCCTTCTCGCCCATGGCTGTGCATCCTCCTATCACCCTCCCACCTTCTATCCTTTTCAGGTTTTTGGAGGTTACTAGGGAAGGGTTTCCCTTGGGCCAAGGGCTTGTGAATAAGTATAATCATCAGCAGGATTGCTGCTTATCTGGTTCTTTAAACCATTTGTTCCTCCACATGGTTTCTAATGGAAAGGGGAAGCAAGTTTTCGAACTCCTCGTGAAGGCTCACCGCTCTAAGGTTTTCATAGGTAGACTCTATCTTAAGTGCCCACTGGTCAAAGACAAGCTGCTTAACTCTTTCAAACACGAGGTAAGTTTATTCAGGCTCCTTTTGGAGGGTTTGGAATTTTTGGCGGTACGCCTCCAGTCATAGCTCATATGCGCCAGGATAGCATTTTTCTTCATCTCATAGTCTGATGAACTCTCATCAAGCAACAGTGAATAAACCTCCTGGACTTTTCCTGTTAGTTTGCTTCACAATAACAGTGTTCAGTTGTCTACTAGCCACTTCAACAGTTTTACATGCTTTCAAAAGAGATGAAAAATGCTTCCACATCCCCCTCATTGAACTTTAGTACCAACTGGGAGAACTTTAAGAGCTCAGCACCCAGTCCTGAGCTGGGGGTAGTTCCCTCATTCATAATGCCTTCACTGGGTACATTGGGTCTTCCCCTGTTCAGTTCCAGCTTCCTTAACTTCCTTTGGAAAAATCTTTCTTTTTCCCTTTCCTGGAATTCTCTCTCCTCTTTCTCTCTCTGGAAAGCTCTTTCTTTTTCTCTTTCCTGAAACACACTCTGCTCTTTCTCCTCTGGAACTCTAATTCTAACCTCCTCCCTTCTATTTGTACCTTAGCTAACGTTACTTTGTCTGTTTCAGATTCTATGCCTGTCTCTGGTCCTTCAGTGTCAATATTAAAATGGTTGGCCCCAAGTTTTAGGATTTCAGGCTTCCTAGCTTTTGGACAGATCGTAATCTCTAACTGTCCAGCTTCATTCCTCAGATAGGGCTTTTAACCTGGCCCAAATTACTTCACTCTGTTCTAGGAAGGTACTGGCCTCAAATGTGGACATTTTAGTACTCTAGCAGTGAAAACCACAAGAAAATCTGCATTGAAGTTTTTAAATTATTGATAGGGATCAATTTGGTTGCCCGCTTCCAATTTCCCGTTTGTCTTTGGGTTTAATCCCAGACGTGCGCCCCCAAATTAATGTTACGGTCAGGTGAAGAGGCGTTGAAAGTCTTCCCTCTTTTCCCTCCTTGTTTGACCACAACAGGTTTAATTCTTTCTGAAAGTGGATGTACTGGCCAATTCAATAGGTGTTTGATAACAAGAACCAGTTGGACAGGTTTTCTTGAGTTTCACAAAGAAAGAGGTTAAATTTATTGTACCTAAACCAAAGTAATAAAAATAATAAACTACATGACAACTTTCGCTCTCTCACACACACTAGAGGTTTACACACACACAAACAGGTTACAGAGTGAGGAAAGGTATATTGGCTGAATTAGAATCCATAGAAAAAAGGGATATTCAGTCCGTGGGGTTTGGTGTTTTGGCTGGCTCCTAGCTGAATTTGCTGATCCTGAGGCTTTTAGTTTGAAGATGTAGATGACTGGTTCAGTGGGTCTCTTGTAGACAGCAATGCAGATGATTTACTCCAATGGGGTTTCTGATTGTAGCCGGAGTATGCAAAGGTGGTCAGTCAACAGGCAGGATTTGAAGCTTGTAAGCTGAAATGGACAGAGAGAGAGAGAGAGAGACAGAGAGAGAGAGACAGACCCCACTTAGGTCGGCACCTCAGAGTTCAGCAGCATCTCCTTTCGGCTGCAGAGAAACACAAGCTTCAAAACCACAGATGGGGTGTGGCATGTCACATGACAGTCATTCAGTAATTCAAACATAGCAGTTAGAAGTATTTCTCTTCTTGCTAAATAGAACAGGTAGTTCCCTTAAACTTCACGGGTCTTGGTTCTTGCTGGGGAATGAGCTGACATTTCGCCTCCATCCTCACAAGCTTTACAATGTAGGATAGAGTGCTGCAAATTAGGTCGCCATCCTAAGCAGCCAGCAAAGTCATCTTTTTTTATCTGGTCTTTTAAAAAATTTCTTTAAAAAAAATTCAGATCTCCAGTTAGTGAATTTAAGAAAATGATCATTCAACAAAGCAGGTTTGCATGACATACCTCTGCTACAATGCAAAGGCCAAAGCTTGTTTCCTTTTTGGTAAGGACGTAACCCGTGTCCACATTACCACTTCATTCCTCTGCTGGTCATATGGTTCTGATTCCGAGAACATCAAATGATAATCACACTCAAGGCAATTTACACTTGCTTTCTGCTATTTTCCACAATGGCCACTAGGGTTTTAGTTTTCTGTCTGAAAATTCTTTTCTTAGTTTCCAAACTTTATCTTTATGCAACCATCCTGTTCGACCATGCGATATTTCACAAAGCCGGCTGGTGAAGTATACAACAGCGGCCAATTTTTACACACTTTCATAAGCATTTATTTACAGAACTACACAGTACAAGCATGCACTTCCTAACTGAACAATCACAGTTTCAATCTGTGTCTATTTACAGGGGCTCCCAATTAATGCCCATGGCCTGTGTGTAATTAAACACAATTAATATCCAATTGACAGAAGGTAGCTCACCATCATCTTCCCAAGGGCAATTGGGGATGGGCAATAAATGCTGGTCTTTCCATTGATACCTACATCCCTAAAATGCATAAAAATTTGCAAAAGGATGTCAATGATGGGTACTTCTGTGGTGCTGACTTGCTGGGAGCTGAATAAAGATGACCTAAATTCATTTTGTGTAGTTCCCTTACAGTCAGCAGAAAGAACTCAGCCTGTCAGTCAAATGTGGGTATTAATCCAAGTCATTGAAGTGGAACAATTATATGCTAAATTAATACCCAATCCAGATACAGACAGAAAAAGACAGGAAAAGACTCTAACTTGCTGAATAATCCTGAGGCCATTCCTTCTCAATGAAACACAACAACTGAAGTGCGACCATATGGAGGCTTTTTGGATGCAGCAACATTACTAAAAATAAAACTTTGGTATCAGGGCACAACTGATGTATAAACAGTTGCTAAATATTAAACTTATTCGATAGCCAAACAAGAGCCAAACCTCAGGGAAAAAAACTGGACAAAAAATCTCAACTGGGCTACCTTCTCAAGCAATAATTAAAGAAAGCAAGGTAGCGAATTATCCTTTCAACCACAGATGGTGTACAGCTGAGAGAGACCAGGAAAAAGAGGCAAAAATAAATACTTGTTTTTATTTACAATATCTGCAATAGCCCAGAATACCACTTTACACCACTGCATAATTATTTCAGTCACCCACATATCTTGACTTGTCTGAAGAAGTGCTACTGTGAAAGCACATATTTAAAACATTTAACTTGTATCTATGAAATTATCGCTGTATATAAAAACCTACCAAACAAGTTTGTTTTCACAGTGATAGACAAATGAGTATTATTCCTAAGAATTTCCAAGGCTTTAGGTAGTTGAATATTCTCAAAGTTTTGTCCATTAACTTCCATTATCTGAAAAACAAAATAGCCTTTATTCCTGATTCACATCTAATGTGTAATTAAAAGTCAAAACAATGTCATACAAGTTAACATTACCATTACTGCCTTCCATTTTCTCTTTCGGAACTGTTACGTCAGCAAAAAAATCTCAAAAGCTGATTTAATTCTAAAAACAAAAGCTCCTCAAAAAGGTAATAAAGCCTAACCGTAACTTAAAATTTATCATAAAGAGAGGGCAAGTCATAGCTCACTATTCAATATGATAAAGAACGTCACCAGTAAAACTTACTGTAACTGTTACTTCATGGGAACAAAATTCTCCCAGTTGATTATCGAAAAAGTTTGAAGATGGTGAGATAATATCAGATGGCTGGCCATGTGACATATTCTCTTCATAATACTTCTAGTACATTTCCAAAAATACCGTGCTTCAATTAGTGCTCTTTCAGTTTGCTCACCCTTTGGCGCAGTGGTTAGCACTGCAGCCTCACAGCTCCAGGGACCCGGGTTCGATTCTGGGCACTGCCTGTGTGGAGTTTGCAAGTTCTCCCTGTGTCTGCGTGGGTTTTCTCCGGGTGCTCCGGTTTCCTCCCACAAGCCAAAAGACTTGCAGGTTGATAGGTAAATTGGCCATTATAAATTGTCACTAGTATAGGTAGGTGGTAGGGAAATATAGGGACAGATGGGGATGTTTGGTAGGAATATGGGATTAGTGTAGGATTAGTATAAATGGGTGGTTGATGGTTGGCACAGACTTGGTGGGCCGAAGGGCCTGTTTCAGTGCTGTATCTCTAATCTAATTATCCAAGAAAATTTATGATGTCACTTTGTACTGGTGATGTTTGTCCTTACAAGAATATAACTCTGAACGCTATTACTACTAGAAATGGAAGATAAAAATCAGCAAACAATTGCAAGCTTTCATTTCATTAGTGCAGAGACATAGGGCCAACTTTTGACTACTGGTCAAAATTAGTTCTAAATGGTTAAGAATTAGTACTAATCCTGCTAGACTGGGATTGTGCTAATAGCACTCACCCGTTAACAGCCTTTGTCAATTCTTAACTGAGAAGAGATTAAGAAATGACAGGGAAAATTGAAGGGAAACAAAATCCCACATACAGCAGGAATCTGCAGGCAAGTGACAGAGTAGGCAGCACCCAAGCACTGTTTAATGGCTGCTAATTGGAGATGGCACAGCATAAGATGATTGAAAGTAAGGGTTTGCTGCTTACTGTGCCACTTGACAGCAGCATCCCTTATTGTCCATACTGCAGCATGCCTTAAAGGCAGCACAAGTAAATTTAAACTTGCACCTGACTGGCAATAATGGCTATGCCAATCTTTTGCTGCATCTTGGAGGCTGTAATTGCACATATGGGTGAGCACAGATCACTGCTTGTTCAGGATCATCACTTCAGTGGTTTTCATCCAATTATGATCCTGGGGCAAAAAAAAAGAAATGGCACAAAGACTCATGACAAATTAAGTTCTAGAAAGGAAATCAAAACAGGGCAGAAATGGTCTAAAATCTGCTGAATTACTTTTCTTAGTTGCTTTTTACACTTATTTTCCTATGCAGCTCAGCTTCCTAGGAACTGGGGATATTTATTTATACAGGCATGATTTCAAAGTGGCATGCAACCATTGCAGAGCCCACAAAAAGACAGGAAAGGCATTATTATATCATCCACTCCCTGGAAATGCATGCCATGTGCAAAAGAGGCAGAGACCCAGCAATCTGGCCTTTTGTGCCACATCACAGTGAACTGGTGCACAGAGAAAGTTGATGAGATGAAAAGGGGTAAGCCATTTAGGACTGAGATGAGGAGAGATTTCTTCACCCAGAGAGTGGTGAACCTGTTGAATTCTCTACCACAGAAAACAGTTGAGGCCAAACCATTAAATATATTCAACAAAGAGTTAGATATAGTTCTTAGGGCTAACGGGATCAAGGGACATGGGGAGAAAGCGGGAACAGGATACTGAGTTTGGATGATCAGCCATGGTCGTATTGAATGGTGGTGCAGGCTCAAAGGGCCAAATGGCCTACTCCTGCTCCTATTTTTCTATGTTTCTAAAAGTGATCCTCACAAGATAGTAAGTCTCTTCATAAATGAAAGATTTTGTTTTTCAAAGCTGTGATCTCCCAATCTTTCTCAATGCCAGCAACCAAATTGCAGTGCTAACATACTCCAGACCTTCAACCATTTGGATCCTCTTGGACATTTACTCTTTTGTGAATGAACTTTTAAGTGAGGACTTGACATGGTGTGCAAGAACCTATAGTCAGATGTTGAGACCTTTCTGATATGGAAACATATGTTGCTAAGTGAATGGTCAGCTCACCACACATTCACCCTCTCTTCACCTTGGTACTGAATGCCTAATTTGAGAAACACTATTAGATGGCACAACAGAATGCAACTGGAGAAAATGATAATAAGGAACAACATCTTTCAAGGCTCATCCTTAGTTATTAGGAGCACAGAAAGTCATAGTAAAATTCTGCTTGGGTACCAAGGGACTGTCAGATTTTTTACAGTCTGATCCATATTCCAATAATTCTGCTTCATCAATTAAATGTTTAATGCTGCATTTGAGAGAGAGCTCCAGACAACAAGGTCTGAGAAATTATTCAACAGTCAACAGAAATGAGGTGTGAAAATTAGTCGCTTACATTCTGTGCAGACATATGTATATACTTCCGATACTTTTGTTGGCCTAACATTTTTTTTCCCATAAAAATTACTGAAAGAAAAAGAAAGACAAACCTGATCACCACGTTTCAACCCAGTTTCAGTAGCTTTACTGCCAGGCTCTACGCTGTCTATGAAAATACCAAAACCTTTCTCAGTGCCTCCCAACAGGATAAATGGCAAAGGGGCTTCTCGTGATGGCTTCATTAGAGTTATTAGCCGCCGTTTGGCCTTAGCTGCGCAAGCAATGTTCAACAGTCTAAGGTGACCGCCCATTTTCTACACAACACAAAGAAAGTACAAACTGAAATTTAACCTGAGATTTTTTTTTTTAAACATTTCTTGAGAGAGGACTTTAAAAACAATGAAGTGTTTTAATTACTTAATTTGAATTAACTCACCTCACGTTCCAAATTGTTTTCAAATTCTTCTAGAAACGTAGTCATTGCAGAATTTCCTTCAAAATCATTGAAGTGATTGTTTACCCACAGTAATACTACCCGTGTAACCTGGAAAGTAGTCAGAGAAGTTAACTTTTATTTAGAGAAATAAGAATGTCCAGAATGCTTGATTGCTTCAATTACAGAAGCCTTTATTCCCTACTCCAAATTTACTTTTTGAAGTTTAGTGAAATCTTTTATTTTGAGATTCGAGTCTTTTGAAGGAAGTTGCTATTCAATTTACAATGGAAAGTAGATGGCCAAACAATGAGATTATCTGAAACAGTATATTCTTTATTGGATAAGATAATGTGTGTTGTATAAACCTCAAATTACAGGAGTTAAGACTACAGATGGTCTTAAAAATTCTCAATCCACTTCAGTTTACTTGTGGAATAACTACGTGCTTCAATATCCCCTGATACTTATACATTATTTTTAGAATTTCCCAACTCTCAGCCAGGTGAATAGTGAATAATTCAACATGGCCTTAAGAGAAGATGAAAATACTTTTGATGATTTATTAAATTATTATGCAGAGCAATAGCTCTACAACTTTTACAACAATGATAAGGAACATGCACGATAGTTAAGAAAAAGTTTGCATAATTCCTGAAAACGGCTGCCAACTGACGAATAAAATTAATTACCGAACACCAATACTGCACAGGAGTGATAAAACTACATATATACAGACTATAAGTTGTGACAAATGAAAATCTGCTCAAATTAAATAAGCAGCATTGTGGATTTCTTCCCTGCCGAACAATATCTAAGTCATACTATCAATCAACATAATGAGAAATAAACATTTTGTTCTAATTTATGTGCATGTATATTTAGTTATTTAAAGATACCTATTGGATTTTTGACATAATATACGTTGGTGAGGAGAAAGATCAGCACAAAGTTTTTCACTTCAAACAAATTACTTGCTAAGTGCTGAATTAGTACAGTTTTAAAGGTCAAGCCCAGCATTTTTTTCTTTTGGCTAACCTTGTCCCTGAGACTTGGGTCATTAAACCACTCCAGCAATTTCTTCCCAACTTCCATTGGGCTTGATAAGAAGGTTCTGTAGGTTAAAAGAAAATCTTCTATATATGTGGGATCCACCACTGAATGCTCTTCCACCAGGTGCATTGTTAACCGCTCAGCTGTTCCCTAACATCATACAATAGAACAAATCATTAGTAAAGTTACATCTAACTAAGAGCTACAAAATAAACTCTCTCACTTAAAATACAATGAACACAATGAGTACTTTTTTTTGACCAGTGTTTGTTTGTGATGTGTTTGAACATTCTTGCTTACCTTTATGACTATATGCCCTTTCCTGGTTCCAGTGCGATCCAACTCTCGGTGCTCTTTTACCATAACAATCTCGCCTTCCTCCTCTACTTTCTGCATATTCTTTTCTACCTGGTTGAGGATTCGACAATAGTCTTGCTGGGCTATGCACACAAACTGTCAAGGAGCACAGAAAATATTACAGCATTAGGTATATTTACAACATGCAGTAATGCTATTTATAGTTGTGTAGGTACACAGGCTGAGGTAGTTTAGGCTACAATTTATTCAGCTAGGAGAACCGTGACTACTTCTTGCTATTCCCTCCTTGCAATTACCACATTCGTCGCTCAAGTAATAAAAAATACAGTTTTAATAAATGTTAGGAATTTGCTTCAATTTTCTAACTCTATAAGACAGAGTGGATCAGCGCCCCCAAAATGGTGCAGGATACTTCAAGATTCTCATGGGAAGCTGGGGTTGGTGGGGGCGGGGGGGCGCCATGGGCATTGATAATACAGAGCTGTGGTTCAAATGAGAGCTCATGAAAATGCCTGATTTATAATATGGTCAGTGCGCTCCTATGCATAATATTTTGAAAGTAGAAAATGTTCTTTTTACATAAAGCGCTTAAAGGTAAATGCTACATGCGCTCCTTATTTATGAGTTTATAGCTGATGGAAGCAAAGGCTTTTGATCCCACCGAGCACTAATAAGGCTGTGATTTTTTAAATATGTGTGCCTTAAATTAGACATAGAATTACAGATTAGTATGAGTAATAACACCACTGCAAGGAGAAAATTGCTTGATATTAGTGTATTGAAAGATCCTTCATGCTAATAATTATTCTCATTAAAATCAAAAAATACATTTCATATAATTAATTTTAATATCTCAAGTGTATTATGAACACTCATTCTTTGTACTGAAAATTGAATGTTTCACAAAAAAGATGTCTTATACAATTCCGAATGAATTATTTGCCCGCCCAATTTAGGATTAATTAATTATTCTGTGGCTAAAAACAGAACCTGTTGAAATATCGTTGCAAAAAGTCTTTGGGCTTACAGTTAACAGAAATTAGGGTAGGCAACCATGGAATAATAGTTTCCATTTCGTTTTGAAGACACCATTACGAATATCATTAATTCAAAATTTTCCTTTAATATCAGGCGCAGTACATAACTCTCCTATTGGTTTTAAAATGAAAAACTTAAGATAATACACACTGTAAAATAAACTTAATTACCTGGCAGTCATCAGCCTTAGTTTTCATCACTCCCTTCATGTATTCCTTTTCCAAAGTAGGAGAGACACCAAAGCTATTGCCCATGCACAGGATTTCCAGCCTTCCATCAGGATATGTGACTTCTACAGAACCATTTAAAATGACTGACCAAGAATCAAGCTAAAACAAAAGAAATGAAAGCATCAAAAACACTTCCATTACTAATAGAAAAGCAAAACGCTGGAAATGCTGTAGATGCTGGAAATCTGAAACAAGAACAGAATATGCTAGAAATACTCAGCAGATCAGACAGCACCTCTAGAGAGAAAAAACAGAATTAACATTTCAGGTCTGTCACTGGCTGTGGTAGTTCCTCCTCGTCTTGCCTCACGCTTGAGGAGTGGTGCCCCTCAAGTTATACATCACCAACTGTCTCCCTCTAATAGAGAGAGATGTCTATGCTCCTTAGGGACTACGGGTAGAACAACCCAATGTTGTCAGAGATACTAATCAGATGATAAAAGTATAGAATAAACAACCCTGGCCACAGAGTTAGCAGTATCCCATCCACATCCCAAACCATGACAGAGGAGAACGCCAGGTGCACTTAGCTCCAGGCTTCATTACAGTCTTAGTCCAAACATGAACAAAAGAGTTGAATTCCAGAGGTGAGGTGAGGTGAGAGTGACTGCCCTTGACATCAAGCCAGCATTTGACCAACTGTGGTATCAAGGAGTCCTAGCAAAACTGAAGTCAACAGGAATCAGGGCGAAACCTCTTCATTGGCTGGAGTCGTACCTAGCACAAAGAAAATGGCTGCAGTTGTCGGAGGCCAATCATCTCAGCCCCAGGAGTTTCTCAGGGCAGTGTCCTAGGCCCAACCATCTTCAGTTGCTTCATCAATGATCTTCCCTCCACCATGCCAAAGACTTGCGGGTTGATAGGTAAATTGGCCATTGTAAAAATTGCCCTAGTATAGGTAGGTGGTAGGAGAATTGAGGGAAGGTGGGGATGTGAGAGGGAAAATGGGATAATGTAGGATTAGTATAAATGGGTGGTTGATGGTCGCCGCGGACTCGGTGGGCCGAAGGGCCTGTTTTGGTGCTGTATCTCTCTATGACTCTATAAGATCAGAAATGGAGATGTTCACTGATAATTGCAATGTTCAGTCCCATTTGCAACTTCTCAGATAATGAAGCAGTCCGTGATAGCATTCAGGCTTGAGCATTACCATCGCTGAATCCTGGGGATTATCACTGACCAGAAACTTAACTAGACCAGCCATATAAATACTAAAGCCAGAAGAGCAGATCAGAGGCTGGGAATGCCTGTTCACCATCTACAAGACACAAGTCAGGAGTGCGATGGAATATTCCCCAATTGCCTGGATGGGTGCACTTCCAACAACACTCAAGAGTATCAACATCATCCAAGACAACGCAGCCTGCTTGATTGGCACCCCATTCACCACCTTAACCATTCACTCCCTCCACCACCGGCACACAGTAGCAGCAGTGTGTATTATTTACAAGATGCACTGCAGCTACTCAGCAAGGCTCCTTCGACAGCAACTTCCAAACCCGTAAGCTCTACCAACTAGAAGCACAAGGGCAGCAGACACATAAGAACATCACCACCTGCAAGCTCCCCTCAAAGTCACACACCATCCTCCCATGGAAATATATTGCCGTTCCTTTCAGTCACTGGGTCAAAATCTTGGAATTTCCTCCCTAACAGCACTGTGGGTGTGACTACACACGGACTGCAGTTGTTCAAGGCGGGGGCGCACCACCACCTTCTCGAGGGCAATTCGGGATCAGCAAAAAATGTTGACCCGGCCAGCAAAGCCCACATCTCAGATTAATTTTAAAAAATCAAGCCAACAAAAAAAACTTTTCAATTTGATTTTCTTAATCATTTATTAATATTAACAGGCTAGGCAGAAAAAGCTGTATAAAAAGAAATTGTTTGAGAATGTTTTAAATCATTTAAAAATATAGGCTTAATAAATTCTTCATGCTTGATGTTAACTGGATAATATTCCTTTATGGCGTGACTGAAATCACACCTGCCAAATGGAAATATATTAATTTTGTCATATGGGACACTACTTGACCTTTTTTTTTTACTGGACATTGTACAGAACTTGTTTTAAAAAATCACAGAACTGAGCAGCTGAAAACATTATTGCACATTTGCATTCTGAAAGACAGCTGAAGAGAAAGACAATGGAAGTGCCCACTGATACAATTAACAAGATTGGTCTGAGCGACAGTGATGATCCGCATCTTGTCTGTGTTAACAGCCTGCACTCCACCCCCCACCGAGTGTGTCTAGTAAGCTTTGAAGTCTAGCACATGGGAATGTGATATTATTGCTATCAGAGAGACATGGTTGAGGGAGGGGCAGGACTGGCAGCTCAAAATTCCAGGGTATAGAAACTTCAGGCATGACAGGGGAGAAGGTAAAAGAGGTGCCATTGCACCGTCGATCAAGAAGTCAATTACTTCAGTAAGGAGGGATGATATCTTAGAAGGTTCCTCAAATAAGGCCATATGGGTAGAAAATACGGGGACAATCACTTGGCTGGGAGTGTACTACAGGCCTCGCGATAGAGGAAAAGATATATAGGAATATCTGAGAGAGGTGTACAAATAATAGGGTAATATTAGTAGGGGATTTCAACTTCCCAATATCAACTGAGATAGTCTTAGTGCAAAAGGCTTAAAGGGGGCAGAATTCTTAAAGTGCATACAGGAGAGCTTTTTGAGCCAGCACGTAGAAGGTCCAAGAAGAGAAGGGGCGGTACTGGACTTAATCCTAGGGAATGAAGCCGGACAAGTGGTAGAAGTGTCAGTGGGGGAATATTTCGGCATTAGTGATCATAACTCTAAGATTTAAGGTGGTGTTGGAAAAGGACAAAGATGGACCGGAAATAAAGGTACTGAATTGGGGGAAGGCCGATTTCAATATGATAAAACAGGATCTGGCCAAAGAGGACTGGGAGCAGCTACTTGTAGGAAAGTCGACATCAGACCAGTGGGAAAAATTCATTCAAAGAGGAAATAGTGAAAGTTCAGAGCCAACATGTTCCCGTTAAGGTGAAGGATAGGACCAACAGGTCCAGGGAACCCTGGATGTCAAGGGATATAGAGGATTGGATAAGGGAAAAAAAGGAGGCTTATGGCAGATTCAGAGCGCTAAAAACAGCGGAGGCGCTAGAGGAGTATAGAAAGTGTTAGGGGGGGGTACATAAAAAAGTAACTAGGAGAGTGAACAGGGGACGTGAAAAAACACTGGCGGGCAAGATAAAGGAAAATCCCAAGGCGTTTTATAAGTATATTAAGGACAAGAGGATAACCAGGGAAAGAATAGGGCCCATTAGGGACCAAAGTGGCAATCTGTGTGTGGAGCCAGAGAACATAGGTGAGGTTTTAAATTGATTACTTTTCATTCGCGTTCACTATGGAGAAGGACAATGTTGGTATAGAGATCAGGGAGGGAGATTGTGATATACTTGAACATATCAGCATTGAAAGGGAGGAAATATTAGCTGTTTTAGAGGACTTAAAAGTTGACAAATCCCCAAGCCCAGATGAGATGTAGGGCATATTGTTATATAGGGCAAGGGAGAAGATAGCAGGGGCTCTGACACAAATTTTCAAATCCTCTCTTGCCACAGGAGAGGTACCAGAGGATTGGAGGACAGCGAATGTGGTACCATTATTCAAGAAGGGTAGCAGGGATAAACCAGATAATTACAAGCCGGTAGGGAAACTATTGGAAAAGATTCTGAGGGACAGGATAAATCAGGGATAGTCAGCATGGCTTTGTCAGGGGAGATTGTGTCTAACTAACTTGATTGAATTTTTCAAGGCAGTGACTAGATGTGTAGATGAGGGTAAAGCAGTTGATGTAGTCTACAAGGACTTCAGTAATGATTTTGACAAGGCCCTGCATGGGAGATTGGTTAAGAAGGTAAGAGCCCATGGGATCCAGGGCAATTTGGCAAATTGGATCCAAAATTGGGTTAACGGCAGGAGGCAGAGGGTAATGGCAGAGGGTAATGGTCGAGGGTTGCTTTTGCGAGTGGAAGCCTGCAACCAATGGTGTACCGCAGGGATCAGTGCTGGGACCCTTGCTGTTTGTAGTGTACATTAATGATTTCGACGTAAATATCGGAGGTATGATCAGTAAGTTCACAGATGACACGAAAATTGATGGTGCCGTAAATAGTGAGGAGGAAAGTCTTAGGTTACAGGACGATATAAATGGGCTGGTAAGAGGGGCAAAGCAGTGGCAAATAGAATTTAATCCTGAGAAGTGTGAGGTGATGCATTTTGGGAGGACTAATAAGGCAAGGGAATATACAATGGATGGTAGGACCCTAGAACGTACAGATGGACCTTAGTGTACTGGTCAATAGATCACTGAAGGCAGCAGCACAGGTAGATAAGGTGGTTAGGAAGACGTATGGGATACTTGCCTTTATTAGCTGAGGCATAGACTATAAGAGCAGGGAAGTTATGATGGAGCTGTATAAAATGCTAGTTAGGCCACAGCTGGAGTACTGTGTACAGTTCTGGGCACAGTATAGGAAGGATGTGACTGCACTGGAGAGGGTGCAGAGGAGATTCACCAGGATGTTGCCTGGACTGGAGCATTTCAGCCAGGAAGAGAGACTGAAAAAGCTAGGGTTGTTTTCCTTAGAGCAAAGAAGGCTGAGGGGGGACCTGATTGAGATGTACAAAATTATGAGGGGCATTGAATGTTAGAAATTTTTTCCTTTGCGGAGGGGTCAATAATCAGGGGGCATAGATTTAAGGCAAAGGGCAGGAGGTTCAGAGGGGATTTGAGGAAAACTTTTTTCACCCAGCAAGTGATTGGAATCTGGAGCACACTACCTGAAGAGGTGGTGGAGACAGGAACCCTCACAACATTAAGTAGTATTTAGATGAGCACTTGAAACTCTATAACCACACCCACCCCTCCCCACACGCCCAAGACCCTGCTGGTCAAACTCTCTGTCCCTGTCTCTCTCGCTCCAGCAAAGTCCCAGGGACCCACGGTAGCAGCTTCAGCCTCAAGACAGCTCTGCAGTCCTGCCACATCCAGTCGTGAATGGTGGTGGACAATTAAACAACTAACTGGAGGAGGTGGCTCCACAAATATCCCCATCCTCAATGATGGGGGAGCCCAGCACATCAGTGCGAAAGATAAGGTTGAAGCATTTGCAACAATCTTCAGCCAGAAGTGCCGAGTTGATGATCCATCTCGGCCTCCCCTGAAGTCCCCAGCATCACAGATGCCAGACTTCAGCCAATTCGATTCACTCAGCGTGATATCAAGAAACGTCTGAAGGCACTGGAAACTGCAAAGGCTATGGGTCCTGACAATATTCCGGCAATAGTACTGAAGACCTGTGCTCCAGAACTTGCTGCAACCCTAGCCAAGCTGTTCCAGTATAGCTACAACACTGGCATCTACCCTGCAATGTGGAAAATTGCCCAGGTATGTCCTGTACACAAAAAGCAGGACAAGACCAACCCGGCCAATTACCGCCCCATCAGTCGACTCTCAATCATCAGTAAAATGACAGAAGGTGTCATCAACAGTGCCATCAAGCAGCACTTGCTTAGCAATAACCTGCTCAGTGATGCTCAGTTTGGGTTCCGCCAGGGCCACTCAGCTCCTGACCTCATTACAGCCTTGGTTCAAACATGGACTAAAGAGCTGAACTCAAGAGGTGAGGTGAGAGTGACTGCCCTTGACATCAAGGCAGCATTTGACTGAGTAAGGCATCAAGGAGCCCTAGCAAAACTGGAATCAATGGGAATCAGGGGGAAAACACTCTGCTGGTTGGAGGCATACCTAGCGCAAAGGAAGATGGTTGTGGGAGGTCAATCATCTGAGCTCCAGGACATCACTGCAGGAGTTCCTCAGGGTAGTCCTAGGCCATCTTCAGCTGCATCATCAATTACCTTCCTTCAATCATAAGGTCAGAAGTGGGGATGTTCGCTGATGATTGCACAATGTTCAGCACCATTCGCGACTCCTCAAATACCGAAGCATACTGTGCAGAAATGCAGCAAGACCTGGACAATATCCAGGCTTGGGCTGATAAGTGGCAAGTAACATTTGCGCCACACAAGTGCCGGGCAATGACCATCTCCACCAAGAGAGAATCTAACCATCTCCCCTTGACATTCAATGGCATTACCATCGCTGAATCCCCAACTATCAACATCCTCGGGGCTACCATTGACCAGAAACTGAACTGGAGTAGCCATATAAATACCGTGGCTATAAGAGCAGGTCAGAGGCGAGGAATCCTGCGGCGAGTAACTCATCCCCTGACTCCCCAAAGCCTGTCCACCATCTACAAGGCACAAGTCAGGAGTGAGATGGAATACTCTGCACTTGCCTGGATGGATGCAGCTCCAACAACACTCAAGAAGCTCAACACCATCCAGAACAAAGCAGCCCGCTTGATTGGCATACCATCCACAAACATTCACTCCCTCCACCACCGACACACAGTGGCAGCAGTGTGCACCATCTACAAGATGCACTGCAACAACGCACCAAGGCTCCTTCGACAGCACCTTTCAAACCCACGACCTCTACCACCTTGAAGGACAATAGCAGCAGATGCATGGGAGTATCACCACCTGCAAGTTCCCATCCAAGTCACACACCATCCTGACTTGGAACTATATCGCTGTTCCTTCACTGTCACTGGATCAAAATCCTGGAACTCCCTTCCTAACAGCACTGTGGGTGTACCTACCTCACATGGACTGCAGCGGTTCAAGAAGACAGCTCACCACCACCTTCTCGAGGGCAATTAGGGATGGGCAATAAATGCTGGCATAGCCAGTGACGCCCACATCCCATGAATGAATAAAAAGACAGAGCGCTCCTTCAGCCTTCTGGTACCAGAGAAACAAGTTGAAAATTGTGCACTGGGCCCCAGGGAGAACTCCAAGACTTCAACTTTTAGCAAAGACATTTCCACCCAGTAACTGAATTCCCTTTATTACGAATTCTACTTCAACACCACCCTTCCCCGCAGCCCCCCCCAATTCTTCCCTCCCCTCTATATCTATTTGTGTGTGTGTTTCTGTCGTATGCATGCTAGCGTGGTTGTGTCGCGTATTTTTGTAATTTGATCGATTAGACTTGGGTCAGGTAGGAATTTAAAATTTAAAAAATTTCAAATCCAAACACAACCCACATCAAACCCATAAACATTGGCTTAGGCCTGTTGGGCTGGATGGCCCGTTTCTGTGCTGCAAAATTCCCTGTAATTCAATGATATTGAAATGCTCACAATTCCCCTAATGCATTGTTAATTTTATTAGGCAGGCCAAGGAAGGAGAAAGCTGAGGAAATGTTACCTCTGCATGCTCTTGCATACGTCAAAAGTCAATTTCCAAGCTGCACTGACAAAAGGTTTGGTAGCAGGTTGTCCATCATTCTGCAAAGATCGTTTGTTTCTCAACTATATGCAATAATTAACATGGATAGCATCTTACTTAGATCAGAGAGAATTACATATACATTAACTGAGCCTATCATGCATGTCACTTTATCATGCATTGTCCAAGAAATGGAATCAGGTTGCCAACAGAGCAGAAGTTTGCACAGCTGTAATCTGCTCAACCTATTTAACTACAAAATATTAGTCCTAACTGGTTGTACAAGTTCCACTCTACTTGAAATTAAAGTTGCTTTCGAAGAAAAAAATAGGTTCTTACTTGGCCATTATTGGTGACATCAGCAATCCCACCACTAGAAATGTCAAGGCACACTATTCCTTTAAACAGGGTTAACATAAAGCATGCTCTATTACTGTAATTTATTCTTTAAAGACTTTTGTTTACACAATATTACACAACACAAATCGGCAAGTTAGCAAGCAGTCATCTCAGCAAAAAAATGCAAAAGATTGTTGATCCAGTGCTTTGAGTAATGTATCATGCAGGCCCCCACCTGCCAAGAATGAGGCACATTAATTTCGCCACACTGACATTAAACTTCAAATTGTTGCTGGGAAGAGAAGGCCTGTTACAAGGAATTGCCAGGCCCCTGGCCAGAAAGACATTTTTGCATACCAGCAGAGTGTTGGAACAAAGGAGCTATCCCCAGCTCCCAATGCATAGAACAGATGTGTCAGACCAGTTTAGTCACATGACTAACTGGCTGCTGTAGAGTTTGAACTGAGAGTTTTACATTGGAGAAACAGTGTTTGAAGAGAGAAAGCTCTTTGCTCCTGGAAATAAAAGATCTCTCCAGACTGACTCACTGCAGTCTCTCCTGTCTGCTCCCATCTCTTTCTCATGGAACTGAAACCCACTGAAGACACATGAACCCCAAGAGCGAAACATCGCCTCCAGTGAACAAGGTTTAAGAAGAATACAGGGCCCCAACGAAAAGCAAGATCAACCTACAAAAGGACTCTACAGTGAGCTCGAAGAATCATAACACTTCAGATATTGTCTCAAACCTTTCCGCTTTATTTTTCTTCTGCTCTTTTCTGTCCCTATTTGCATGTGCGCATTGCGTATGCATGCTAGCGTGGGCGCGTCGCGTATCTGTAGGCGTCGACCAAATTAGAGTTTAAGTTTAATAACATTTTGGCTTTAAACCTAAGAAAACCAGTTTGTGTTCGTTTCTTTACCTTATAATTGGAAAGAGGTAAACAAGGATTCACCAAGGGGGAACTAAAAACAGTGTGTTTAAAAATAAAACCCTGTTACAGTAAGACCAGGTGAAGGCTGAGAGGGACCCCTAGACACCTTTCTCACCTGGTCGCAACAAATGTCTTATCCAATCTTTGATATGAGACACATGTAGATATTACAAGATGAAATCTATTATAATGTTCAATTTATCCTCGGTTTTAGTTTAATTTTTAGAATCCATGTTGTCATAGAAACAATACGTACAAAATACTTGTCATAGGTTGTAGTTCAATCAATTAAAAATTCACCTTTTTCCTCAATGACAATTACTGGTGGACCACATCAGTAAAAAAAAATGTTTTGCTGCTTCCGTGGAACAGAAAAACAGCTTTCAAATTATAAGTTACTGCAGCCAGAAGACAAATTTTATAAATGATTATGCTGAAATAATTACTAAAAGGTTTCAGTTCTTGGCTGATGCATTTTGAAACTGCTCATTTGAGGCCTGCAGTAATTGTTTTGCACCAAAAATGATTTAACATTTTCTATTTTATCCAGAATATGTTCTATAGTTCTAAATGTTGTTAATCAGTAGTCAAATTCACAGAGTATTAGTTGTGCAAAGAAAAAAGGTATGCTTTGTTATAAAGCTAAAAAGGAAATATATTCAAATGGGTCAACTAATCATTTGAAACCTCATTTAATTTTTCACAATGCTAATTTTCAAAAGTTAACTCAGAAGTTGCACATCAAGTTCAGCAAAATTACCAACATACATCTCATTGGTGACAAATAGGACTTCTATAATTGATTAAGTTGGTTAACTGAGGCAGACTGGATTTTGAAATTTATATTGTGAAAGGAAATCTGTGCACATGAATTAAAACATGACATTGTATCTTTCCAGTTCTTACGTCAGAGATCACAATTCAGCAAACTGACTTGAAGATACACACCTCTTCACCATCATTGAGTACTATAGTGCCTGCCCGCTCCACCACTGCAAACACCATCACAGCACAAAGCTCTCTTCTGACTGACATTGTCATGTTCGCAAATGCTGGCAGCTGATGCATGAACTCCAACAATTGTTCTGCATAGAAAAACAAAATTACTGAATTAGACTTCTGGAAACAGTAAGACTCAGCAACTATTTGGGCAGCTCAACTCGTACAATCGTTTCAGGAATCAGCTCACACATTGTTCCTGTATGCAGGTTCCCACAGGGCAAAATCAGTTGCCTCGTGCAGAATATGACGATATTATGAACTTACAGATAATATGCTCATGAACAAATCATAATATTTCCTTATATAAAAAACTGTACATGTTGGAAATCTGCAATACAATCAGAAAAATCTGAAGATATTCAGCAGGGCAGGCTGTAAAGTGACTAAACTAAAGATGAGATGCTGTTACTTGGACTTCATTACAACAGTGTAACAGGCCAAAGATAGAATGGGAGTAGGGCTGAGAATTAAAATGGCAGGTGACCAGAAGCTGGGGGCCACACTTGGATGGGAAGGGTTTTTTCAATTTGTTCATGGGATGTGGACATCGCTGGCAAGGCCAACATTTATTGCCCATCCCTAACTGCCCTTGAGAGGGAGGTAGTGAACTGCCTTCTTTAACCGCTGCGATCCTTGTGTAGGTGCACCCACAGTGTTGTTAAATTTGATTTTTCAATAGCAGTTTGGTACAGATTCCAAGAGCTTTTAGAAGTATATAGTCACGCTCAGGAGAAGTGCAGTGATGAAAACACAGAACCAGCCTAAAGAAAAATTGACTTTCATTTAAAAAGTGAACAATGTGCTACAAAATGGCTGCTGAATGTCAGCTGACTTGGCCTGCATATTCAAACTGTCTCACTGTTTGTTAAGGAAAAAGGATACATTCCAGGCTAAGAGGTGTCAATTAAACCCATCCTGAAACCATCAAGAGACATTCCTGAATGAATGGGTTCTTTTAAAACAAAGGTGTGAAGTAGCCACATACTGGTCCATTGTGTGTTCACAGCAGGAGAAGGGGCCATCCGTCTCCTAACAGAGGCTAATGAGAAAAATTATTACCGTAAAAGGCAGCTCTCTGGAGTGAGAGGGGGAGAGATCACAAGAACATCACAGAAACAGTCCAGCCAGTGGCTGTGGGAAGAAGTCCAGCCAGGCAAGGAAGGAGCCCTGCTGTGCAGCAGAGAACTGAAAGTGATCCACCATCTCCAATCTGAAATCTTAACCACCAGAAATCTACAACACATAAACAAGTCAAGACTACAAACAACCCAGGCCCGCATTTTTAAAAAAGACTGTCCTCCTTGGAACATTCAACAGGTTTACCTTAAACCACGAACCCCTACCAACCTTGATTTCTTATCCTTTACCTTCTATCCATCTTCTCTTGAGAGTGAATGTGAGTGGATGTATGCTTGAATGGTGTTGTGAACATTTCAGGGAATGAATACTATTCAATAAATAGTCAATTTTCTGTTTTAAACCTGTAAGAAAACCTGTCGCTATCTGATTATGAGAAGTAAAACACAAAGGGTTAAAACACTAACAAAACACTTGCTGCGGTCAGTTGGGAGCTGAACAGTGGGAACAAGCCATGCCATCACCCACCTGGCAGTAACAATATAAAAAGGCAGAGATTAGCTAAAGTAAACATTGATGGCTTCAAGGCAGAGACAGGAGAAATTATCGTGCAGCAGAAAGGAGGCCGGGATCGGATTGGAGTGAAGCAGCAAAAAGGAGGCCAGAACTGGAGTGGAGCAGCATAAAGGAGGCCGGTACTGGGTCACAGCAGCATAAAGGAGGCCGGTACTGGATCGCAGCAGCATAAAGGAGGCCAGAACTAGAGTGGAGCAGCATAAAGGAGGTCAGGATCAAAGCAGGCTGTAATCTGTGAGTCTGAACTGAAAGGGAAGGAAAAAAATTGCAAAGTGACATCACAGGATAAGGAGTCACATGGGGTGAAAATATTGTAAGTGTTGAATTTGAACTAAATTAATCAACTATAAAGGAAGAGTTAGAATCTCAGAATTGTTACAGCGCAGGAGGTCATTTGGCCCATTGTGTCTGTGCCGGATCTCTGAAAGAGCAGTTTTACCTACTGCCACTCCCTGTAGCCAATTAATTAGTATAAAAACTAAAACCAATTTGATAATTTAGCATAATGACAAACAGTGTTCAATTAATCAGATCTGGAGGATTAAGATGAAATTAAATATCAGGGGATAGTAACACTAAAGAATTCTAATTTTTACAGTAAATTAAAATCAGATGTATATAGATAACAAGATTTAAATAAAAACATTTAAGCTAACCTCCCCATAAAATGAAGTGACATCAGCATAAGGAAAGCAGCGGACTGGTGAGAAGCTGGTGAGTCTTTATTTTATTTATTTTTATTTAGAGATACAGCACTGAAACAGGCCCTTCGGCCAACCGAGTCTGTGCCGACCATCAACCACCCATTTATACTAATCCTACATTAATCCCTTATTCCTACCACATCCCCATCTTCCCTCAATTCCCCGACCACCTACCTATACTAGGGGCAATTTTTAATGGCCAATTTACCTATCAACCTGCAAGTCTTTGGCTGTGGGAGGAAACCAGAGCACCCGGCGAAAACCCAACTGGTCACAGGGAGAACCTGCAAACTCCGCACAGGCAGTACCCAGAATTGAACCCGGGTCGCTGGAGCTGTGAGGCTGCCGTGCTAACCACTGCGCCACTGTACTGCCCTTTAAGTCTTAAGTTTAATAGTCTAATAAATAGAGGCATAGCAGGGCATCTTGGTCCCATGGAGTGCACATCCTGATCCATGGGGGAACTCCAGGATGCTTTTCATGAGCTAGTCAACCACATATGCAGGAAGTGCCATCAGCTGCAGCAGCTCCTGCTCCAGGTTTCAGAACTTGAGCAGCAGCTGGCGTCACTGCAGTACATCCATAAGGCTGAGTGTTTTCTGGATAGCACATTTATAGATGTGGTTATCCTGAAGCTTAAGATATGCAGGCACAGAGGGAATGGATGACTGCTAGGCATTCAAGGAGGACCAGGCAAGTCGTGCAGGAGTCCCCTAAGTCCATCTCGCTCTCCAACCAGTGTTCAATTCTGAATACTGGTGAGGGTGATAGTTCCTCTGGGGAGTGCAGCCACAGCCAAGACCACAGCACCACAGCTGGCTCAGCTGTACGGGGTGGGGGGGGGGAGCGGTGTGGGCGGTGCGTGGTGGCAGGTGCAAGATTGGGAAAATAGCAGTGATAGCAGACCAGACAGGCATTTCTGCAGCAGCAGATGTAAATCCAGGATGCTATGTTGCTTTCCTGGTACCAGGGTCAAGGATGTCACTAAGCGACTATACAGTAATTGGTGGAAGAAAGAGGGTGAGAACAGCCACAGTTCATCGTGCGTATCGGTAGAAAGAGGGATGAGATCCTGCAGACATATTTTAGTGAACTAGCAAAAGAACTAGCAAGCAGGACCTCAAAGGTAATGATCTCCAGATTACTCTCAGTGCCATGCACTAGTGAGTATAGAATTAGGAGGATACAGCAGATGAATGCATGGCTGGAGAGACAGTGCAGAGGGGAGGGCTTTAGATTCCTGGGGCATTGGGACTAGTTCTTGGGGAGACGGGACCTGTACAGCCTGGACGGGTTACACCTAAACAGATCCGGGACCAATGTCCTTGTCGGGCGATTTGCTAGTACTATTGGGGAGGGTTTAAACTAACTTGGCAAGTGGATGCAAACCAGGATTAATACTAGAGATGAAAAATGCCAGAATATGATGTTGTGGCGATAACAGAGACCTGGGTCAAATAAGGGCAGGACTAGGTACTATCTATTCCTGGATGCAAGGTTTTCAGGAAAGACGAGGACGGAAACAAAGGAGGAGCAATGGCAGTACTGATTAAGGAGAATGTTACAGTGCTGGAGAGGAAGAATGTCCTAGAGGGGTCAAGACTGAATCTATTTGGTTCCAGCTAAGAAATAACAGAGGTATCATTACACTACTGAGAGTATTCTATAGGTCAACAAATACTGGGAAAGATATAGAGGAACAAATTTGCAAGGAAATTACAGAGAAGTGCAAGAAATATGGAGTAGTTATAATGGGAGTCATAAATAATCATAATATAGACTGGGATAGTAATAATGTAAACGGCAGAAGAGGAAGAAGCATTTATGAAGTGTGCAGGAAAGGATTTTCTATATCAATATGTTTCTGGCCCAATGAGGAAGGATGCATTGCTGGAGAATGAGGTGGATCAAGTAGTTAGCAAATGTTAGCAGGGGAATATTTAGGAGACATTGATCAGAGTATTGTACGATATCTTCTTTTTCTTTGGCCTCCTTATCTCAAGAGACAATGGATAAGCGCCTGGAGGTGGTCAGTGGTTTGTGAAGCAGCGCCTGGAGTGGCTATAAAGGCCAATTCGAGAGTGACAGGCTCTTCCACAGGTGCTGCAGAAAAATGTGTTTGTCGGGTCTGTTACACAGTTGGCTCTCCCCTTGCGCCTCTGTCTTTTTTCCTGCCAACTACTAAGTCTCTTCGACTCGCCACACTTTAGCCCCGCCTTTATGGCTGCCCGCCAGCTCTGGCGGATGCTGGCAACTGACTCCCATGACTTGTGATCAATGTCACAAGATTTCATGTCGCGTTTGCAGACGTCTTTAAAGCGGAGACATGGACTGCCGGTGGGTCTGATACCAGTGGCAAGCTCGCTGTACAATGTGTCTTTGGGGATCCTGCCAGCTTCCATGCGGCTTACATGGCCAAGCCATCTCAAGCGCCGCTGACTCAGTAGTGTGTATAAGCTGGGGATGTTGGCCGCCTCTAGGACTTCTGTGTTGGAGATATGGTCCTGCCACCTGATGCCAAGTATACTCCGGAGGCAGCGAAGATGGAATGAATTGAGACGTCGCTCTTGGCTGACATACGTTGTCCAGGCCTCGCTGTCATAGAGCAAGGTACTGAGGACAGGAAAGGTGTCCTCAGTACCTGTACGATACAGAAAAGGACAAAGAGCAATACAGAGTAAAAATGATTAATCAGAGGAGGGCCAACTTCAATGGGGTGAGAACAGAGCTGGCCCAGGTAAATTGGAATCAAAGATTGGCAGGCAAAACTGGAATGGAACAATGGACAGCTTTAAAGCGAAGATAGATCTGGTATAGTCGAGATATATTCCCACGGGGAGGGAATGGTAGGACAAAGAAGGCCAGATCTCCCTGGATGACACAAGAGATAGAGTAAGATGAAGCAGAAAAAGTTACGTATGTTGGATGTCAGGTGGAAAATACAAGTGAGAACCAGGCTGAAGATCGGAAGTTCAGAGGGGAAGTGAAAAAATGAGAAGCAAACAGAAAGTAAGAGAAGTGCCTGATAGCTAACATAAAAGGAAATCCAAAAGTCTTCTACAGGCATATAAATAGTAAAAGGGTGGTAAAAGGGGGATGGGGCTGTTTAGGGACTCAAAAGGGGATTTATGTATGGAGGCAGAGGGCACGGGAGAGGTACTAAACGAGTACTTTGCATATGTCTTTACCAAGGAAGGAAATGCTGCCCATGTCATAGTGAAAAAGGAGTTGGCTGAGACACTGGATGGGCTGCAAATTGATAAAGAAGTGGTATTAGATAAGCTGGCTGTACTTAAGTTGATAAGTCACCAGGACCAGATCAGATTCATCCGAGTATATTGAGGGAAGTAATTATGGAAATTGCGGAAGTGCTGGCCATAGACTTCTAACCTTCCTTAGATACGGGGGTGGTGTGAGAGGACTGGAGATTTGTAAGTGTTACACCCTTGATCAAAAAAAGGGTGTAAGGACAAGTCCAGTAACTGGAGGCCAATCAGCTTACCCTGTGTGGTGGGAAAGCTTTTCGAAACAATTTGGGACAAAATTAAGTCACTTGGACAAACGTGGATTAATTAAGGAAAGCCAGCATGGATTGTTAAAGACAAATCGTGTTTAACTAACTTGCTTGAATTTTTTGATGAGGTAACAGGAAGGGTTGATGAGGGTAATGTGGTTGATGTGGTGTACATGTATTTCCAAAAGGCGCTTGATAAAGTGCCACATAACTGCTTGTCAGCAAAATTAAAGCCCATGAAATAAAAGGGACAGTGGCAGTATGGACATGAAGTTGGCTGAACGACAGGAAACAGAGTAGTGGCGAATGGTTGTTTTTCAGACTGGAAGAAGATAGATAGTGGGGATGCCCAGGGGACAGTATTAGGATCACTGCTTTTCTTGATCTATATTAATGACCTAGACTTGGGTGTACAGGGCACAATTTAAAAATTTGTGGATGACATAAAACATGAAAGTATTGTGAACTGTGAGGAGAATAGTTATAGACTTCATGAGGATACAGACAGGCTGCTGGAATGGGCGGACAAGTGACAGATGAAATTCAATACAGAGAAGTGTGAAGTAATACATTTTGGGAGGAAGAACAAGGAGAGGCAATATAAAGGATAAAATTCTAAAGGGGGTGCAGGAACAGAGACACCTGGGGTCATATGTGCAGAAATCATTGAAGGTGGCAGGGCAGGTTGAGAAAGCGGTTAATAAACTATACGGGATCCTGAGCTTTATAAATAGGGGCATATGGTACAAAAGTAAGGAAGTTTCAGCCTCAACTGGAGTACTGGGTTCAATTCTGGACACCGCACTTCAGGAAGGATGCAAAGGCATTAGAGAGGGTGCAGAAAAGATTAACGAGAATGGTTCCAGGAATGTGGGACTGCAGTTATGAGGACAGATCAGAGAAGCTATGGCTATTCTTCTTAGAAAAGAGAAGATTGAGAGGAGAAAAGATAGAGACGTTCAAAATCATAAGTGATCTGGTCAGAGTACATAGGGAGAAACTGATCCCCTTAGCAAAAGGATCAAGAACCAGAGGATATCTACTTAAGGTGACTGGCAAAGCAAGCAACGGTGGCACAAGGTAAAACATTTTTACACACCAAGTGGTTAGGATCTGGAATGCACTGCTTTAAGAGTGTGGTGGAGGCAGAATTGTGGCTTTCAAAAGGAGAATTGGAAAATTTGCAGGGCTATGGGGGAAAGAGGACAAGGTGAGTTGCTCTTGCAGATACAATGAGCTGAAGGGCGTCCTTCTGAGCTGTAATCATTGTATAATCCTATGGGGAATGAGGAAATGGCAGAGACAAACAAATATCTTGTCTCGGTCTTCACAGCAGAAAACACAAATTACTTACCAGAAATAGAGGGTAACCAAAGAATAAAGAACAGTACAGCACAGGAACAGGCCCATTCGCCCTCCAAACCTGCGCCAATCTTGATGCCTGCCGAAACTAAAACCTTCTGCACTTGCGGGGCCCATATCCCTCTATTCCCTTCCTATTCATATATTTGTCAAGATGTCTCTTAAACGTCGCTATCGTATCTGCTTCCACCACCTCCCCTGGCAGCAAGTTCCAGGCATTCACCACCCTCGGTGTAAAAAACTTGCCTCGCACATCCCCTCTAAACTTTGCCCCTCGCACCTTAAACCTATGTCCCCGAGTAACTGACTCTTCCACCCTGGGAAAAAGCTTCTGACTATCCACTCTGTCCATGCCGCTCATAACTTTGTAAACCTCTATCATGTCGCCCCTCCACCTCCGTCGTTCCAGTGAAAACAATCCGAGTGTTTCCAACCTCTCTTCATAGCTAATGCCCTCCAGACCAGGCAACATCCTGGTAAACCTCTTCTGTACCCTCTCCAAAGCCTCCACGTCCTTCTGGTAGTGTGGCGACCAGAATTGCATGCAATATTCTAAGTGTGGCCTAACTAAGGTTCTGTACAGCTGCAACATGACTTGCCAATTTTTATACTCTATGCCCCGACCGATGAAGGCAAGCATGCCATATGCCTTCTTGACTACCTTATCCACCTGCGTTGCCACTTTCAGTGACCTGTGGACCTGTACGCCCAGATCTCTCTGCCTGTCAATACTCCTAAGGGTTCTGCCATTTACTGTATACCTCCCACCTGCATTAGACCTTCCAAAATGCATTACCTCACATTTGTCCGGATGAAACTCCATCTGCCATTTCTCTGCCCAAGTCTCCAACCGATCTATATCCTGCTGTATCCTCTGACAATCCTCATCATTATCCGCAACTCCACCAACCTTTGTGTCGTCCGCAAACTTACTAATCAGACCAGCTACATTTTCCTCCAAATCATTTATATATACTACCAACAGCAAAGGTCCCAGCACTGATCCCTGCGGAACACCACTAGTCACATCCCTCCATTCAGAAAAACACCCATCCACTGTTACCCTCTGTCTTCTGTGACTGAGCCAGTTCTGTATCCATCTTGCCAGGAGATAATGATTGAGGAATTGAAAGTAATCAATATCAGCAGAGAAAAAGTATTAAAGAAACTTAAGGGACTAAACGCTGAATATTCCCCAGGACCTAATGACCTGAATCCTAGGGTTCTAAAAGAGGTAGCTGCAGAGGTAGTGAATGCACTGATTATGATTTTCTAAAATTTCACTATGGTCTGAACAGATTGGAAGCTAGCAAATGTAACAACACTATTCAGAAAGGAGGGAGGGAGAAAACAGGGAACTGCAGGTCATTTAGCCTAACATCAGTCTTCGGGAAAATGCTGATATCTATGATTCAGGAAGTCTTAACAAAGCAGTTAAAACAATCATACTAAAATCAGACTGAAGCAACATGGTTTTACAAAACGGAAATCACGTTTGACAAATTTATTAGAATTTTTTGAGGATATTTAGGACGGCACAGTGGCGCAGTGGTTAGCACCGCAGCCTCACAGCTCCAGCAACCCGGGTTCAATTCTGGGTACTGCCTGTGCGGAGTTTGCAAGTTCTCCCTGTGACCGCGTGTGTTTCCGCCGGGTGCTCCGGTTTCCTCCCACCGCCAAAGACTTGCAGGTTGATAGGTAAATTCGCCATTGCAAACTGTCCCTAGTGTAGGTAGGTGGTAGGAAATATGGGATTAATGTAGGAGGGGATGTGGTAGGGAATATGGGATTAATGTAGAATTAGTATAAATGGGTGGTTGATAGTCGGCATGGACTCGGTGGGCCAAAGGGCCTGTTTCGGTGCTGTATCTCTCTCTATGACTTTATATACCTGGTGGGATAGATAAAGGTGAGCCAATCAATGTAGTACACCTGGATTTCCAAAAGGCATTTGATAAAGTGCCATGCGAAAGGTTAATATGCAAATTAAGGGCTCTTGGAGTTGGGGGTAATATATTAGCATGGAAGGAGGATTGGCTAACAGACAGGAAGCAGAGTGTAGGGATAAATGAAGCATTTTTAAGATGGCAGGCTATAACAAGTGCCACAAGGATCAGTGCTGGGGGAATCAGCGATTTATAATCTTTATTAATGACTTAGATGAAGAGACCGAGAGTAATGTATCCAAATTTGCTGACAATACAAAGTTTAGGTGGGAAAGTAAGCTGTGAGGAACACAAAATAGCTGTAAAAAGAGATATAGAGAGGTTAGATGAGTGGACAACAAGATGGCAGATGAAGCATCATGTCGATAAGTGTGAGGTTATTTACTTTGATGATAGGAATAGAAAAGCAGATTTTTAAAAATCTTTTTTGAATCTTATAAATGCAGATGATCAGAGAGACGTGGGTGTACTCGTACAAGGAACACAGAAAGTTAGCGTGCTGGTACAGCAGCAATTAGGAAGGCAAATTGCATTTATTCCAAGGGGATTGGAGTACAAGAATAAGGAAGTCTTGTTAAAGCTGTACAGGGTTTTGGTGAGACTGCACCTGGAGCACTCTGCGCAGTTTCTGTCTCCATATCTAAGGACGGATTTACTTGCCCTGGAGCTGGTACAGTGACAGTTTCCTGGATTGTTTCCTGGATGAGAGGGTTTTCGTATGATGAGAGGCTGAGCAAATTGTGACTATACTCTCTCGAGTTTAGAAGAATGAGAGATAATCTCATTGAAACACAAGCTTCTGAAGGTGCTTGACAGGATAGATGCAGAGAGGTTGTTTGTCCTGACTGGGGGGGCACAGTCTCAGGATAAGGGGTTGATCATTAAGAACGGAGAGGTTTCTTCAACAGGGCTGTGAATCTTTGGAATTGTCTACCACAGAGGGTTGTGGATGCACCATCGTTGAGTAAATTCAAGGCTGAGATAGACAGATCTTTTGGTGTCTCAGGGAATCAAGGGATATGGGGAGCAAGCAGGAAAGTGGAGTTGAGGTAGAAGATCAGGCATGATTGTATTGAATGGCAGGGCCGGCTCAAGGGGTCATATGGTCACTCCTGCTCCTATTTATGTTCTTTACTGTGGCTTGCCAGGCCATTTAAAGGGCAGTCAACAATATTAGAACATAGAAGATATTACAGTACAGCACAGTACAGGCCCTTCGGCCCACGATGTTGCACCGACCCTTTAACCTACTCTCAGATCAAACTACCTACATACCCTTCATTCTACTATCATCCATGTACCTATCCAAGAGTCGCTTAAATGTCCCTAATGTATCTGCTTCTACCACCACCGCTGGCAGTGCATTCCATGCACCCACCACTCTCTGTGTAAAGAAGCTACCTCTGACATCTCCCCTAAACCTTCCTCCAATCACCTTAAAATCATGCCCCCTGGTGATAGCCCTTTCCGCCCTGGGAAAAAGTCTCTGGCTATCCACGCTATCTATGCCTCTCATCATCTTGTACCCCTCTATCAAGTCACCTTTCATCCTTCTTCGCTCCAATGAGAAAAGCCCTAGCTCCCTCAATCTTTCTTCATAAGACATGCCCTCCAGTCCAGGCAGCATCCTGGTAAATCTCCTCTGCACCCTCTCTAAAGCTTCCACATCCTTCCTATAATGAGGCGACCTCACAGCTCTTTAACTCAATCCCCTTGTTAATGAAAGCCAACGCCCCATACGCCTTCTTAACAACCCTATCAACTTGGGTGGCAACTTTGAGGGATCTATGGACGTGGACCCCAAGATCCCTCTGTTCCTCCACACTGCCAAGAATCCTGTCTTTAAGCCTGTATTCCGCATTCAAATTCGACCTTCCAAAATGAATCACTTCACACTTTTCCAGGTTGAACTCCATCTGCCACTTCTCAGCCCAGCTCTGCATCCTGTCAATGTCCCGTTGCAACCTACAACAGCCCTCCACACTATCCACAACTCCAGCAACCTTTGTGTCATCGGCAAACTTACTAACCCAGCCTTCCACTTCCTCATCCAAGTCATTTATAAAAATCACAAAGAGCAGAGGTCCCAGAACAGATCCCTGCGAACACCACTGGTCACCAAGTTCCAGGCTGAATACTTTCCATCTACTACCACCCTCTGTCTTCTATGGGCCAGCCAATTCTGTATCCAGACAGCCAAATTTCCCTGTATCCCATGCCTCCTTACTTTCTGAATGAGCCTACCATGGGGAACCTTATCAAACTTCTTGCTAAAATCCATATACACCACATCCACTGCTCTTCCTTCATCAATGTGTTTTGTCACATCCTCAAAGAATTCAATAAGGCTTGTGAGGCACGACCCACCCCTCACAAAGCCATGCTGACTATCTCTAATCAAACTATGCTTTTCCAAATAATCATAAATCCTGTCTCTCAGAATCCTCTCCAATAATTTAGATTTAGAGATACAGCACTGAAACAGGCCCTTCAGCCCACCGAGTCTGTGCCGACCAGTAACCACCCATTTATACTAACCCTGCACTAATCCCATATTCCTACCACATCCTCACCTGTCTCTATATTCCCCTACCACCTACCTATACTAGTGGCAATTTATAATGGCCAATTCACCTATCAACCTGCAAGTCTTTTGGCTGTGGGAGGAAACCGGAGCACCCGGAGGAAACCCACGCAGACACAGGGAGAACTTGCAAACTCCACCCAGGCAGTACCCAGATTTGAACCCGGGTTGCTGGAGCTGTGAGGCTGCGGTGCTAACCACTGCGTCGCCCCCCTGTGTTGCCCACCACCGACGCAAGACTGACTGGTCTGTAATTTCCAGGGTTATCCCTATTCCCTTTCATGAACAAGGGAATAACATTTGCCACCCTCCAATCATCTGGTACTACTCCAGTGGACAGTGAGGACGCAAAGATCATCACCAAAGGCGCGCAATCTCTTCCCTCGCTTCCAGTTATAACCTTGGGTATATCCCGTCTGGCCCCGGGGACCTATCCATCATCATGTCTTTCAAAATTTCCAGCACATCCTCCTTCTTAACATCAACCTGTTCGAGCATATCAGCCTGTTTTACGCTGTCCTCACAAATGACATGGTCCCTCTCACTAGTGAATACTGAAGCAAATTATTCATTAAGGACCTCCCCTACCTCCTCCGACTCCAGGCACAAGTTCCCTCCACTATCCCTGATCGGCCCTACCCTCACTCTGGCCATCCTCTTGTTCCTCACATAAGTGTAGAACACCTTGGGATTTTCCTTAATCCTACCCGCCAAGACTTTTTCATGTCCCCTTCTAGCTCTCCTAAGTCCATTCTTCAGTTCCTTCCTGGCTACCTTGTAACCCTCCAGAGCCCTTTCTGATCCTTGCTTCCTCAACCTTAAGTAAGCTTCCTTCTTCCTCTTGACTAGCTGTTCCACATCTCTTGTCATCCAAGGTTCCTTCACCCTACCATCCCTTCCTTGCCTCATCGGGACAAACCTATCCAGCAGTCGCAGCAAGTGCTCCCTAAACAACCTCCACATTTCTGTCGTGCATTTCCCTGAGAACATCTGTTCCCAATTAAAGCTCCCCAGTTTCTGCCTAATAGCATTGTAATTCCCCCTCCCCCAATTAAATATTTTCCCATCCCGTCTGCTCCTGTCCCTCTCCATGACTATAGTAAAGGTCAGGGAGTTGTGATCACTATCACCAAAATGCTCTCCCACCGAGAGATCTGCCACCTGGCCTGGTTCGTTGCCAAGCACCAAATCCAATATAGCCTCCCCTCTAGTCAGCCTATATACATATTGAGTCAGGAAACCTTCCTGGACACACCTGACAAAATCTGCTCCATCCAAACTATTTGCACTAAGGAGGTTCCAATCAATAATAGGGAAGTTGAAGTCACCCATGACAACAACCCTGTTACTTCTGCACCTTTCCAAAATCTGCCTCCCAATCTGTTCCTCCGTGTCTCTGTTGCTATTGGGGGGTCTATAGAAAACTCCCAATAAAGTGACTGCTCCTTTCCTGTTTCTGACTTCCACCCATACTGACTCAGTAGACAAACCCTCCTCGACGACCTCCCTTTCTGCAGCTGTGATACTATCGCTGATTAGCAATGCCACTCCCCCACCTCTTTTGCCTCCCTCCCTATTCCTTTTGAAACATCTAAACCCCGGAACATCCAACATCCATTCCTGCCCCTGTGATATCCAAGTCTCTGTAATGGCCACAACATCGTAGCTCCAAGTACTGATCCATGCTCTAAGTTCATCACCCTTATTCCTGACACTTCTTGCGTTAAAATAGACACACTTCAACCCATCATACTGGCTGCAACTTTGCCCTGTCAACTGTCTAATCTTCCTACAGACTCTCTGCACTCTGTATCTGCCTGTTTAACAGCTACCCCATCCACTGATCCGTAGCTCCAGTTCCCATCCCCCTGCCAAACTAGTTTAAACCCTCCCGAAGAGCTCCAGCAAACCTCCCACCCAGGATATTGGTGCCCCTCCAGTTCAGGTGCAACCCGTCCTTTTTGTACAGGTCCCACCTTCCCCAGAAGGTATCCCAATGATCCACATATCTGAATATTGCTGCAGGTCTGGAATTACAGACAGCAGAATTCCTTCCCTAAAGGATGTTAGTGAACCAGATGGGTTTTTACTACAACTTGAGACTAGCTTTTTATTTATTTATTTGAATTTAAGTTCCCCCAGCGCCTTGGTGGGGGATTTGAACTCATGTCCAGTAACATAACCAGTATGCTACCATTCGTACATGGATAGGTCTCCATACAAGGAAAAAGTCTTTTAACTCTGTTTGCTGGAACAGCCTGGAATGGCTTACAGCAGAACCTGTGGATTAATTAAGAACAAAGACATCACTGTTACACTGATTTCAATGGACTGGCGGTGTATAACTCATGAATTTTATTATATTATGGACTTAAGATGGTGTGAGTCTTTAGTTTAAAGGTCGAATTCCTACCTTGGAGTCAGAAGGTCAAGGATTCATGCCCCACTCCAGACAGTCACAGGAAGTGAAGGTCAGAGCACAGATCTAAATACTGAATTAACATCAAATGTCCAACAGGCACAGGTGGTCCGAAGGTTACAGTATCCAAGGCACAGGATTTTACCTCTGAGCCCGAGTCAATGATCGACACTGGCACAGTATTACTTTCACCCTCGGCACCACTCAGGATGTGAGGAACTGTCGACTGGCCCCAGAGGATCGTGGTCATTGGTCCAGTGCATATTGTCAAGGAGGCAGCGTCCAGTCTCGGCTGACACATCCTGCTACGCTTGTTTGTAACAGACAAGAGGAAGAGAGAGAACTGGTATGGCCCTCAATGCATCGGTTTCATTCGCCCTTTATTAGCTCCAGTGAGAGTCTACAGAACATAGAGTGACAGTCTACCCACCTTAGAGTAACAGTCTATGTACTTATGCATAACTGAGCCAGGATGAACACTGAACATTCTGTGGTTCCAAGCACACATGCAAAGTTATTGCACAGAAAGGAGCCATTCAGCCCACCGCGTCTGTGCCGCCTGAAAAAACTAGCCGCCCATTCTAGTCCCACTATCCAGCACCTGGTCCGTAGCCTTGCAGGTTACAGCACTTCAGGTGCAGGTCCAGGTATCTTTTAAAATGAGTTTATGGTTTCTGCCCCACCACTGATCCTGGTAGTAAATTCCAGTCCAGACACCCACTACCCTCTAGGTGAAAACGTTTTTCCTCATGTCCCCTCTAATCCTTCTACCAATCACCTTAAATCTGTGCCCCTGGTAATTGACCTCTCTGCTAGGGGAAACAGGTCCTTCCTGTTCTCTCTATCTCGGCTGCTCATAATTTTGTACACCTCAAATAAGTCACTCCCCCAAGCCTCCTCTGTTCTAAGGAAAACAATGCTAGTCTACCCAATCTTTCCTCAAAGCTGCAATTTTCAAGCCCTGGCAACATTCTTGTAAATCTCCTCTGTGCTCTCTCCAGAGCAATTATGTCCTTCCTGTGATGTGGTGACCAGAACTGTATGCAATACTCCTGCTGTGACCGAACCAGCATTTTATACAGTTCCAGCATTACATCGCTTCTTCTGTATTCTATACCTCAGCCAATAAAGGAAAGCATTTCATATGCCTTCTTCACCACTTCATCTCGGGATTGAATTTCATTTGCCACTTTTCCACCCACTCAACCAAACCATTCATATAATTCTGGAGTCTACACTCTTCACTATCAACGACATGGCCAATTTTAGTATCATCTGCAAATTTCCCAATCATGCCTCCCACATTTAAATCCAAATCATTAATATATACCACAAACAGCAAGGGATCCAACACTAAGCCCTGTGAAACTCCACTGGAAACCCCTTTCCATTTGCAAAAATATCCGTCAACAATTACTCTTTGCAACATCCCTCTCCTTTGTGAAGACAAAGTACTCATTAAGACCCCTGCCCACATCTTCTGTATCCATGCATAAGTTACTTTGTACATCACTGATACGCCATCTTTGGGTTTTCCTTGATTTTACCTGCCAATATTTTTCATATCCTCTCGTTGCTTTCCTAATTTCCTTTTTTACTTCACCCCTGCATTTTCTATGCTCCTCTCGGCTTTCTAACTATTAAGTTTTTTGTGACTGTCATAAGCTTTCTTTTTCTGCTTTATCTTACCCTGTATGCTTCGAAATAACCAGGGGGCTATAGATTTGGCAGTACCACCCTTTTTCTTTGTGAGGACATGTCTACACTGCGCCTGTAGAATCTCACTTTTAAATGCCTCCCGCTGGTTTGCTACTGATTTTCCTTCAAGTAACTGTATCCAGTCCACTTCCGCCAGATCACCTCTCAGCTTCGTAAAATTTGTCTTCCCCAAATTCAGAACTTTTACTCCTGTTCTATGTTTGTCCTTTTCCATAATAATGCTAAAGCTAACTGTATTATGGTCAATCTCTCCAAAATAGTCACCCACTGCTATTTCATCCACTTGCCCAGCTTCATTTCCTATGACTAAATCTAGAATTGCGCCCCCTCTCGTTGGGCTTGTTACCTGTTGGCTAAAAATGTTCTCCTGAATGCAGTTCAAGAATTTGGTGCCCTTCACATTGTTTGTATCCCAGTTGATATTAGGGTAGTTGAAATCCCCAACTATTATTGCTGTATTGTTTTTGCACTCAGAAATTTTCCTACATATTTGTTCTTCTATCTCTCTCTCACTGCTTGCTAATCTCTTTCCTAACTCCCTAAACACAGCCTGCAGGACCATCGCCCTTTTTCTACCTGTATCGTTGGTACCAATGTGCACCACGACCTCTGGCTGTGCACCCTCGCCCTACAGAATGCTTGTTAAAGATACCTCTACATCTTGACAGAATTGTTGCTCAGCACCAAGAACAAGTATCACATTCTTAAAACAACAAAATTATTTATATACGTTGTCATGGAAGTGTTTTTTTTTGTTGTTTAAAAACTAAAGGGAGTCTGTGTGCCTTTAAAACGGAGAAAAGTTTTTATATTCTCTGGGAACAGTGTGTGAGAGTACAAGCCTGTTCCTGAGCAACAGCAAGAGAGATGCAGTCACATGCCATATTGTATCATTTTAACTGTGTGTAAACACTAGTTAGAACCAGTTTGAACTGGCAGACCAGCAAAGTGTGCGCTCTTCAAGGAAGGATTTGTCTCTCAGCAGAAAATGTTCATTGGCCTATAGGCTGTGTTTCCCCTAAAGAGGAAAAGAGCCCTGGAACGGAATATTCGCATTATCGGAGGTAGCAAATTCGTTTTTACTCCTGCCTCTAAGAAGTCTCCACCTCAGGTGTGACTTTCTGTTGTCTTTTGTGTTTCTGGGAGTTCTGGAAACTCAGTAAAGTGTCTACTGATAGACTGCTAATTCAAAATCTAAATAGACCTGTTGTTATACTCCTTGTTGAAAGATCTGTGTGACACCTACTGCAGCCGAAGTGCCTTGAACGCCTATCCATTACAGACTCTTCATCAACTCACCTGGAAACTTCGAGTGGAATCTGACTATTCGACTCTGGGACACCTCACTGATCTGGGAAAGTAACCAACCAGGACTTACAACCCAGTTGCTTTATTATTTCAAAGAAACAGCTCTAAATTTTGGAAAACATCAGTTTTGAACCGGTTAACCGCTGGTTTTTGAATGTATGTGTGTGTGCATGAGGGTTAGGAGTAATAACAAGTTATAAGGTCTTTTCAGACATAGATTTATCTCAGTATTGCTTACGATGTAGTTTATTAATAAATAGTTAATTTGTTGTTGTTTAAAGATACCTGGTTTGGTGTGTTTTATTCTAGGGGTTAATAGAGTGTTTAATTTGGCTAATTTCCCGTAGTGGGAAACTTTAATAATATGCTGTGACCTGTGGAGTAGTGGGACTGAATTGACAGTGCATTACTCCCACCTCGGTTGTAACTATAAAATATACAGGTTTAATCATGTAACTAATTTTTATGCAGTAAAAGTACTTTGGTTGCGTTATACAGGAGGCTTTCTATTGCACGGAGGTTGCGGGGTTGGGGGGGGGGGGGGGGGGGCCTGAAAAGCAAAAAGGTTGGGTACCTCTGCTTTACAGCTAAAAAAGTGCTTTTGAATTGTAGTCACCATTGTAACATAGGAAACTCCACAGCCAATCTGCTAACAGCAATGACATAATGACCAGATGTTTTTTTAAAGTGATGTTGATTGAGGGATAAATATTGGTCAGGGCACCAGGAAGAATTCCCCTGCTTTGAAATAGGTGGACATCCCATGATACTGAGGGGGCAGAAAGGGCTATAAAATCTCATCTGAAAGACAACATGCGTATATATATGTGTGAGTATAGATATGTGTGAAATAGCCTATAACGTCATAAAACGTCCCAAGGCATTATGGAACAAAACTTGATACTGAGCCACACAAGGAGATATTAGACCAGGTGACCAAAAGCTTGGTCAAAGAGGCAGATTTAAAGGAGGGAGGGAATTCCAGAGTCAGGGCCAAGGCTGCTGAAAACACGGCTGCCAATGGCAGAGTGATTAAATTCGGAATATGCAAGAGGCCAGAACTGGCAGAACTAGGACAGGAGGGTAGGACTGAAGGAGATTACGTAGATAGGGAAGGGTGAGGTCACAAAAGTATTTGAAAACAAGGATGAGAATTTTAAAATTGAGGCTTTGCTTGACCAGGTGCCAATGCAGATTAGCCAGCACAGGGCAGATGGATGAGTGGGATTTGGTGCAAGTTTGCTCATGGGCAGCAGCGTTTTGAATGACCTCAAGTTTGTCGAGGATAGAATTTAGGAGGCCAGCCAGAAGTGTGATGGAATAATCAAGTCTAGAGGTAACAAAGACATGGATGAGGGTTTCAGCAGCAGTTAAATTGAGGTAAGGGTAGAGTCGAGCCATGCTATGGTTTAAAAAATAGGCGGTCTTAATGATGGTGCAGATGTGTAGTAGGAAGTTCTGGTCAAATATAATGCCAAGGTTTCAAACAGACTAGTTCAGCCTCAGACACTTATCAAGGAGAGAGATGGAGTTGGTGGCAAGGAAATGGAGTTGGGGACAGGGACCAAAGACAATGGTTACTGTCTTCCTACCATTTAATTGGTGGAAATTTGTGTTCATCCAGTATTGGGTGTCGATAAGCAGACAGACTATCTAGAGACAGAGGAGGGATTCAACAGAGGTAGATCTGGGATTTGTCAGCATACATATGAAAACTGACGCCATGATTTCGGATGATGTTGCCAAGGGGCAGCACGTAGATGAGAAAAAGGAGGGGACAATGGATGGATCCTTGGGAACACCAGTGGTAATGGTGCCGGAGTAAGACGACAAGCCATTGCAGGTGGTTCTCTAGTCAAGACCGAATAGATCAGAATGAGACAGGCAAGCGCAGCCCGACCCAGCCGGACAATGGAGGAGAGGTATTGGAGCAGAATGTTGTGGTCAATTGTAGCAAAGGCTGTAGACAGATCGAGGAAGGATAGTTTACTGTAATCATAGTCAACTTAGATATAATTTGTGACTTTGATAAAGAGTCATTTCAGTACTATGACGGGTGGAAACTTGACTGGAGGGATTAAGACAAGAGTTCCAAGAAAGATGGGAAGCAGCAACACATTCAAGGACTTTACAGAGGAAAGGAAGGTTTCAGATGGGATGATAGTTTTCAAAGAGGGAGGGGTCAAGAATTTTTTTTGAGTAGAGTGGTGATGACAGCAGATTTGAAGCAGAGGGAGACAACATCTGAGAACAGAGAACCGTTAATAATGTCACCTAATATGGGAGCCAGAAAGGGAAGTTGAGTGGTCAGCAGTTTAGTGGAAATATGGGACTAGAGAGCAAGAGCTGGGTCTCAGTGACAAGATGAGCTCAGAGTGGGCATGAGGCGAGTAGAGGGGAAATAGAGAAAGATGCGAACTCAGGGTTAGGGCAAGGGGGAACCTTAGAGGAAGTTATGACCGGTAGACTAGGGGAAGGGAGGAAAGCACCAGAGGCAGCTGAACAGATGGCCTCAATTTTAGTAATGAAAAAAAGATCAACGCACTTATAATTGGAGATGAGGGTGGTTTAAGACGATGGTTAGTAGTGAAGAGAAGCTGGGTGTTATCTTTGCCTTCCTGGATAGATCTTTGAAAAGTGATAGAGAGTATTGCCCAGTAAGTGATCTAGCCAGATCTGGTGATGAATGGTTAAACCAGCTGTTCACTAAAGACGTTGAAGTCTGTGTCCCTTGGACTTAAAGGAGCAGGGATGAGGCATATACTGGGGGAACCATTAGGGTGAGGAAGATTAATAGTTCTAGTGAGGACAAGGGCATCAAAGGTGCCCTTTTAACAAAGAATTGGCTGCTGAGATGCCACGACGATTTAAAGGCCAAACTCTAGATAACAACGTACCCTCTAGTATTATTTGTAGTTTGTGTTGGCCAATTCATTTAAATGCAGAAGCCCTTTAAATGTTTTGTGCAGTCATGCATGCACAATAACTTAATGGGGCCGATTTGAGCACGCCCGACCCAGGAACCTTCGGGTTGCTGTGCAGCTTAGAAGAAACATTGCTAGATATTTGAAAATTTAAGTGCATAGAGAAAAGTGACTTGAGGGGAAGTTTTATCCAGCATCAAACAAAGAAAGGATACAAACAAAGAATCAAAGACTGCCTTTGCAGCAATAGTAACGTTAGGGGTAGCGAGGCCGCACTAGCTGACAAGATCGGGGGGGTGCCTGTTTAATTGAGGAGAGTTATAAGAAGGGAGAGATTTAGGGAGTAAAGGAGGGCAGGAAACTCAGAAGAGAAAGAACAAGAAGAGCTGAGATGGATGTTGAAATCACTGAGGATGAGAAGTTGCTCAGTGCAGAGGCAGAGGGAAGAAAAAAAGACAAGATATCAGAGTGAGAAACTCGGGAGTGATATTTTAGAGGATGGTACAGAACAAGGATTTTGAATGAGAGGTATGGAGAGAGGAACAAAATGAGATGCACAAAGGAGGAGAAGTTGCCCTAGGAGTAGGAGGGACAGGCAAAGGAGTGATCCAGAGATGAGGGCTACACCAGCACTGCGATAGTTTGCCCGGGACAAGTAGTGGAAGGTATATCCAAGTGAGCAAGTGTCATTAAGGGGAAAGGGGTCACCACCTCTTAATCGTGTGTCTGACAAGGTCCCAACATCAATGTGATCGTCCACTACAGGCTCATGGGTTGCCAGGGCTTTATTACCAAGTGAACCTACATTCTGAGAGGAGGTCTGGAGGGGAGTAGTGATAGCTAGTCAAAGTTCACAGGGTCAGCGCTGGGAGCAATGAGAGGGATGGGAAGGAGGTTGGCCAGATTTGCCCTGGTAGCTGCGCAGGACAAGAAGGTGGGGAGAGAATAGGATGGCTCAATAGGGGTTGCTGCTTGCTTGGAGTTAGCAACGAGTGCTTCAATGCAACTTTCTGAAGGTGGTGAGGGACAGAGGGAGGCTGTGGGGTTATTTAAGATGGGGTTATTATTTAAGCTGACACCTCTAACAGTGCAGCACTCCTTCAGTACTGTACTGAAATGTCAGCCCAGATTTTTGTGCTCAAGTTTCTGGAATGGGTCTTGAAACCACAACTTTCTGATTCAAAGGTGACAGTGCTACCAATTTAGCCACAGCTGACACAGAAAGCACTCTGAAGATAAAAATTAAGAACGTAACAAGAAACCACCTCAGCAACTCTTCTCTCCTACGTGGCTCAAGAAGTGAATGTTTTAGGACATGACTTTAGAGAAGAGTAGAATGGATGGATGTTAGAATATTCTACTATCACCAGTATTACAAAGTTTGTAATTATCCAGATCATAATCAGGCCCTTGGTATCAGTGCGGCAAAGAAGAAATGAGAAAATCCAGAAGAAGTAAAGACTATCAGCCAATCAACTCCACTCTATCCAGAGTCCATTTACAATTATCCTATCATAGAAACATAGAAAACAGGAGCAGGAGTAGGCCAATCGGACCTTCGAGCCTGCTCCGCCATTCATTACGATCATGGCTGACCATCCAACTCAATAACCTGTTCTGGCTTTCGCCCCATACCCTTTGATCCCTTTAGACCCAAGAGCTATATCTAACTCCTTCTTGAAAATATACAATGTTTTGGCCTCAACTGCTTTCTCTGGTAGCGAATTCCACAGGCTCACCACTCTCTGGGTGAAGAAATTTCTCATCTCAGTCCTGAAAGGTTTACTCCACATCCTTAGACTATGACCCCTGGTTATGGACTCCCCCACCATCGGGAACATCCTTCCTGCATATACCCTGTCAAGTCCTGTTAGAATTTTATAGGTTTCTATGAGATCCCCCCTCACTCTTCTGAACTCCAGCGAATACAATCCTAACCGACTCAATCTCTCCTCATATGTCAGTCCCGCCATCTCAGGAATCAGTCTGGTAAATCTTCGCTGCACTCCCTCTATAGCAGGAACATCGTTCCTCAGATAATGAGACCAAAACTGCACATAATATTCCAGGTGTGGCCTCACCAAGGCCCTGTATAATTGCAGCAAGACATCCCTGCTCCTGTACTCGAATCCTCTCGCTATGAAGGCCAACAAACCATTTGCCCTTTTTACCGCCTCTTGCTTACCTTCAGCGACTGGTCTACGAGAACACCCATGTCTCGCTGCATATTCCTCTCTCAGTTTATAGCCGTTCAAATAATAACCTGCCTTCTTGTTTTTGCTACCAAAGTGGATAACCTCACATTTATCCACATTATACTGCATCTGCCATGCATTAGCCCACTCACTCAACTTGTTCAAATCACCCTGAAGCCTCTCTGCATCCTCCTCACAACTCACCCTCCCACCCAGTTTTGTGTCATCTGCAAATTTGGAGATATTACATTTAGTTCCCTCATCTAAATCATTAATGTATATTATGAATAGCTGGGGTCCTAGCACCAATCCCTGTGGTACCCCACTAGTCACTGCCTGCCATTCGGAAAAAGAGCCATTTATCCCGACTCTTTGTTTCCTGTCCGCCAACCAATTTTCTATCCATTGCAATACACTACCCCCAATCCCACGCGCTTTAATTCTACATGCTAATCTCTTATGTGGGACTTTGTTGAAAGCCTTCTGAAAGTCCAAATAAACCACATCCACTGGCTCCCCCTCATCAACTTTGCTAGTTACATCCTCAAAGAATTCTAGTAGATTTGTCAAGCATGATTTCCCTTTCGTAAATCCATGCTGACTCTGCCCGATTCTACCACTGTTCTCTAAGTGCTCTGCTATAAAATCTTTGATAATGGACTCTAGAATTTTCCCCACTACCGACGTCAGGCTGACTGGTCTATAATACCCTGTTTTCTCTCTTCCTCCCATTTTAAATAGTGGGGTTACATTAACTACCCTCCAATCTGTTGGAACTGTTCCAGAGTCTATAGAATCTTGGAAGATTACCACCAATGCATCCATTATTTCTGGGGCCACTTCCTTAAGTACTCTGGGATGCATGCCATTAGGCCCTGAGGATTTATCGGCCTTCAATCCCATCAATTTCCCCAACATCATTTCTCTACTAATCCTGATTACTTTCAGTTCCTCTGTCTCACTAAGCCCTGTGTTCCCCAACATTTCTGGTATGATATTTGTGTCCTCCTTTGTGTAGACAGAACCAAAGTAAGCATTGAGTTGGTCAGCCATTTCTTTGTTCCCCATAATAAATTCCCCTGTTTCTGACTATACATTTGTCTTCACTAATCTTTTTCTCTTCACATACCTATAGAAACATTTGCAGTCAGTTTTTATGTTCCCCGCAAGCTTATTCTCGTACTCTATTTTCCCCTTCTTAATCAATGCCTTAGTCCTCCTTTGCTGAATTCTAAACTGCTCCCAATCCTCAGGTCTGTTGTTTTTCCTGGCAAATTTATATGCCTCTTCCTTGGATCTAATGCTGTCTCTAATTTCCCTTGTAAGCCATGGTTTGGCTACCTTTCCCGTTTTACTTTTGCACCAGACAAGGATAAACAATTGTTGCAGTTCATCCATGCGCTCTTTAAATGTTTGCCATTGCCTATCCACCATCATCCCTTTAAGCAACGTTTCCCAATCCATCATGGCCAACTGCGCCTCATAGCTTCGTAGTTTCCTTTACTAAGATTCAGGACCCTTGTCTCAGAATCAACTACGTCACTCTCCATCTTGATTAAGAATTCTATCATATTATGGTCGCTCGTCCCCAAGGGATCTTGCACCATTAGATTGTCAATTATTCCTCTCACATTACACAATACCTAGTCTAGGATGGCCTGTTCTCTAGTTGGTTCCGCAACGTATTGTTCCAGAAAACCATCCCGTATACACTCCAAGAATTCCTCCTCTACGTTATTGTGACTAATTTGATTTGCCCAATCTCTCTGCAGATCATGGACTACAAACCCACATCAACTGTTGATCTCCCGTTTAAGGACGTACTAATTTTCTTCCTTAACTTCTCCTGACAGTTTTATCAATTATCTGTATAACTGTCAATCCTGCATCTCAACAAGTATTGATTAAGTCTCCCTTTAAAATCTGCAAATTTCACCAAAATCAGCCATCTTAGAATCATGGAATGTTCATGGCACAGGAGGCAGCCATTGGGCCCGTCGTGTCCATGGCAGCTCTCTGCAAGTGCAACTCACCTAGGCAAACTCCCCTGCCTTTTTCCCATAGCCACGTAAATTGTTTCTTTTCAGATAGCCTCTATTGAATCTGCCTCCACCACCCTCTCAGGCAGGGCATTCCCGATCCTAACCACTTGCCACGTAAAAAAGTTTTCCTCACATCCCTGTTGCTTCTTTTACCAATCATATTAAATCAGTGTCCTCTGGTTCTCGACCATTCCTCCAATGGGAACAGTTTCTCCCTATCTACTCTGTCCAGTCCCCTCATGATTTTGAACACCTCTGTTAGATCTCCTCTTAATCTTCTCTAAGGAGAACAGCCCCAGCTTCTCCAATCTATTTCCGTAACTGAAGGTGCTTAGCCCTGGAACCATTCTCATGAACCTATTCTGCACCCTTTCTAATGCTCTCACATCCTTCCTGAAGTGTGGTGCCCACAATTGGATACAAGACTCAAGGTGAAGCTAAAACAGTGTTTTATTCAGGCTCATCATAACTTGCTTGCATTTGTACTTTCTGCCCCTATTTATAAAGCCCAGGATCCCATATGCTTTATTTCACTGCTTTCTCAACCTGCCCTACCACCTGCAATAATTTGTGTACATACACCCCCAAAGTTTCTCTGCTTCTGCACTCTTTTAGAATTGTATTCTTTATTTTATATTGCCTCTCCTCATTCCTCCTCCCAAAATATATGACTTCACACTTTTCTGCATAAAATTTCATCTGCCACTTGTTACGACCATGTGGTGCGATGTGGGTGGTTCCCACTCTTCAACTCCCCACCTGACCGCAGCAAGTGTGTTTTGTTATTCGGGTTTAAACCCATGGTGTTTTATTTTTCAAATAAACAGACAGCGACAGGTTTTCGTATATGTTTAAAAATAGAAAATCAATTTTTTTTTACTTATCAATATGCCTTGCCCCAAAGTTGTCGCAACCGCATACACACACACGCACGCACGCGCGCAAAGAGACAGATAGAGGGGGAAAAGGGGAACGTGACTTTTAGTTGGGGGGGGGGGGGGGCAGGAAAGGTCATGATAAACCTGTTGAATTGTCTTGGAAATTGAGTTCTTGCTGGGTGCAGGCCTGAAATGATTGTAAATTTCTTTCTTGATTGAAAGTTCAGTTGAAGATGGTGGATCACTTCTAGTTCTGTCTAATGCAGATGTAGGACTCCACACAGCAGGACATGTGCCTTCTGACTTGCTGGAAAACAAGCTGCTGGATGTTGCTTTTTCTTCTCTCTCTCTCTTTGGAGTCTCTCTTTCTCTCTCTTGGCTCCTTTTTTTTTTAAGGTCAAGCTGTATTACTTTTCACCTCCTGGTAGGAGACGCTCTGGTCTCTCCCCATGATGATTGCACAATGGCCTAAGACATGGCTACTTCACACCTTCTTTGTTTGAGAAGACATTCATTTCTGGAATGTTTTAGGTTCGGGTGCAATTGGCACCTCGTAGCTTTGAAGATTTGTCCTTTGTCCTTGTCAGGCAGTTTGAATACACAAAGAAAGCCCTTTTGGAGTATTGTTCACTTTTCAAAAGAAAGGTTTTTTTTTTAAAAACAAAGTCAGTTTTTATAACTCTTCAGATTTTGTTCATGATTGCTGTATCATTGCACTTCTTGCATGGGCGACACACTTGTCTGCCCATTTCACCAGCATGTCTATTTTCTTGAAGTCCACCACTATCCTCCTCACAGCTCACAATACTTCCAGGTTTTGTGTCATTCACAAATTTTGAAATTGTGCCTAGTACGCCCAAGTTGAGGTCATTAATATAGATCAAGAAAAGCAGCAGTCCTCACACCGACTCTGTGGGGAACCGCACTCTATACCTGACTCCAGTATGAAAAACAACTGTTCACCACTAGAGAGAGTTTCCTGTCACTCACCCAACTTCATATCCATGCTGCTACTGTTCCTTTTATTCCAAGGGCTTTAACTTTGTTGACAAGCCTGTTATGTGGCACTTCATCAAATGCCTTTTGGAAGTCCTTGTACACCACACATCAACCACATTACCCTCATCAACCCAATCTGTTACCTCAACAAAAACTCAAACAAGTTAGTTAAACACAATTTGCCCATAACAAATCTGTGCTGGCTTTCCTTAATTAATCCATACCTGTGCAAGTTGCGGTTAATTTTGTCACAAATTATCATTTCTAAAAGCTTTTCCGCCTCGGAGGTTAAAATGACTGGCCTGTAGTTGCTGGGCTAGTCTTTACACCCTTTTTTGAACAAGAGTGTAACACTTACAATTCTCTGGTCCTCTGGCACCACTTCTGTATCTAAGGGCGATTGGAAGATTATGGCCAATGCCTCTGCAATTTCCACCTTTATTTCCCTCAGTATTTTCTTTGCTAATTTCTTTGTTGTTGCTAATTCCTAGCCGTGAATTTTCTACTCATGTCCTCTAGTCAGAGATAAATAATTTCCACCTTCCACCTTATCAGTGTCTTTTGTTATTTTGAGAACCCGTTTCATAACCCTACTCAGTATTTTTGTAAGTGTATCATTACTCAAGTTTTACTTATGGCTTAGTCCGTTAAGGCCTGCAATCCTTCTGACCATTCTTCACTGATGCTTTGTAAAGCATTTCATATCTTTTTTTAGAGATAGAGTGGTCCTAAACTGCACATCATACTCCAGAGTTGCCCTGATCATTGATCAAAATATACTCCAGAAGGACCCGAGCATTTGATCTGCTTTATTAGCTACATGCCTCACACTAACTAGATGTTTTCAAATTAGGATCAATATAATTGATATCCCACCAATCATTTTGTTTTAAGTCCTTGCCATTGAAGACCCTCTCAGTTTTTATGGTCTTCCATATTTTATGGGAAGGCACTTGGGACAGATCCCGTGGCCAATCACATCAGCCCCAGGTTATCTTTACAGGAGTTCCTCAGGCAGTGCCCTAAACACAACCATCTTCAGTTGCTTCATCAACGACCTTCCCTCCAGCAGAAGGTCAGAAGTGCAGATGTTCACTCATGATTACAGAGTTCAATTCTGTTCGCAACTCCTCAGATAATGAAGCAGTCTTGTCGTGCATACAGCAAGACACGGACAATGTTCAGGTCCAGATTGTGAAGTAGCAAGTAACATTTGCCCCACACAAGAGTATAACCACCTCCCCTCGATATTCAACAACATTATCATTGGCAAATTCCCCACCAGCAACAACCTGGAGGTCACCACTGACCAGACACATACATACTGTGGCTACAAAAGCAGGTCAGAGGCTGGATATTCTGCGGAGATTGACTTACATCCCGGCTTCCCAAAGCCCGTCCATCATCTACAAGGTGTAATGGAATACAGTCCACTGGCCTGGATAAGTGCATCAAGAAGCTCATCACCATCCAGGCCAAAGCAGCTTGCTTGATTTGTATCCATCCACCACCTTAAATATTCACACTACCGGCTGCAGCATGTACCATCTAAAGGTGCACTGCAGCAACTCACCAAGGCTACTTTGGCAGCACCTCCCAAACCTGTGACCTCCATCACCTAGAAGGATGAGGGCAGCAAGTGTATGGAACACCATCACCTTCAAGTTTCCCTCCAAATACTACACCATCCTGACTTGGAAATAAATCATCATTCATTCACTGTTGCTGGATTAAAATCCTGGAACTCTCTACCTAACAGCACTGTGGGTGTACCTACACTACATGGACTGCAACAGTTCAAGAAGGTGGCTTGCCAACACCTTCTCAAGGGCAATAAACGCTGGCCTTGCCCGCGTTACCCACATTCCATGAATAAAAAAAGGCACTAATCCAGTCCCAACATTTCTCTCACTCACTGAAAAAGGATAGCAGGGATAAACCAGGTAATTACAGGCCGGTGAGTCTAACATCAGTGGGAGGGAAATTATTGGAAAAAATTCTGACAGACAGGATTAACCTCCACTTGGGAGAGGCAGGGATTAATCAGGGATAGTCAGCATGGCTTTGACAGGGGGAGATCGTGTCCAACAAATTTGATTGAATTTTTCGAGGAGGTGACTAGAGGTGTAGATGAGGGTAAAGCAGTTGATGTAGTCTACATGGGCTTCAGTAAGGCTTTTGATAAGGTCCCGCATGGGAGATTGGTTAAGAAAGTAAAGGTCCACGGGATCCCGGGTAATTTGGCAAATTAGATTCAAAATTGGCTTAGTGGCAGGAGGCAGAGGGTGCTGGTAGAGGGTTGTTTCTGCGAGTGGAAGCCTGTGACTAGTGGTGTACCACAGGGAACGGTACTGGGACCCTTACTGTTGTAGTGTACATTAATGATTTAGATGTGAATAGAAGAGGTATGAATTGTAAGTTCGCAGACGACACGAAAATTGATGGTGTCGTAAATAGTGAGGAGGAAAGCCTTAGACTACAGGACGATATAGATGGGCTGGTAAGATGGGCGGAGCAGTGGGAAATGGAGTTTAATCCTGATAAGTGTGAGGTGACGCACTTTGGGAGATCTAACAAAGCAATGGAATATACAATGGATGATAGGACCCTTGGGAGTACAGAGAGTCAAGAGGGACCTTGGGGTGCTTGTCCATAGATCACTGAAGGCAGCAGCACAGGTCGATAAGGTGGTTAGGAAGGCTTACGGGATACTTGCCTTTTTTTTTTAGAGATACATCACTGAAACAGGCCCTTCAGCCCACCGAGTCTGTGCCGACCAACAACCACCCATTTATACTAGTCCTACGTTAATCCCATATTTCCCATCACATCCCCACCATTCTCCTACCACCTACCTACACTCGGGGCAATTTACAATGGTCAATTTACCTATCAACCTGCAAGTCTTTGGCTGTGGCAGGAAACCGGAGCACCTGGCGGAAACCCACGCGGTCACAGGGAGAACTTGCAAACTTCGCACAGGCAGTACCCAGAACTGAATCCGGGTCGCTGGAGCTGTGAGGCTGCGGTGCCAACCACTGCACCACTGTGCCGGCCAATTATTAGCCGAGGTATAGAATATAAGAGTAGGGGGGTTCTGATGGAGCTGTATAAAACGCTGGTTTGGCCACAGTTGGAGTACTATGTACAGTTCTGGTCGCCACAATATAGGAAGGATGTGATTGCAATGGAGAGGGTGCAGAGGAGATTCACCAGGATGTTGCCTGGGCTGGAGCATCTCAGTTATGAAGACCGACTAGAGAGACTGGGGTTGTTCTCCTTGGAGCGGAGAAGGCTGAGGTGGGACCTGATTGAGGTATACAAAATTATGAGGGGCATTGATAGGATAGATAGGAAGAAACATTTTCCCTTAGCGGAGAGGTTAATAACTAGGGGGCATAGATTTAAGGTCAGGGGCAGGAGGTATAGAGGGGAGTTGAGGAGGAATTTTTTCACCCAGATGATGGTTGGAGTCTGGAACACACTGCCTGAAGGAGTGGTAGAAGTAGGAACACTCACGACATTCAAGAAATATTTAGATGAGCACTTGAAACGCCATTACATACAAGGCTACAGGCCAAGTGCAGGGAAATGGGATTAGTTAGGATGGGTGCTTGATGGTCGACATAGGCTTGTTGGGCCGAAGGGCCTGTTTCTGTGCTGTAAAGCTCTATGACTCTTCACTGTGCATTTTTGAGTTATAGTGGGTGACCCTTAAAAACCAACTGTTTGCCTGACTGTTCTAATTTGATTTATTTTTGTTTTAAAAATCAGCTTGGTGGGGTTAGACATTTCTTGAATTTTAGTGGTGTTCCTTTTTATGAATCCCAGTGGGCTACGGTTTTCCTGAGCCCACAATTCCACTGGCCTATTTAAATAGAAACCTTTCAAGTTATAGCCCAACCTACCCTGAATTTTAGTAGTGTTGCAACTATTAAGGGGAGGCAATTCCCTGAATGGGAGTCGGTTTAGGCCTGTATTATGCCCACAATTTTGGCCTATTTGAATAGAACCCTTGTCTTGAACCTTACTGTCAATTTTATTTTGTGTGTGCTTTATTCTTGACACTCTTTCCAGCATGAATACTTAAACCTTCTTAATTGATCAATTTGGTATTATTAATTTCCTTTTTCTGTTTACCCCAGGGCCTGCCTTACTAGTTTAATTCCTCTTCCATTGCTCTCTTTACCCCTTCTGCAAAAATACGGGTACTAATCTAGTTTAGGTGAAGCCATCTTATTTAAGAAGCCTCTTCCTGCTTGAAAATCTGTCACAGTGTCCTAGGAATCCCTTCCCCTCATACATTATCTTTCTACTATACAATCTCTTCCTCGACAACTCATCCAGCATATCAGATGACAAAGAAGCACGAGTCATCACTCTCAGGTTCTTGCACCTTAATCTAGAGTCGACTTCTTCAAACCCCGACCTACATCTGTCCAACAAGACCTCAATCCTACTATTCCCTAAATCATTGTGATGTGCAATTGCTGGTTGGTTTCTCTGCCTTTCGAGAAAAGGTTATCTCATTGAAACATATGGGATTCTGAGAGCACTTGATAGGATAGATGCTGAGAGGCTGTTTTCCCTAGGTGGTCAGTCTAGAACTAGGGGCTATAGTGTCAGGATAAAGGGGCTGCCATTTCAGACTGAGTTAAGGAGAAATTTCTTTACCCAGAGGGTTGTGAATCATGGGAATGCTCTACCCCAGAGGGTTGCAAACATTTCACAAAGTGCGTATTGGAAGTGGGCACGTATGGACACCAAGGCAAAACAGAAACAAGCTTGGTGGTGATATCCTCATGTAAAAATAGCCACTTTCCATTCACTGTTGAAGTTCACAAATGAATAAATCACATACACTCCATGAATGGTATTGAAATAGTTATGGATGAAGTTGAAAGAGGTCTAGGAACCTTAGTAGCCTAAACTCTCAATGCAGAGCAGCAATTAAAGCCACCGCCTCTTCTTCATCACCTTCTCAAGGTCAATGGATGGGAAACAAATGCTGACCTTGCCACTAACTCTCACATCCCATGAACAAATAAAAACAAATGCTGAACTACACAGTTAAAACAGAAGAATATTTCAGAGGAAGATGTGATGAAACTGTACACTGCTTCTGGTTGGATCACAGCTTGAGTAATGTGTCCATTTTGGTTGCCAAGAAACAGAGAGCCATCCAAGTATTGGAGGCAATGCAACCAACTGTCACATTCTTTTTTACATTTTTTACTATCTTTTTTTGCATTTATTTCATTTCATCTTAGTTTGTTCAGTTTGCTTACCTACTGTTTTTTTTTCAGGTTTGCACTTGCTGCTGTTCAATATTCAGTGTATTAACACCTAATCTGTACTAATGCTTTGTCTTTCAACACATCATTAACATATTGTTTGCCTTTGCTCCGTGACCTTTTGGTCAGTTATGTGGCCTGGTCCAATCTGCACCTTCTCCTTTGTTATCTCTTGCCCCACCCCCACCTCACTTGCTTATAATCTATGACTTTTCTAATATTTGTCAGTTCCGAAGAAGGGTCACTGACCCGAAACGTTAACTCTGCTTCTCTTTCCACAGATGCTGCCAGACCTGCTGAGTGATTCCAGCATTTCTTGTTTTTGTCACAAGCCAGTGGTGGCTTTGTTAATTGCTGCTCTGTATTGAATGTTGAGACTACTAAAATTCCTGGGTCTCCTTCAATTTCATCCAGATCTGGGTTATGACAGAAAATTGGAGAAACGTTGGCTTTTCGATCCTGAAAGGAAGGATTTTAAAGATGATCTTATGGTGGTATACAACATAGTTAACAGTTTGGAAGACGTAATTCTATAAAACTATTTTGCACAAAATTGCACAAGTAAAACAAGTGGACACTGGTTTAAAGTAGCAAAAGTACAGATAGGACTTACATCGGGAAGCTATTCTTCACTTCAAGAGTGATCAATACGTGGAATGATCTTTCAAGTAGAATATTGGAGATGAAAACCCTGGAACTGTTTAAGAAGTAATTGGATGCCGTAATGGGGGTGGGCTTTTGGGCACTTCTGGATGGAGCAAATGGCTTCCTACATATGTTATTATCTTGTGAATCACCACTTGGACTAAATATTGAAAGCCAACTAGCACCTTTGGAGCTGTACCTTAGTGAGGAATCAATGTCTTCAGGAGAGAAAAGAAAAACAGGCAAAGATATATAAATTTACAAAATGATTTGAATCCACTTTCTGCTGCCATCGCTGAAAAGGCTAATTATTTGGAAAAGAAAAGACTTAAGAGGGTGCAGGGAAAAGGACAAGAGGGTGAAACTAAGTGGATAGCTCCTTTAGAGATCCAGCACAGGTGCAATGGACAGAATGGTTTCCTTCTGTGCAGTAAAACGTTATAATTCTATGCAGCGATCATTGCCTTCACAACATAACTATAGACAGTCTCAAAATACCTTCAAGAATTTAACTTTTTTTTCACATTTAGATCTTGTTGCCTATTCCCAATTTCACACTGACTCACCAATATCATCATCTGTTCTATCTATAGGATCTTTCTCCAGGCAGTCTCTGACAATATCCCTGCTCATCAGTGGATCTGATGCTCTCTCAATGTCCTCCTCATCATCATCATCTTCAGAGTCTACTGCAGTCTCTGGCAGGCCACTCAGGTCCATGTCCCCAGCTTCACTCTCTGTGGCCTTTGAAATAAAAGAAAATACACAAGACGATCATGATTAGCAATAATAAGAAACACAGACACAGAAATCTGCTGCATTTTATTGGGTATGGCAGCGTATCTTTTTAATCCAATTCCTTGTCCTTTCTCCATATTCCTTAATGGCATTGTTTTCCAAATACATATTAAAATAAGAAATGGAGTAGGCCATTCAGCTCCTCGAGCCTGCTCCGCCATTCAAAAGATCGTGGCTGATCTGATTGTGGCCTTAACGCCACTCCTTTTCAACACTTCTCCTTTTCAACACTTCAATTGATTTTGCATCTACGGTTTTTTTGTGACAATCTTTTCCACATTCTCAAAACCTGCCGTTTGATGGTTTGCCTAGGTTAACTTAATTCATCTTTGCTCAAATTTGAGATTATTTCCCCTTGTTCTGGATTCTCCTATTAAAGGGTAATTATTTCCCATCTACATATTGATTGGCTTCCTAATTTTAAACACTCTGATCAAATCGCCTTTAGCTGTACTCATCTCCAGAAAATACAACCCAAGTTTTCTTCGTCTCTCATTATAAGTATTCCTGTAATGCAGGTATTGTCAAACACTGTGCAAAATTTTTCATTCATAAAAACTCAGTTTTAGCATTTTTTGATTAGAAATAAATTAAAACAACCCATTATCCAAAATTTGTGCCATTCATCTCTTGTAGGAGGTAGCTATAACTAAATTCCATTAAGTATGTCAGGTGAGATATGACAGGAATATAAACAGTAAATGCTGAAAATACTCAGCAAGTCAGGCAGCATTGAAACATAGAAAATAGGAGCAGGAGTAGGCCATTTGGCCCTGCTCCGCCATTCAAAAAAGATCATGGCTGATTGTCCAATTCAGTACCCTGTTCCCGCTTTCTCCCCATATCCCTTGATCCCTTTGGCATTAACAAATATATCTATCTCCTTCTTGAATATATTTAATAATTTGGCCTCCACTGCCTTCTGCGGTAGAGAATTCCTCTTTGCACTCCCTCCATGGAGCGGCACAGTGGCGCCATGGTTAGCACCGCAGCCTCACAGCTCCAGACACCCGGGTTCAATTCTGGGTACTGCCTGTGCAGAGTTTGCAAGTTCTCCCTGTGACCGCGTGGGTTTTCGCCGGGTGCTCCGGTTTCCTCCCACCGCCAAAGACTTGCAGGTGATAGGTAAATTGGCCATTGTAAATTGCCCCTAGTGTAGGTAGGTGGTAGAGAATATGGGATTACTGTAGGGTTAGTATAAATGGGTGGTTCTTGGTCGGCACAGACTCGGTGGGCCAAAGGGCCTGTTTCAGTGCTGTATCTCTAAATAAATAAATAAAATAAAAGAAAGAAATTTCTCATCTCGGTTCTAAATGGCATACCCCGTATCCTGTGACTGTGACCCCTGGTTCTGGACTCCCCAGCCATCGGGAACATCCTCCGTGCATCTAGCCTGTATAGTCGCGTTAGAATTTTATAGGTTTCTATGAGATCTCCTCTCATTCTTCTAAACTCTAGTGAAAATAGGCCTGGTCGACCCAATCTCCCTTCATACATCAATCCTGCCATCCCAGGAATCAGCCGAGTAAATCTTCTTTGCACTCCCTCCATGGCAAGAACATCCTTCCTCAGATAAGGAGAACAAACCTACGCACAATACTGCCAATGTGGTCTCACCAAGGCCCTGTATAACTGCAGTAAGACATCCTTGCTCCTGTACTCAAATCTTCTTGCAACGAAGGCCAATATACCATTCGACTTCTGAACTGTTTGCTGCACCTGAATGCTTGCTTTCTGTACATCTGTGGTGAGAGACACAGCATTAACATTTCAGGCTGATGGTCTTTTGTTACAACTTGTGACAAAAGGCCATCGACCTGAAACATTAACTGTTTCTCTCACCACAGATGCTGCCTAACCTGATTAGTATTTGTAGCATTTTATGTTTTTATTTCATATTTTCAGCAAGTGCAGTATTTTGCTTTCATATTAGACAGTTTACTGGAGCTCTTCATTTAGGTTAAAGGGTAAAACTACAGGCTTTCTCCATGAAACCTGATCAGGCATATGTACTGTTAAATAGAAGTAATTTTGATATTTTACCTGAGGACATGAGTGAAGTATGCAAGCCAAATACTCTACCAGATGGTGCCTAAATGGTGAAGTTAGGAAAGGGTACTGTCAACATTGGTTCAAACAAAGGTCAGAAGAGGTGAGGTACCTAATATTCTGCTTTGGTAATGTCAGTAGCAGGAAACAACTCTTTGCATTTTAGAGTCACTCGACTGAAAACAACAGATGCTTTAACTTCAGGCTGGCCTGTACACTCAGCTGATAGTATGCTCTTCCTGGATTTGATGGCTTGGGCTCAGTTCTCAGGCTGGGCCAAACATGTGGACCTCAGTACAAATCAACAGAGCCTCCCTCGGACAGCTCTGAATCAGTGACATTATTAACCGGGTGAGCAGCAAGGCGAGTCTCCCTTCAGACAAAAGTATTTGCCACTTCTTAAAAAGGATAATATTGCACAACATTTTAGCAAATATGCAGTAAGTGATAACTAAGGAAGTAAAGCACATACACAAGTATGAATATATCATATTATCTTAAATACTAGGCATTGCTAATGAGGAAGAGTGAAGAAATTGATGTAGCTCTTTTACGGTGTAATTACTTAAAAGTAAAGATTAATGTAGGATTAGTATAAATGGGTGGCTGATGGTCAGTGCGGACTTGTTGGGCCAAAGGGCCTGTTTCGGTGCTGTATCTCTCTATGACTCTAAATGCACATATCCTTAACTTAAAGCACCTTAATTCAAAATGTTAGAGACTTCTCAAGCACAAAGTATCATGTGCCACTTCATTTATACTGCTTAATTCAAATTACTTCTATCAGCTCCAATTCAAAACAACTTTGAATTAGCTGAAGTAGACAGAATAAGTATGATAAATATGTAAACAAATAATTTTTGATACTTTGTGGATCTAAGGATGCCTTGGAATGTTTTACAAGGATCAAGACATGCATAAAAAAGCAAGCCGTTGTTATTGTTGATCTGTCACAACACTGCTAGTGGGAAGTGGGAAGATATGTTTGATAAGCAGAATTATATGGTTTAATGCAGTATGTATTATTATGGTAATTTCGTACAGGGCTTCTCAAACGGGAGTCTGTGGCCCCCTAGGAGTCCATGCGAAGATTTCAAGGGGTGTGCCTCCACTCCCCCGCCCAGACAATTTAAAGTAAATCTAATGCCAATCCCTGAAGGTTACAGTATCCAGGGCACTGAGTTTTACCTTCCAGCCCTGAGTCACTGATCAACACCAGCTTAGTATCACTTTAGCCCCTCAGTCCTGACCTTGCACATGTGGAACCAGATAACGCCACTGGGCTCCAGAGGCTCTTGGTCCAGCGCCATATTGTCAAGGAGAAAGCACTGGTCTCACCAGGCATATTCTGCTCAGCTCAATAATAATGAACAGGAGAAAGCTGGTACGTCCGTTAACGGCATTGATCTCATCGGAATTCTATCAGCTCCAATGACAGTCTGCTGACCTCACTTACATCCTTTGTTACCACTTATTGGCTATTTACTAAAATATTGTGTACCCAGGTAACACGCACCATGCAAACTCCAGCAGCATTTTATTAAGAGGAGAGCTGTTTTTGTGGTCAGTTTGAATAATTGGAATAACAGTTCCAAGTTAGAAGCAGGTCCAACCAATAATGAGCAACTCCAAAGAGCAGGGGTTATCAACCTTTTTGCTTCTGGGGTGACCCCACCTGCGTCATAAAAATGCTATGGAACTCCACAACACAAGTATCTTTTCAGTATAAAAATAGTTCTGTAATGAAACATGTATTTATTATTTTTGCTGGCTGAAACTAAAACATTGATCACAATCTCCAGTGCCGAATTGAGAGGTTGGAAAGCTTTTGTGTCCTGCCAACAGGGTGAAGGTGGGCTTTAAAAAGCCTCGTTAATGTGTACTGTTGGACACATTTGTGTCATAGAATTAAGAGATGTTCCTCTTTACAGGTAGTCAGTTTGGTGGATTTCAATGCATTGCTGTTTAGGGCTTGATTAATTTAAGGTAGCAGGCAATTCGGGAAACACTCGAGATAATACATCAGTATTGGGGCATTCAACAAGTTCTTTCACGAATGTAAAAAATCCCACAAAGCTTGAGATATTTAGTTACATTTTTGAATGTGTTACGACCAGGTGAGAAAGGGGGCTAGGGTTCCTTCTCAGCCTTTACCTAGTCTTACCGTAACAGGGTTTAATTTTAAACACACTGTTTTTAGCTCCCCCTTGGTGAATCCTTGTTCACTGCTTTCCAATTATAAGGCAAACAAATCAGCACAAACAGGTTTTCTTAGTTTTAGTTTAGTTTAGAGATGCAGCACTGAAACAGGCCCTTCGGCCCACCGAGTCTGTGCCGACCATCAATCAACCATTTATACTAATGCTACACTAATCCCATATTCCTACCACATCCCCACCTGTCCCTATATTTCCTTACCACCTACCTACACTAGGGGCAATTGCTAATGGCCAATTTACCTATCAACCTGCAAGTCTTTGGCATGTGGGAGGAAACCGGAGCACCTGGAGGAAACCCACGCAAACACAGGGAGAACTTGCAAATTCCACACAGAATTGAACCCGGGTCACTGGAGCTGTGAGGCTGCGGTGCAAACCACTGCGCCGCTTAAAGAAGTTGAAATTTATTAAACTTAAACTCTAATTTGGTTAACGCCTACGGATACATGACGCGCCCAAGCTAGCATGCATACACAATACCCATGCAGATAGAGACAGAACAGAGAAAAAATAAAGTGGAAAAGTTTGGGGCAATCTCTAAAGAGGGTTTTTGTTACGGATCTTCGAGCTCACTGTAGATTCCTTGATTGTAAGTAGATCTTGCTTTTCGTTAAGGGCTAGTATTCTTCTTAAACCTTGTTCGCTGTAGGATACTTTTCTCTCTTGAGGTTCATGTGCCTCCAGTGGATTTGGACTTCCATGGGATAAAGATAGGGGCAGACAGTGGAGGCTGTGGTGAGCCAGCCAAGAGAGGTCTTTTCAGTCCAGGAGCAAACAGACACTCTCAGTTCAAACTATTTGTTCAATTCAAAAAAAAAAACAGGTTGCCAAGCAGGCTAGTCACGTGACCAGTTGGTCTGACCATGTCTGTTTGTAGATTCTCTGGTCTTGGCTGACCCTGGAATGTCTCTTTTAACATACAAAAGCTGGTGCTCAAAGTCCATTGTGGCTTAAATTGGATAAGAGAAGTAACCCCTTTGTTTCCACAAGCACTGTCTGTTAATATGCAAATGTCTTTCCAGCCAGGGCCCTGGTGATTTTTTGAACAAGTCCTTTCTTCACTTCAGCAACAGTTTTCAAATCAATGTTCATATGACAAAATTAATATGCCTCATACCTGGTAGTTGGGGGTCTAGTATGACAAATGAAAAAAACTCAGATATATGCAGCTGTTAAGTCAATGTATTACACAGATGATTTAACACCCAATCATGTATGAATCCCATCCCATTTAATTGATAACTAGAAATTAGATGCAATTTCATTTTTTCATTACCATCAAGTCAGAGACAAACTAACACAGAAAATGACCTGAAGCCAAGCTCCAGCCCCCAGTATTACTGGCACCCACTGGAACATGTAGATGTAAAGATCTCTTCTTTGGTGACTCTATGGTTGCTGTTGGTCATTTATTCACTGACTGCTGCTTCTTACCAAATAAATTGAGGAAATCTGCTATCTTTTGATGCCCCAATGTACTCCCTGTTAGCCCAGTCCTGGTGGATCACTCCTTACATCAGATCACCAGGTCCTGCCATGTCTGTAGCACAACAATGTCCCCAGGCCCAATGTAATCCCACCTAGAATTTCTGCACTGTTTGACTTGTTTGACACTTGGGGTGTATGAGATGAAACCAAACATCCAGATTGGCCACATTTAACCCAGATGTGAGAGTTAGGCAAAGATTATTGGTCAGGAGGGTAGTGGATTGAGAAGATGAATGAAACAAGACTTTCTATTTGTTTTTTTGGTGGACCCCTTGAAACTTTGTTGCAACCCCCTCGGGGGCTGTGGATCCACTGCTTGAGAACCCCTGCAACATGGCACATCAGGGCATTCTGGATGAAGAGTAGGGCACATCCTATTGTGGTGGACATCCTCAGCAATCATTCCGATGAACGTAACACACGCAGCTGCTGGTCATAATTTAAGAAGCTACACTAAGATGGACTGTGTCTCATGAATTCATTTCAGAATTTCAAATTTGGTGAAAGATAAAGACTGCAATGGTGTTAGATGTCTATTAAGTAAATTGACACATTAAGTATATATACTTCTATTATGTGTAAGGCGTTTTCCACAAAAAATTTGTGAAAGTAGCCAAAATGGTGTCACGTAGCCATACATGGGGGTAATCCATTTCTATTAGACAACGCTGCCCTTGTTGTATGTAGAGGTCAATGAATAAAGGAAAAATGCAGAATTCCATGGTGTTTTTCTCAGTGGCCTTTATCGGTTTCCATAGAAACAGATTCTGTGATGGCAATCCTACTGAAGGTATTACAATCCATTTGTACCTTCAACACATCTAATAACTCAGTAGTAGAATCTTTTAAAAACAAATTCCTGCACATTTCATACCAGCTGCTCCCTGCCCTAGATATATTGATGCAAGGCCCTTATCGTAGTGAATTAAAGCTATACTATTAATATTTTAAAAACTACTCTCAGATCAATGTTGAAAATCATCAAGAATTCAGTTTCATGATTTATTCAAGCCTGCAATGGGTTGTAAATCCACCATCCAACAAACATTAATTCTTCAGACCTCCCTTTTAAATCTCGTTAAAGCTAATGATTCAACTGTCATTTGGACAAAAATTTTTATATATGAAATTCTTAGATTTGCTCCAGAAGTTTACCTGGTTCAATTCTCATTTTCTTGTCACCAGCAAAAGCCAGCTGTCTCGATTTGCAGTAGCTTTCAAATTAAAGGTTCCTTTATATTGTTAAAATTTATTACATCTCTGCAATGCTAAATAAACATAATCTGCCCAGAATTATACTGTTTCAGTACAAAAATGTATGTTTCAATATTTCAGCTTTACTGCTGTCAGCAGCTTTTGGTGACTATTCAAGAGATTTGACAGCTAAACAATAAGCAGAATCATTGGTGATAGACTATATTTTTATGTCTCTCTGAATCAGAACTCAAACCCAGTTCTGATGAAGGGTCACTGTCCTGAAATGTTAACTCTGCTTCTCTCTCCACAGATGCTGCCAGACCTGCTGAGTATTTTCAGTATTTCTTGTTTTTATTTTAGATTTCCAGCATCTGCAGTATTTTGCTTTTATTACAGCAATGTCTCTCTATGGTTTCAGGATGGACGTTGATGACACCTGTTAATCTGGAAGGCATTCTTTTGTCCTTTCAGACAGTGAATCAGTTTTTGAATACACAAGCCGAAAGTCCACTGGCCTTTGGTGGCCATCTTTGCAGCCCATGTCCAGTTTTAATATCCATTATGGTTCATTTAAAACAAAAGGAAAATTCAGTTCCATAAGATGCTGTGCTGAATATAGTTCATGTTTACAGATAGGAATAGGACATGCTGTACTGGGCATGACACAAAACAGAGAAATTTAACATCCTTCAAATACAAAATTAGTTCTTCAGGGCCAATGAGATTGTTCAGCAGTAATTTTTTTTTCATCTCTGGGTCATGACTATCACTAACAAGGTCAGCATTTATTACCCATCCCTAATTGCCTTCGAGAAGGCAGTGAAAAGCCTAAATGACGATTTACTTCCAAGTCAGGATGGTGTGCGACTTGGTGAAGGAATTTGCAAGTGGCGGTTTTTCCATGCACCTGCCACCCTTGTTCGCCAAGGTGGTAGCGGGTGCAGGTTTGGAAGGTGCTGTCGAAGGAGCCTTGGCAAATTGCTGCAATGAATCTTGCACACACTGCTGCCATGATGCGTAGGTGGTGGAGGGCATGAATGTTTAAGGAGGTAGCCGGGGTGAGATCAAGCAGACTGCTTTGTCTTGGATGATGCCAAGCTTCTTTTGTTGGAGCTGCACACATCCAGGCAAGTGGGGAGTATTCCATCACACTCCTGGCTTGTGCCTTGTAGATGGTGGACAGGCTTTGGTGGGGGTCAGAAGGTGAGTTATTCACTGCAGAGGTCACTGCCTGTGTCCTGTTCTTGCAGCCACAGTATTTATGTGCCTAGTTCAGTTAAGTTTCCGGTCAATGGTGACCCCCAGGTTGTTTGTTAATTCAGCGACAGTAATATAATTGAACGTCAAGAGGAGGTATTCTCTTATCGAAGATGATCAGTGTCTGGCAGTTGTGTGGCACGAATGTTACTTATCACTTATCAGCCCAAGCCTGAATGTTGTCCTGGTCTCACTGCACGAGAGCTAGGACTGATTCATTATCTGAGTAGGACGTGGAACTGAAAAAACCATGCTATCAGCAAACATTCCCACTTCTGACTTTATGATGGAGGAAAGATCATTGATTCAAGCAGCTAAAAATAGTTGGGCCGAGGACACTACCCTGAAGAACTCCTGCAGCAATGCCCTGGGGCTGAGATGATTGGCCTCCAACAACCACAACAATCTTCCTTTTTGTTAAGTATGGCTCCAAACAGTGGAAAATTTTTCCCCAATTCCCATTTACTTCAATTTTGCTAGGGATCCTTGATGCCACACTCAGTCAAATGCTGCCTTGATGTCAAGCGCACTCACCCTCACCTCACCTCTGTAATTCAGTTCTTCTGTCCACGTTTGGATCAAGGCTGTAATGAGGTTATGAGCTGTGTGGTGGAACCCAAACTGAGCATCGCTGAGCAGATTAGAGAGCAACAGCCACTTGATAGCACTGTCGATGACACCTTCCATCATTTGGCTGATGATTGAGAGTAGACTGATGGAGTGGTAATTGGCCGAATTGGATTACTCCTGCTTTTTGCGGAGACGTCGTCAGGTGGATGCTAGTGATGTAGCTGTACTGGAGCTGCTTGACGAGAGGCACGGCTCATTCTGGATAATAAGTCTCCCACACTACAACCTGAAAGTTGCCGGGGCCCCTAGCCTTTGCTATATCCAGTGTCTTCAGCAATTGCTTGATATAGGGTATAGAATCTTCAGGCATGACAGGGGAGGGTGTAAAAGAGGAGGTGGCACTGCACTGTTCATCAAGGAGTCAATTACTGCAGTAAGGAGCGATGGTTCCTCAAATGAGGCCATACGGGTAGAACTTAAAAACAAAAATGGGGCAATCACTTGGCTGGAAGTGTAATACAGGCCTCCAGGGAGAGATAGAGGAGCAGATATGTAGGCAAATCTCAGAGAGGTGTAAAAATAAGAGGGTAATAATAGTAGGGGATATCAACTTCCCCAATATTAACTGGGATAGTCTTAGTACAAAAGGCTTAAAGAGGGTGGAATTCTTGAAGTGCATACAAAGAACAAAGAACAGTACATTACAGGAACAGGCCATTCGACCCTCCAAGCCTGCGCCGATCTTGATGCCTGCCTAAACTAAAACCTTCTGCACTTCTGGGGCCCATATCCCTCTATTCCCTTCCTATTCATGTATTTGTCAAGATGTCTCTTAAACGTCGCTATCGTATCTGCTTCCACCACCTCCCCTGGCAGCAAGTTCCAGGCACTCACCACACTCTGTGTAAAAAAAAAAACTTGCCTCGCATATCCCCTCTAAACTTTGCCCCTCGCACCTTAAACCTATGTCCCCTAGTAACTGACTATTCCACCCTGGGAAAAAGCTTCTGACTATCCACTCTGTCCATGCCGCTCATAACTTTGTAAACCTCTATCATGTCGCCCCTCCACCTCCATCGTTCCAGTGAAAACAATCCAAGTTTTTCCAACCTCTCCTCAGAGCTAATGCCCTCCAGTCCAGGCAACATCCTGGTAAACCTCCTCTGTACCCTCTCCAAAGCCTCCACGTCCTTCTGGTAGTGTGGCGACCAGAATTGCACACAATATTCGAAGTGTGGCCTAACTAAGGTTCTGTACAGCTGCAACATCACTTGCCAATTTTTATACTCTATGCCCCGACCGATGAAGGCAAGCATGCCGTATGCCTTCTTGACGACCTTATCCACCAGCGTTGCCACTTTCAGTGACCTGTGGACCTGTACGCCCAGATCTCTCTGCCTGTCAATACTCCTAAGGGTTCTGCCATTTACTGTATACCTCCCACCTGCATTAGACCTTCCAAAATGCATTACCTCACATTTGTCCGGATTAAACTCCATTTGCCATTTCTCCGCCCAAGTCTCCAACCGATCTATATCCTGCTGTATCCTCTGACAATCCTCATCATTATCCGCAACTCCACCAACCTTTTTGACCCAGCACATAGAAAGTCCTACAAGAGAAGGGGTGGTACTGGACCAAATCCTAGGGAATGAAGCCAGACAAGTGGTAGAAGTGTCAGGGGGGAGCATTTCAGGAATAGCGACCATAACTGTAAGATTTAAGGTAGTTATGGAAAAGGACTAAGAGGGACCGGAAATCAAAGTACTAAATTGGGGGAAGGCCGTCTTCAATGTGATAAAACAGGATCTGGCCAAAGTGGACTGGGAGCAGCTACTTGTAGGAAAGTCTACGTCAGACCAGTGGGAGTCATTCAAAAAGGAAATAGTAAGAGTTCAGGGCCAACATGTTCCTGTAAAGGTGAAGGGTAGGACCAACAAGTCCAGGAAACTCTGGATGTCAAGGGATATAGAGGATTGGATAAGGGAAAAAAAAAAATGAGGCTTATGGCAGATTCAGAAGGTTGAAAACAGTGGAGGCCCTAGAGACGTATAGAAAGTTTAGTTTAGTTTAGTGATACAGCACTGAAACAGGCCCTTCGGCCCACCGAGTCTGTGCCGACCATCGACCACCCATTTATACTAATCCTACACTAATTCCATATTCGTACCACATCCCCACCTGTCCCTATATTTCCCTACCTATACTAGGGACAATTTATAATGGCCAATTTACCTATCAACCTGCAAGTCTTTGGCATGTGGGAGGAAACCGGAGCACCCGGAGGAAACCCACGCAGACACAGGGAGAACTGTGTTATATTCTATGCCTTGGCTAATAAAGGCAAGTATTCCATATGTCGTCTTAACCACCTTATCTACCTGTGCTGCTGCCTTCAGTGATCTATGGACAAGTACAACAAGGTCCCACTGACCCTCTGTACTTCCTAGGGTCCTACCATCCATTGTATATTCCCTTGCCTTGTTAGTTCTCCCAAAATGCATCACCTCACACTTCTCAGGATTAAATTCCATTTGCCACTGCTCCACCCATCTATACCGTCCTGTAATCTAAGGCTTTCTTCCTCACTCTACTTATAGAACGTCTTGGGATTTTCCTTAATCTTGCCCACCAGTGTTTTTTCATGTCCCCTCTTCGCTCTCCTAATTACTTTTTAAGTACCCCCCCTACACTCAGGGCGGCGCGGTGGTTAGCACCGCAGCCTCACAGCTCCAGCAACCCGGGTTCAAATCTGGGTACTGCCTGGGTGGAGTTTGCAAGTTCTCCTTGTGTCTGCGTCGGTTTCCTCCCACAGCCAAAAGACTTGCAGGTTGATAGGTAAATTGGCCATTATAAATTGCCCCTAGTATAGGTAGGTGGCAGGGGAATATAGGGACAGGTGAGGATGTGGTAGGAATATGGGATTGGTGTAGGATTAGTATAAATGGGTGGTTAATGGTCGGCCCAGACTTGGTGGGCCGAAGGGCCTGTTTCAGTGCTGTATCTCTAAATCATAACAGCAGGGAGGTTATGATGGAGCTGTATAAAACGCTAGTTAGGCCACAGTTGGAGTACTGTGTACAGTTCTGGGCACCACACTATAGGAAGGATGTGATTGCATTGGAGAGGGTGCTGAGGAGATTCACCAGGATGTTGCCTGGGCTGGAGCATTTCAGCTATGAAGAGAGATTGGATAGGCTAGGATTGTTTTCTTTAGAGCAGAGAAGGCTAAGGGGGGGATCTGATTGAGGTTTACAAAATTATGAGGGGCATTGATAGGATAGCTAGGAAGAAACTTTTTCCCTTAGCGGAGGGGTCATTAACCAGGGGGCATAGATTTAAGCTAATGGGCAGGAGGTTTAGAGGGGATTTGAGGAAAACTTTTTTCACCCAGAGGGTGGTTGTAATCTGGAACGCACTGCCAGAAGGGGTGGTAGAGGAAGGAACCCTCAACATTTAAGAAGTATTTTGAAACGCCATAGCATACAAGGCTACGGGCCAAGTGCTGGAAAATGGGATTATAATAGATTGGTGCTTGGTGGCCGGTACAGACACGATGGGCCAAAGGGCCTCTTTCTGTGCTGTATAACTCTATGACTCTATGATATCACATGGAGAAAATCGAATTGGCTGAAGATTGGCATCTGTGATGTTGGAGACCTCAGAAGAAGCTAAGGTGGATCATGCACTCAGCCTTTCTTGCAAACACTTCAGCCTTTTTTTAAAAATAAACTCACGTGCCGGGCTTCACCATCATTGAGGATGGGGATGTTTGTGGAGCCTCCTCCTCTGTTTACTTTTCCACCGCCATTCACAAGTGTGTGGCAGGCCAGCAGAGCTTTGACTTGATCCGTTGGTTGTGGGATTGCTTGGACCTGCTACTTCTGCTGCTTAACATGAATGTATTCCCGAGCTGTAGCTACACCAGGTTGGCATCTCAGTTTTAGGTATGCCTAGTGCTACTCCTGGTATGCTCTTCTACAGTCCTCATTGAACCAGGTTAGTCCCCTGGCTTGATGCTGGAGACTTCTAGGGACAGTCCCTTCCAACCGTATATATGACTGTGCCACCAACTTTGGTGGGTCTGTCCTGTCGGTAGGATAGCATGTACCATGAATGGTGATGGACGAGTCTAGGACATTGGCTGAAAGGTATGATCCTGAAAGTATGAGTCTGTCAAGCTGTTGCTTGACTTGTCTGTGGGACAACACTCCTAATTTTGGCACAAGTCCCCAGACTTTAAACAGGAGTGCGGGAGCGGGCTGGAGCCGGGGGGGGGGGGGGGGGGGGGGTCTGTTCCAGTCGCCTTCCCACTCCTACTGTAATTTTCTGAGTGGTTGCGGCAGCGAGAAGTGGCCCGCCTGCTCCAGGCTAATTAAGGCCCTTAAGTGGCCAATTAAATGCCACTTAAGGGCCTCCTCCCACTGACGCCAGTATATTACCAGCAGCGGGCGGGCAGCTCAAGGCCTCAGGAGGCTCCTCAGTAAAACCTGGTTGCCTCTTTGCGGGGGGCATTCAGATCAGGCACCTTGTGCCCCATGGAGGGCCTGCCCCACAGCAATACATTCCCTCCCCACCCCACCCAACTGACTACCCCCTTGCCTCGCTGGGGCCCGGCCAATTGCCCCCGGCAAGGCTCCACACACTTGCCTTCATTCCAGGGCCAGTGTCCCTCTTGCTCCTCTCCCTGGCTGCAGTCCCAGCAGTGGCCACTGCTCCTGGTGGCGCTGCAGGGGCCGAGAGTTGCCGTCCCGCTGACTGCCCGGCAGCTCTTGGAAGCAGGACTTCCTGCCTCAGAGGGGCGGAATTCCCGTCTGAGGCCAATTAAGGGCCTGGGCCACGTAAAATCATAACGTGGTTTCCAGGCCTGGCAGAATTGGGCTCGCTACTTATCTTTTTGGTCAGTGGGCGGGGCCTCCAGCCCGACACAAAATTCTGGCTGACTTATTCGCAGGTTCGACTGGACAGGGTGTGCCTTTGTCGATGCCATGTGGTGAGTCTGATTTTATTCTTTTTCGACTTCTTTGTAAAGGATTGGTACAACTGAGTACAGCTTTCGTCATTTCAAAGGCAGTTAGGAGTCAACCACATTGCTATGGGTCTGGAGTCACATGTAGGCCGGCCCAGCTTGATTCCTCATAAGTGACTAGAAAGAGGCAAAAGAGGGACTTATAAAAGAGATCGGGAGGACAGAAATCCCCCATGAAATCTAAATATTTTCACAATACTTGGGACTTCATCAATTTTGTAATTGGCAAATGAATTTCATTATAGGTAAGTGTGACGTGTTACATTTTGTTAGGAAGATTAAGGAGGTCACACAGTTCTTGGATAATAAGAGTCTAGATGGAATAGAGGAACAAAGGCATCTAAGAGTAAATATATACATATCAATAAAAGTAGTGACGAGGTTAATAAGGCCATCTAAAAAAAAACAAACCAAGCACTGAGGTTTCTAGAAAGTTGGAATACAAATGCAGAAAAGTTAGGTTAAACGTGTATGAACTATTGGTTCAACCACAGTACTGATCTCCATATTATAAATAGGATATAGAGGCACTCTAGAAGATGCAAGAAAGATTTAAAAGACTGCTATTGGAACTGAGAGGATATGCTCATCAGGAAAGGCTCAACAAGTTGGGGCTGTTCTCTCTGGAAAGGTGAAGACTGAGGGGTAACCTTAGAGAGACAAGGAGAGAGTATGGGAAAAGACTGGCAGCTAACATGAAGGGAATCCAAGTGTCTTCTATAAGCATATAAATAACAAAAAGGTAATAAGAGGAGGGGGTGGAACAGATTAAGGACCAAAAAAAGACATACACCTGGAGGTAGAGGGCATGGCTGAGGTACTAAATGAGTTGTTTCCATCTATCTTTACCAAGTAAGAAGATGCTGCCAATGTCATAGTAAAAGAGGAGGTAGCTGAGATACTGGATGGGCTAAAAATATAAGAAATAGAAATAGGAATAGACCATACAGACCCTTGAGCCTGCTACGCCATTCAACACGATCATGGATGATCTTCTGCCTCAACTTCACTTTCCCACCCACTCCCTATATTCCTAGATTCCCAGAGTGATCAAAAATCTATCTACCAGCCTTGAATTCACTCAACGATAGAGCATGCACAAACCTCTGGGGTAGAGTGCCGAAGATCAACAACCCTCTCAGTGAAGAAATCTCTCCTCATCTCAGTCCTAGAAGGATCAACCCCTTATCCTGAGGCTGTGTCCCCGTGTTTAGATTCCCCAGCCAGGTAAACAACCTCGCAGTGTTACCCTGGCAAGTCCCTTCAGAAGCTTGTACGTTTCAATTAGATCATCTATCATTCTTATAAACCCCAGAGAGTATAGTACAATTTATTTGGTGGTTGGAGAGGGTTTAAACTAAAATGGCAGGGGGGTGGGGATTGGGAAACGTTACTTCAAGGTATGATGGTGGATGGACAATGGCAAACACTTAAAGAGCACACAGATGAACTGCAACAATTGTTTATCCCTGTCTGGTACAAAAGTAAAACGGGAAAGGTAGCCAAACCATGGCTTACAAGAGAAATTAGAGATGGCATTAAATCCAAGGAAGAGGCATATAAATTTGCCAGGAAAAACAACAGACCTGAGGATTGGGAGCAGTTTAGAATTCAGCAAAGGAGAACCAAGGCATTGATTAAGAAGGGGAAAATAGAGTTTGAGAGCAAGCTTGCGGGGAACATAAAAACTGACTGCAAAAGTTTCAATAGGTATGTGAAGAGAAAAAGATTGAAGACAAATGTAGGTCCCTTACAGTCAGAAACATGGGTATTTATTATGGGGAATAAAGAAATGGCTGACCAACTAAATGCATACTTTGGTTCTGTCGTCACAAAGGAGGACACAAATATACCAGAAATGTTGGGGAACACAGGGCTTAGTGAGAGAGAGGAACTGAAAGAAATCAGTATTAGTAGAGAAATGATGTTGGGGAAATTGATGGGATTGATCCCCAGGGCCTGATAATCTACATCCCAGAGTATTTAAGGAAGTGGCCCTAGAAATAGTGGATGCACCGGTGGTCATCTCATTTATTTATTTTTATTTTATTTTTTTTTTTAGAGATACAGCACTGAAACAGGCCCTTCGGCCCACCGAGTCTGTGCGGACCAACAACCCATTTATACTAATCCTACATTAACCCCATATTCTCTACCACATCCCCACCATTCTCCTACCACCTATCTACACTAGGGGCAATTTACAACAGCCAATTTACCTATCAACCTGCAAGTCTTTGGCTGTGGGAGGAAACCGGAGAACCCGGCAGAAACTCACGCAGACGCAGGGAGAACTTGCAAACTCCACTCGGGCAGTACCCAAAACTGAACACGGGTTGCTGGAGCTGTGAGGCTGCAGTGCTAACCACTGCGCCACTCGCAGAGAGAAGAATATCTTCCAATATTCTATAGACTCTGGAACAGTTCCATCAGATTGGAGGAAGCTAATGTAACCCCACTATTTAAAAAGGGAGGTAGATGAAAGCAGGGAATTATATATACCAGTCAGCCTGACCTCGGTAGTGGTGAAAATTCTCGAGTCCATTATCAAAGATTTTATAGCAGAGTACTTAGAGAACAGTGGTAGAATTGGGCAGAGTCAGCATGGATTTACGAAAAGGAAATCATGCTTGACAAATCTACTAGAATTTTCGAGGATGTAACTAGTAGAGTTGATGAGGAGGAGCCAGTGGATGTGGTTTATTTGGACTTTCAGAAGGCTTTTGACAAAGTCCCACATAAGAGATTAGCATGTAAAATTAAGGTGCATGGGATTGGGGGTAGTGTATTGCGATGGATAGAAAATTGGTTGGCAGACAGGAAACAAAGAGTTGGGATAAATGGGTCTTTTTCCGAATGGCAGGCAGTGACTAGTGGGGTACCACAGGGATCGGTGCTAGGTCCCCAGCTATTCACAATATACATTAATGATTTAGATGAGGGAACTAAATGTAATATCTCCAAATTTGCAGATGACACAAAACCCTGTGGGAGGGCGAGTTGTGAGGAGGATGCAGAGAGGCTTCAGGGTGATTTGGACAAGTTGAGTGAGTGGGCAAATGCATGGCAGATGCAGTATATTGTGGATATATATGAAGTTATACACTTTGGTAGCAAAAACAGAAAGGCTGATTATCTGAAGGGCTATAAACTGAGAGAGGGGAATATGCAACGAAACCTGGGTGTTCTCGTACACAAGTCGCTGAAGGTAAGCATGCAGATGCAACAAGCGGTAAAAAAGGCAAATGGTATGTTGGCCTTCATAGCGAGAGGATTCGAGTACAGGAGCAGGGATGTCTTGCTGCAATTATACAGGGCCTTAGCTAGGCCACACCTGGAATATTGTGTGCAGTTTTGGTCTCCTTATCTGAGCAAGGATGTTCTGGCTATAGAGTGCAGCGAAGGTTTATCAGACTGATTCCTGGGATGGCCGGACTCACGTATGAGGAGAGATTGAGTCAGTCAGGATTATATTCGCTGGAGTTCAGAAGAGTGAGGGGGGATCTCACAGAAACCTTTAAAATTCTAACAGGACTTGACAGGGTATATGCAGAAAGGATGTTCCCGATGGTGGGGGAGTCCAGAACCTGGGGTCACAGTCTGGTCAGGACTGAGATGAGGAGAAATGTCTTCACCCAGAGAGTGGTGAGCCTGTGGAATTCGCTACCACAGAAAGCAGTTGAGGCCAAAACATTGTATGTTTTCAAGAAGGAGTTAGATAGATATAGCTCTTGGGGCAAAAGGGATCAAAGGATATGGGGGGAAAGTGGGACCAGGTTACTGAGTTGAATGATCAGCCATGATCATAATAAATGGCGGAGCAGGCTCGAAGAACCGAATGCCTACTCCTGCTCCTATTTTCTCTATTTCTATCTTAGGACAACCCTCTCATTCCAGGAACCAAGCTCATGAGCCTTCCCTGTATTGCCTTCAAGGCAAGCATATCCTTTCTTAAATATGGAGACCAAAACAGCACAAAGTATTCCAGTTGTGGTCTCACCAAAGCCCTATACAATTGCAGCAAGGCGTCCTTATTCTTGTAATCCCCTTGCAATAAAGGCCAACATGCCATTTGCCTTCCTAATTGCTTGTTGTACCTGCAGGTTAACTTTGTGTTCTTTATAGGAGTATACCCAAGTCACTCTGAACATCAACATTTAAACGTTTCATGACTTTAAAAAAAATTTTACTTTTCTATTCTTACAACCAAAATAAATAGCCTTACTCTTTCCCACATTATACTCCATCTGCCACCTTGTTGCCCACTCACTTAACATTTCTATATCTCTTTGCAGCCTCTTTGTGTCCTCCTCACAGATTGCATTCTCATCTAGTTTTGTATTGTCAACAAATCTGGATACATTACTCTTGGTCCCTCTGTCTAAGTCAGTAAAATCGATTGTAAATAGCTTAGGCCCCAACACTGATCCTTGTGGCACTCCACTAGTTCCAGCCTGCCAACTTGAAAATGCTCCATTTATCCTACGCTCTGCTTCCTGTCCGCTAACCAATCCTCCATTCATGCTGATATATTACCTCCAACTCCAGGAGTGCTTATCTTGTGTCTTACCCTTTTGTATGGCACCTTATCAAATGCCATTTAGAAATTCAAGTAAATTACGTTTACTGGCTCCCCTTTATCTATCTTACTCGTTATAGTCTCAAAAAACTCTAATAAATTTGTCAAACACGATTTCTCGTTCATAAAACCATGTTGACCTTGTATGATCATACTATGATAAAAGCAAAATACTGCGGATGCTGGAAATCTGAAACAAAAACAAGAAATGCTGGATTCACTCAGCAGGTCTGGCAGCATCTGTAGAAAGAGAAGCAGAGTTAACGTTTCGGGTCAGTGACCCTTCTTCGGAACTATGCTTTTCTAAGTGCATTGTTAAGACTTCCTTAATAAGAGATTCCAGAATTTTCACAAGGACTGATGTAAGGCTAAATATAGTTCCCTGTTTTCTCTCTCCCTTCTTTCTTAAATAGCTGTGTTACATTTGCTAACTTCCAATCTGCTGAGACCGTTTTAGAATCTCAAAAAGTTTGGAAAATCATCACCAATGTATCCACTATCTCAGCAGCTACATCTTTTAGAACCCTAGAATGTAGGCCATCAGGTCCTGGGGATTTGTCAGCTCTTACTTCCTTCAGTTTTTCCAATACATTTTCTCTGCTGATATTAAGTTCTCCACTATTAGCCCCTTGGTTACCCTCTATTTCTGATTTGCAATTTGTGTCTTCTACTGTGAAGACGGACACAAAATATTTGTTCAGCCTCTGCCATTTCCTCATTTCCATGATAATTTCTCTTGTCTCTGCCTCGAAGGGGCCAATGTTTATTTTAGCTACTCTCCTTTTTACGTACTTCTAAAAAAATTAAAATCTGTTTCTATATTCCTGGATGGTTTACTTTCATTCTAGTTTTTCCTCTTTTTATCAACATGTAAGTCACCCTTTGCTGGTTTCTAAAAATCTCCCCATTCTTAGGCTTACTACTATTCTTTGGAACATTATAAACCTCTTCTTTCAATCTGATAACTTATCTAGTAAACCATGGATGGATCTTTCTTGCTGAATTTTTTTTTAAATGAAGAGGAGGTATTAGAAAGGCTGGCTGTACTTCAAGTTGATCAGTCACCAGGACTGGATGGGATGCAACAAGGATGCTGAGGGAAGTAACGATAGAAATTTTCGAGGTTCTGACCTTAATCTTCTAACCCTCCTTAGATACAGCGGTAGTCCAGAGGACTGGAGAATTGCAAATATCACTCTCTTGTTCAAAAAAGCGTGCAAGGATAAACCCAGCAACTACAGGCCAGTCAGTTTAACCTTGGTGACAGAAAAGCATTCAGAAATGATAGTCCAGGCGTTACGACTGTTGCGGGAGCAACGCACTCTCAATTCAGTCCCGTCACTCCACAGGTCGTAGCATATTATTAAGCTTTTACCCCCAATCGGAAAACAGCCAAATTAAACACTCTAGTAACCCCCGGAATAAAACAGACCAAACCAGGTATCTTTAGACAACAACAAATTAACTATTTATTTAAAAAACTAAATATTAAAGACTATTAAGATAAACCTATGTCTAAAGAGCTTAATACCTTTTTATTTTAACCTAACTCCTGCATTCACACACATACACTCAAAAATCTAACAGTGAACCAGTTTTAAAAGTGGAGTTTTTAAAAATGAGCTGTCTCTTAAGAATAAATAAAACAGGTACGTTTTTGTAGGTTACGTTCCTGATGGATGAGGTCTTCTAATGTGAAAAAAAATCAAAGGTCACTCAAAGTCTTCACATGGATTTGATGAAAGTAAGGTCCTTCAGCAGATAGGCATTCAACTCTTTGGCTGCAGCAAGCATTAAACAGTTCTTCGAACAGCACAGCAATACAAATGGTTTCTTGAAAAAGGCGGCTTTTCCAATTTACTTAGCGAATTAACTTGGCTTGTAGATCCTTGTAGAATTTTCTGCTGAGCGAGAATAAACAGCTCCTTTCTCTTCAGTTCGCCTCGCTGGAAAGTCTTGCAGAATTAACTGGTTTCAGCCAGTTCCACACAAAGCCAAGTGGAAACATTACCATGTGACCTCCCTCTCTCCTGCTATTTTTTAGGGTAACAAAAATGCAGTTGTGGCACACTGTGTCTCCAGAACCTTCTTTCCCTTAAAGGTGCACTGTTTTTAACAGAATCTTAAAGACACACACACAGTTTTTAATCTGAGGAGAAAAATAATTATATGTCCATGACACAGGACAAAATTAACAGTCACTTGGACAAGTGTAGATTACTTAAGGAAAGTCAGTATGGATTTGTTACGGGCAAATTACATTTAATTAACTTGACTGAGTTTTTTTAATGAGGTAACAGGGAGGGTTGATGTGGTGTACATGAACTTCCAAAAGGCGTTTGATAAAGAGCCACATAATAGGCTTGCCAGCAAGGTTGAAGCCCTTGGAATAAAAGGGGGCAGTTGTAACATGGATATAGTTTTAGTTTTTTTTAGTTTTAGAGATACAGCACTGAAACAGGCCCTTCGGCCCACCGAGTCTGTGCCGATCATTAACCACACATTTTATACTAATCCCACATTAATTCCATATTCCTACCACATCCCCACCTGTCCCTATATTTCCCTACCACCTACCTACACTAGGGGCAATTTATAACAGCCAATTTACCTATCAACCTGCAAGTCTTTGGCATGTGGGAGGAAACCGGAGCACCCGGAAGAAACCCACGCAGACACAGGGAGAACTTGCAAACTCCACACAGGCAGTACCCAGAATTGAACCCGGGTCGCTGGAGCTGTGAGGCTGCGGTGCTAACCACTGCGCCGCTGAGTGACAGGGAACAGTAGTGATGAACAGTTGTTTTTCAGACTGGAGGAAGGTATATAATGGGGTTCCCCAGGGGACAGTACTAGGACCACTGCTCTTCTTGATGTGCATTGATGACTTAGACTTGGATGAACAGAGCACAACTTCAGCATTTGCAGAGGGCATTAAACTCGGAAGTATTATGAACTGTGAGGAGGATAGGGTTAGACTTCGAATGGACAGACATGCTGGCAGAATGGCAGATGAAATTTAATGCAAAAAAGTGCAAAGTGATACAATTTGTAAGAACAAGGAGAAGCAATATAAACTAAAGGGTAAAATTCTAAAGGGGGTGCAGGAACAGAGACCTGGAAGTATATGTGCACAAATCGGTGTGAAGGTGAAAGGACAGGTTGAGAAAGCAATTAAAAAGGCATGAAGGATTCTGGACTTTATAAATAGAGGCAAGGGGGTTATAATGACCATTTATAAAACACTGGTTCAGTCTCAACTGAGGCACTGCATTTTTGGAAGGATGTGAAGGCTTTAGATGGGATGCAGGAAAGATTTACAAGAATGGTTCCAGGGATGAGGGACTTCAGTTTCAAGAATAGATTGGAGAATCTAGGGTTACTCGCCTTAGAGAAAAGAGAAGGTTGAAATGAATTTGATAGAGATGTTCAAAATTATGAGGGATCTAGACAGTCACATAGTTGACATGCTTCCATCTATGATAAATGATGGATATACAGCAAACAATCCATTTAGGTGGTGTGTCTTCTTTTGGTGCATCTTTGCTGATGGCTGTGAAGGCCAATCCTTGAGAGGCAGGTTCTCCAAGTGCCGCACATGAAGCTGCCAAGTGACGCAGTGAGTTGTTGTTTTTGGCATTGATGTCTGTTGCCAAGCTGCTGCAGCCACTGGTCATCATGGTAGTGCACACCAGTCCACAGAATGTGTCACCTCTTCACCAGCTAGTGACTCCCAAGTGCCATAGTTGACATTTAGGGCCTTCATGTCACGTTTGCAAGTATCCTTGAAGCGGACCTTTGAGCACTACACTGGTTGCCTGGCCCTGGCTACCTCACCATACTGAAGGTCCTTGGGTACACGACTGTCTTCCATCCTGCGGACATGCCCGATCTACCGAAGATGCCTTTGTTTGATTAGTGCCAACACACTTGGGAGCCCTGCCTTTGAGAGGACTGACACATTTGTGATTTTGTCCTGTCAGGACAAACCCATAATGCGCCGCAGAAAGCGAAGATGGAAATCTTTGAGTTTCCTTTCTTGGTAACTCTAAGTCTCCCATGTTTCACAGCCAAATGTGAAAGCTGCTTTCCCGATGCGTGTACCGAGTTCTGCATCAAGGGACAGATTATCTTTCACTCTGGACCCAAGGTAGCAGAATTTGCTAACCACTTCCAGTGGGGTGTTATTTAGTGTGATTAGGAGCGGAGATGCAACACCTTGTCCCATGATCACAGTCTTCCTGATGCTTATAGTCAAGGAGAACAAGTTACAGACATGGGAGAAACAATCAATGAGTCTTTGTAGCTGAGTTTTTACATGAGCGACTAGCACAGCATCATCAGCGTAGAGGAGTTCTCTGATCAGGATGCCATATGTTTTTGTCTTCACTTTCAACTTTGATAGATTATAGAGCCTGCCGTCTGACCTAGTGTGCAAGTAGACTCCTTCCATATCTGCAGGTAAGGTGAAGATCAGGAGAATGAAGAAGATGCCAAACAGAGTGGGGGCTAGGATGCAACCATTTCACTCCATTCTTCACTCCAAAACAGTTAGAAGTGAAGCCGTTAAACTGTACAGTGCAGTGCACATTGTCATGGAAGGAACGAATGAGACTGAGCGGCTTTGGTGGACAGCCAATTTTTCCCAAAATCTGAGAGAGAAACTGTTCCCATTGGCGGAAGGGTCAAGAACCAGGGGATACAGATTTAAGGTGATTAGCAGAAGAGTCAAAGGCGACATGAGGAAAAACCTTTTTTACATAGCGAGTGGTTATGATCTGGAATGCACTGCCCAAGAGGGTGGCGGAGGCAGATTCAATCACAGAGTCTCCCCAGAGCCAACAATCAGTGAAATCAAAAACAAGAAATGCTGGATTCACTCAGCAGGTCTGGCAGCATCTGTGGAAAGAGAAGCAGAGTTAACGTTTCGGGTCAGTGACCCTTCTTCGGGAGTTCCGAAGAAGGGTCACTGACCCGAAACGTTAACTCTGCTTCTCTTTCCACAGATGCTGCCAGACCTGCTGAGTGAATCCAGCATTTCTTGTTTTTGTTTCAGATTTCCAGCATCCGCAGTATTTTGCTTTTATTATAATCAGTGAAATCAACTGTTCTGGTGAAAATTTCCCCTTTTCCACTCTCACATAGACGTTAGAAACCCCATAAAAAGCTATAACTTTTTCAATTGGTTTTTTAACAGCGATCATGATTGCTGGATAATCAGTCAGGCCCTGAAAAATAATTTTGCATTTCTGCAGTGTTGTTAAGTGCCGCCATTATGATAAATTACTAGATTTTTAAAGTTATCCTTTTACTTAAAAAAAAAGTTTTTTCATGATTTTCCTTCATCCCATGTGTATGTCTCAATCTTTACTTCGCTCTAAGTTTTTTTTAAAAGCGATTTGCTTTTAGTGCTTTTCATTTCTTGGTTGGCTGTCTGTGAGAATTCTGTAATGTGATTGGCAGCTTAAACAGCTTGATGATATCACTGCAACTCCACACGGGGCAATTCCCATTACAGAACACTCCAATGAATTGCATAGCAAAAGAGCTAACAGCTCGCCACAGAGATCGTGGGAACTCTCAGTAAGGCTTTCTTCGAGGCTGGCAACGAGCACCTTTATTTTGTTGCCGACAGCAAAATCCAGGCCCTTGTTGCAAAAAAACACAAAGCAAGGTGTTTGAAATTCAGAACAAAACCCCTTAATTTTTGAGCTACATTAGGACTCCAGTGAAGAGGTTATATAACTTGCCTTTATATTGCACCTTTAATGTTGCAAACCATCCCAAGACACTTCACAGGAGCATAACCAAAACAAAATTTGACTCCGAGCCGCATAAGGAGATATTAGGGCAGATGACTAAAACCTTGGTCGAAGAGGTAGGTTTTTAAGAAAAAGACTTGCATTTATATAGTATGTCCCAAAATGCTTTGCAGCCAATGAGGTACTTTTGGAGTTTAGTCACTGTTGTAATATTGAAAATATAAGCAGGAAAGAGATGTAGAGAGGAGGAGAGACTTATGAAGGGAATTTCAGAGCTTTGGACCTAGGCAGCTGAAGGCACGGCCAGCAATGGCTGGTGTGATGCAAATCGGGGAAGCACAAGAGGCATAATTAGAGGAGTGCAACGAGCTGAGGCTTGTAGGGAGGAGGAGGTTAGAGAGATATGGAGAGGTGAGGCCATGGAGGGATTTGAAAACAAGGATGAAAATTTTAAAATTGAGGCGTTGCCAGACTTGGTGCCAACATAGGTCAATGAACATAGGCGTACTGGGTGAAAGGGACTTGGGGCAAGTTAAGTTACGGGCAACAGAGTTCAAGGTGAGCTCAAGTTTATGAAAGGTGCAAGGAAGGAACAGAAAAACAGGAGTAGTCCATTCAACCTCTTGAACCTTTTCTGCCATTCAATTACATTATGGCTCATCAGTATCTTTACTCCAACTACTCATCTTGATCCGCAACCCTCAACACCTTGCCGAACAAAAATCTATCAGTCTCAGTTTTGAAATTTTCAATTGAACTAGCCTCAACAGCATTTTGGGAGTGACCAGCCAAGAGACTACGAGAATAGTCGAGAAGAGTCATAAAGGGAAAATAACTGGAAGGAAAATAACTTTTGAATATGCACCAAAACAAGAAATGCTGGATTCACTCAGCAGGTCTGGCAGCATCTGTGGAAAGAGAAGCAGAGTTAACGTTTCGGGTCAGTGACCCTTCTTCGGTCACTGACCCGAAACGTTAACTCTGCTTCTCTTTCCACAGATGCTGCCAGACCTGCTGAGTGAATCCAGCATTTCTTGTTTTTGTTTCAGATTTCCAGCATCCGCAGTATTTTGCTTTTATTTTTGAATATGCACATTTGCCTAGAAACCTTCCAGTAAAAAGAACACAAGAAAGCATGGAAAGACCTTTATAGCCATCAAGTCTGTACCTTCCAAAAACAAGATACAATCTGCTTTATCATTTATCTTACTACTGAAAGATTCAGATATTACAGGATAGGAGGTGACTTTTGTGACCATTGAGCCCATCTCTCACCTAGATCTATGACTCCAGTTATCTGGTTCCATTTATCTACCCTTTCCCCATATAAGAACAATATTTATTTAGTGCCTTTCATGACCTCAGGACATCCCAAAGCATTTCACAGTCAGTGAATTACTTTCGTAGTATAATCACTGTTGTAATGTAGGAAACATGGCAGTTATCTGGCACACTTGCACAAGCTTCCACAAACAGTAACCAATGATAACCAGATAATCTGTTTTAGTGATGTGGATAAATATTGTCCAGGCCATTGCGGAGAACTGCATTTTATCCAAATAGTGCTACAGGATCATTTCTGTCCACCTGAGGGGGCACATGGGGCCGGGCTTAAAGTCTCATCTGAAATCAGCAGCTCTGACAGTCCAGCACTCCCTCAGTACCATGCTGAAATGCCAGGCTGGATTTTGTGCTCAATTCGCTGAAATGAGACTTAAACACACAATCTGCTGACTTAGAGATGAGAGTGCGACAAACAAGCCACAACTAAATTTTATGCTATTTTATACTAATCCATTCAAATGCTTACCCAATACCCTATTAAGTGATGTTATTGTTTCTGCCTCAAGTCACTTCTGATAAAACATTTCAGGTCCCAAGAACACTGTAAAAAATTCATTATAACTTTGTTTCTCCTGTGATAATCCTGCGTTTATGCTTCCTTGATAGGCAATTAATCAAATAGAGCAGCAATCTTGCAATTATTTAATCTACAAAGGGAAAATTCTCCATAAACACCTTATATATCACATTCTATAAATAACATACATATCATATTCTATAAATCAGCCACCTCCATTATGCTTGATTTGCATAATAGGACAGTTTAACTAGCATAAGGTACGGCCACACAGGAGTTATCGTTACTGAACTAGTAATCTAGAGGCCTGGAATAATAACATGGAGATGCGAGTTTAAATCCCATTGTGGTATTTTGTGAAATTGAATTCAGTTAATTAAACAGAACTGGAATAAAACGCTAGCATCAATAATCGTGAACATGAAGCTATTGGATTCTCGTAAAAACTCAACTGGTTCAGTAAAGGAAACCTACCATCCTTACCGGCCTATATGTGACATCAGACCCATAGCAATGTGGTTGACTCTTAACTGCCCTCCAAAATGGCCAAGCAAACCATTCAGTTCTAACAAATGGCTACAATAAGTTACAACAACACTGGTTGGACCACCCAGCAACAACAGAAGCATCGGATTCGGAAATGGATGAAGGCACTATCTGACCAGTTGACCCGACAAAGTCCTCTTCACTAACTTCTGGGGAATTGGCCAAAATTGGGAGACCTGTCACACAGACTAGTCAAACAAAGACTTGACGTAGGTAGATTCTGTGAGTATGACTGGCAGCCAACATCCAAGACTCCTTCAGGTTGGGGGTCTCAACTATTCACCATATTTATTAATGATTTTGATCATGGGATAGAAAGTCACATATCCAAATTTGCCACTGACACAAAGATAAGCGGTATTGCAGGTAGTGCACATGGAAGCATAAAATTACAAAGAGATATTGATATATTAAGTGAATGGGCGAAACTGTGACAAATGGATTTCACTGCAGACAAACGTGAAGTCATGCACTTTGGACCTAAAAGAACAGAGTAATTCCTAAAATGGTGAAAAGCTAGAAACAGTAGAGGTCCGAAGAGAACTGGGGATCCAGGTACAGAGATCATTAAAATGTTATGAACAGAGAATGATCAAAAAGGCTAATGGAATTCTAGTCTTTATACTTAGAGGATTAAAATAAAAGTGGGGGGGGGGGGCAGGGTAAGAAGTCATGTTGCAGCTGTACAAAGCACTGCTTAGACCACATCTTGAGTACTTGGTGCAGTTATGGGCACCACACCTTAGGAAGGATATAGTGGCCTTGGAGAGAGAGCAGCGTAGATTTACTAGAATGATACCAGGACATACAAGGGTGAAATTACAAGGACAGATTACACAAATTCCATTTGTATTCCCTGGAATTTAGAACGTTATGGGGTGATTTGAACAAAGGTTAGATATATAGAAGCTATTTCCACTGACTGAAGAGTCCAGAATTGGAGGACCCAACTATTTGCAGCTGCTTCAGCAATGATCTTCCCTGCATCATAAGGTCAGAAGTGGGAATGTGTGTTGATGATTGCAGTGCTCAGTTCCATCTGCAATCCTTCAAATAATGGAACGATTCATGCCTGCATGAAGAAAGACCAGATCATCTAGGCTTGGGCTGACAAGTGGCAAGTAACAATGGTGTCACACAAGTGCCAGGAAATAACAATCTCTAACGAGAGAGAATTAAACACCTCCCCTTGACATTCTCTGGCATTACCTTCATTAAATCCCTCACAAAACAGTATGTTTGATTGGCATCCCATCTACTACCTTAAACATTCACTCGCTCCACCATTGGTACACCTTGGCTGCGGTATGTGCCATCTACAAGATGCACTGCAGGAACATGCCGAGACTTCTTTGACAGAACCTTCCAAACCCATGACCTCTACCACCTAGAAGGACAAGGGCAGCAGGCATATGGGAATACTACCGGTTCCAGGTTTCCCTCAAAATCTCTCACCATCCTGACTTGGAAATATATCGCCATTTATTCAATGTGGCTGGGACAAATTCCTGGAACTCACTAACTAACCACAAAGACTGCAGCTTCACCTGCAACTTCACCATCACCGTCGCAACGTCATCAACGTCCGCATTGCAATAATGAATAAATTAAACGACAATAATGCTAAATTATAAACAATGTCTATGTTATTTGGACTGTAGAAAATTGAGATGGTAATAAGATTATAATCCATTGCTGTTGATAACTTTGAAATGCAAATTTTCTGACCCTTCCTAAATACATAAAATTTTAATACTCAAGCACATTAAGAATTTTCTATGATCACACTTTTAAATTAGATGGATTTTTTATGCCAGCTTAACCTGACATTTTCAGATTTACACTATTAAAATTCAGATTAAATAGATCTTTTTAAATTTTTTTCATCAAATATTTAATTCTGGATGTTGAATGAACAGCACCAAGACATTAGACAAAAATCAAACATGAATTAAAAACAAACTCCTCCAACAATCAATTGTAATCACTATCCAACAGAGATTGAAAGAACAAGTTCATAAGAGGGGAACTAGTGTCAAACATCACCCACATCTCCCACCTGTCTACCTTTTTGAATGGTTGAAGTTTTCATCTCAGACAACAAATACCAAACATAAACTAGAGATGATATGGTGAATGGTAGACATCGTTTATTGAAGCTTAAGAATGGGTAACAAATGTGAAAAGGGGAATGGGATAGAAATTCTAAGTATAAATCCATCCACATAAAAGAACAATAGTACCAATGATACCTATCTCAAATATAGGTATACAGGTAAATCACCATTTCCATTGCCCAAATTTACGCAATGAATCTGCAGCTGAATGAGATGGTTATAAGTTTTCACAACATGGCATACAGAATAAAATATTTCACTGGAGTGGATAATAAGTAAGGTGAAGTACCAAACTATTCACTAAGCATATTCTTTCTTTCTTTTGGGCCTCCTTATCTCGAGAGACAATGGATACGCGCCTGGAGGTGGTCAGTGGTTTGTGAAGCAGCGCCTGGAGTGGCTATAAAGGCCAATTCTGGAGTGACAGGCTCTTCCACAGGTGCTGCAGAGAAATTTGTTTGTTGGGGCTGTTGCACAGTTGGCTCTCCCCTTGCGCCTCTGTCTTTTTTCCTGCCAACTACTAAGTCTCTTCGACTCGCCACAATTTAGCCCTGACTTTATGGCTGCCCGCCAGCTCTGGCGAATGCTGGCAACTGACTCCCACGACTTGTGATCAATGTCACACGATTTCATGTCGCGTTTGCAGACGTCTTTATAACGGAGACATGGACGGCCGGTGGGTCTGATACCAGTGGCGAGCTCGCTGTACAATGTGTCTTTGGGGATCCTGCCATCTTCCATGCGGCTCACATGGCCAAGCCATCTCAAGCGCCGCTGACTCAGTAGTGTGTATAAGCTGGGGGTGTTGGCCGCTTCAAGGACTTCTGTGTTGGAGATATAGTCCTGCCACCTGATGCCAAGTATTCTCCGAAGGCAGCGAAGATGGAATGAATTGAGACGTCGCTCTTGGCTGGCATACGTTGTCCAGGCCTCGCTGCCGTAGAGCAAGGTACTGAGGACACAGGCCTGATACACTCGGACTTTTGTGTTCCGTGTCAGTGCGCCATTTTCCCACACTCTCTTGGCCAGTCTGGACATAGCAGTGGAAGCCTTTCCCATGCGTTTGTTGATTTCTGCATCTAGAGACAGGTTACTGGTGATAGTTGAGCCTAGGTAGGTGAACTCTTGAACCACTTCCAGAGCGTGGTCGCCAATATTGATGGATGGAGCATTTCTGACATCCTGCCCCATGATGTTCGCATATGGTATTACTAAAACAAGCTGATTTGATGGCAGTAGATAGTGAAATCCATACTATTGTACTATAAGCTGAACAGAGCTTTTATACTGTGAGGAGAGCATCTCCTGGCTAACTGCTGGTACCTAGAAAGAACATTGTTGCTTCACACAAGTGTAACACTCCTGAAATTGGGCCTAAGCCACATTGCTACCGCAATGCAGCAAGGGTTCTGAATTGTACCTAACACACAGTATATCGATCTGAGTATGCTTAATTTCTAACACTGGAATACAACAGAACAAATGCTAACAGTTTTCCTGCGTTTCTGCGCCATCACCACAGCAAGATATGGGCATGTGTCACTGCTTCCCCATACAGTGCATTCTAAGATAAGACTATTTATCTCTATAAGTAATAATCCTGAGATGCACTTGCACACTTTAGTTGCTGGTAATAGAGTCCCATCAAAGTAAACTTCAATATAAGTTGCCTATCATCAAGTTGGATTGGTACATGGCAGGGAAAAGAGAGAACGCATATTTTGATGTATATAGTTACCTAAGAGCTAAGCAAGGGGAAATGCATTTCAGCACAACTATAAGATTGTGACATGAAGCCAAGTATCAACACAAACTCTGATGTGTAAATAAACATAACCTTCAAGTTATTATAGCAGTGTACTTGGGCTTTCAAAAAATTGTGTTTTTCATTTTAATTTCCAGTTGTCCATGATAATCCCGATTCTACAGCAGAGGCTTTTTATCAAAATATTAGAATCTTCTAAGATGTCAGTGCAAAAATCATGGCTGAAACATTTGCAACCATTTGCAAGAGAAATTCCATCCAGCCAATTACTGCCCCATTAATCTACTCTCGATCATTGATAAAATAATCATCGACAGTGCTATCAAGAGGCATCTACTCACCAATAACCTGCTCACCGTGGCTCTGTTCGAGTTCTGCTAGGAGTACTCGGCTCCAAACCACATTTCAGCCTTGATCCAAACACGGACCATATTCCGGAGGTGAGGTGAGATCAGGGCAGCATTTGACCAAGTATTGCATCAGTGAGCCCTAGCAAAATTGAAGTCAACGGGAAGAAGGGGGACAAAACTCCACTGGCTGGAGTCATACCCAGCACAAAGGGAGATGGTTGTGGCTGTTGGAGGCCAATTATCTCAGCCCCAGGAAATCCTTGCAGGGGTTCCTCAGGGCAGTGTCCTTGCCCCAATCATCTTCAGCTACTTCATCAATGACCTTCCTTCCATCACAAAATCATATGTGGGAACTTACACTGATGATTGCACAGGGTTTAATACCATTTGCAACTCCTCCAATAATGAAGCAGCCCCTGCCCACATGCAGCAAGACCTGGACAATACTCAGACTTTGGCTGCTAAGTGGCAAGTAACATTTATGCAACACAAGTGCCAAGTAATGGCCATCTCCAAAAAGAGAGAATATAACCTTCACTTCTTGACATTCAATGGCATTACATTGCTGAATCTCCCACCATCAACATCCTGGGAGTTATCATTGACCAAAAACCTAACTGGGCCAGTCACATAAACACTGTGATTACAAGGGAAGGTCAGAGGCTGCAAAATCTGAGGCAAGTAACTCACCTCCTGACTCCCCAAAGCCACAAGGCACAAATCAGGAGTGTGAAGGAACACTCCCTTGGATGAGTGCAGTTTCAAGATTGGCACCCCATCCACCACCTTAAATATTCATTCCCACCACCACTGATACACCATGGCTCCAATGCATACCATCTACAAGATGCACTGCAGCAACTATCTAAGGCACCATCCCAACCCGCCACCTCTACCACCTAGAGTAACAAGGTCAATAGGCTGTGGGAACACCATTACCTACAAGTTCCCCTCAAAGTGACACAACACGCTGATTAGGAAAATATATCACCAATCCTTCACTGTTGCTGCAATAAAGCCTGGAACTTCCTCCCTAACAGCACTGTGGCTGTATCTATACCAAATGGACTGCAGTGATTCAAGAGGACGGCTCACCATCATGTTCTCAATGGCAATTAGGATGGGCAATAAATGCTGGCTTTGCCAATGGCACCTACATCTATGAGTAAAAAAAAAATCAGATGTAACAGTAAAGTTTTCAGTTTGAACATTCCTTTTAGCCCTATCCAGAAACAAAAGTGGCTCGTCTCTACACAAAAGACACATGGCCACTAGATGCTATTTCCTTAAGACCTAAAAACTGATATTAAGAATTTAGTGCCCCTTTCTAAATAATTCTTACTAAGCATTTTCATTTTAAAAAACCCTCTTACCTGGTAAAGGTCAGATAAGCTGCTGCTGCCAGAGTCACTGGTGATGCTACATCCTGAATGGCTGGACGAAACGTGAGTCACCTGTGGATGGAGGTTATCTGTGAGATGTAATTTGGTGAAATCTGCAGGAAGCTGTACAAGAGGAAGAAAGATAAAGAAATATAAATGTGGAAGACTAAAACTTATTCAAGTCAAGTTCTGCATTTCTCGTAAAATACTATTATGCTCGTCGTAGCAATATGGCATGCAGCTTAATTTCACATTCAGATTTCATATATATTTAGAATTAAAAGAAAAGTTTTGCTAAAAATTAAAATGATGATGCAAGTTTAAATATCCTAACAAAACTGCCATTTTATTTCAGATATAAATTTAGCATTAAGACATCATCAGTGTTTCTTGCCCTCACTTGAAATAGGTAAAACTGGTGGTTCTAAATGAGAACGAGAATGCAACCAGTGTGACAGAAAGACCAAATACCACATCAGTTATACAATAGTAAAAATCATGTGTAATCCATCAAAGCACAGTTTACTTGAAAATTCGGCAAGAGCAGTCAGCAAAGTTCAAATGAGAAAACTGTCAAGAGTCATTATGGCACAGAATGAGGCCATTCAGCCCATCGAGTCCATGACGGCGCTCTGTCGAATGATCCAATCAAGCCCATTCCCTAGTTCTATTCCCGTCGCACTGCAAGTTTATTTCCCTCAAGTACCCATCCAATTTCCTGTCAAATCATTCATCGCATCCGCTTCCACCACCCTCGTAGGCAGTATGTTCCAGGTCATTCCTACTTGCTGTGTAAAAATGCTCTTCTTCACATTCTCCCTGCATCTCTTGCCAAAAACTTAAATCTATGTTCCCCTAGTCCTTGTATTATCAGCTAATGGACACAGCTTTTCTTTGTCAACCTTATCTAAACCTGTCATAACCTTTTTCATTAGTTCGTTGTCATCAACTTCCCAGAAGGTTGCCTGTCATGGATCTCCACTTCTGTCTGTCCTTTACTGTCCTTACACATTCTGCATGAGTCAACTGCATCCAGTCCATTATATCTGTCATCCATTTTCTTCTCTGCTTCCCTCTCCTACTTTTCCCATTGATCTTTCCTTCCAATAATTGTGTCTGTCTACCTGGTCTAATGATGTGACCGAAGTATTGTATCTTTCTCTCTTTGATGTTCTGCCCTAATTTCCTCTTTTCTCCAGCCATTTCCAGCACTTCCTCATCAGTCTTTCTGTCTGCATAAGATATGCAGAACATCCTCCGATATGTCCACATCACAAATGCATTCAGCTTATCAATAGTCTCTTTATAATCTCCTTTGCTCTAAGGAGAACAACCCCAGCTTTGCCAAACTAAACTTACAGCTAAAATCCCTCATCCCTGGAACCATTCTGGTAAATATCCTCTGTACCCCCTCAAGGACCCTCACATCCTTCCTAAAGTGTGTTGACCAGAACTGGACTCAATACTCCAGTTGTGGCCTAACCACATAGCTTTATAAATGTTCAGCATAACTTCCCTGCTTTTGCACTCAATACCTCTATTTATGAAGCTGAAGATCCCATATGCTTTGCTAACTACCTCTCTCAATATGTCCTGCCATCTTCAAGGATGTGTGCACATGGACCGGACCCCAAGGTCCCTCTGTCCCTGCACATTCTTCAGAATTGCGGCATTAAGTCTATATTGCCTCTCTCTACCCCTTAGCCAAAATGCATCACCTCACACTTCTCTGTATTAAAGTCAATCTGCCACTTGTCTGCTAGCCTATCTATATCCTGTTGCAGTTGATTTGTATCATCCTCACTGTTTGCCACACTTCTAAGTTTGGTATCATTAACAAATTTTGAAATTTTACTCGGTATTCCAATGTACATGTCATTTAATATGTAACAAAAAAGGCAGTGGTCTCAGCACTGAACCTTGGAGACCACCACGATCTACCATCCTTCAGTCTGAAAAACAACCATTTACCATGACTCGCTTTTTCCTGTCCTTAAGCCAATTTTGTATCCAAGCTGACAATGACCCTCCTAATCCACAAGCCTCAATTTTGTTAACCAGCCTTTTACGTAGTACTTTGTCAAATGCTTTCTTAAAATCCATACAGAAATTCATTTAGATTAGTCAAGCACGATCTGCCTTTTACAAATCTGTGCTTGTCTCCTTAATTAACTCAAACCTGTCCAAGTGTCTGTTGAATTTTTTCCCTGATTATTGTTTCAAAAACCTGATCCACCATTGATGTTAAACTAACTAGCCTGTAGTTGCTAGGAATGTCCTTTCTTGAATAAGGGGGTCACATTTGCCACTCTCCAATCCTCTGGCACCTCCCCCATATCTAAGGAAGATTGGAAGATTATGGCAAGCCCTTTCGTTATCTCCACTCCCACTCCTTTTAGCAAAGGGATGCTAAATCAACTGGACCAGGTGACTTATTCACTCTCAGCACAGTCAGCCTTTCCAGTACATCCTTCCTATCAATTTTCACCGCATCCATTACCTCTACCATCTCCACTTTTACTGATATTTTAATCAGTATCCCCTACCTTAGTAAATACCGATACAAAGTCCTTATTAAGTATTCTAGCCTTGCCCTGCACCTCCAATGTCTCTAATAGGCCCCTCCTGCCTCTTAATATCCACTTACTATTTGCATGCTGGTAGAAGATTTTTGGGTTCCCTTTTATGTTAACTGCCATTCGATTCTCATGTTCTCTCTTTTCCAGTCTTATTTTCCTCTTCACTTCCCCTCTCAACTTATTATAATTGGCCTATTTCGCTTGAAGAACTTACCAGATATTCCTCATCCACGTTATTTTCTCATTTCATCATATTCTCTGTCTCCTGTTGACATCCATGGAGCCCTATCTTTTGTTCCCCTAGCTTTCGCCCTTGTGGAATGTACCTAGCCTGCATCTGAAACATTTCCTCCTTAAAGATCATCCATTGTTCTATTACTGGTTTTCCTGACAGTCTTTCGTTCCATTTTACCCTGGCTAGATCCCTTCTCATCCCATTTCCCTCTTCCAACTTAGAAGTTCTACTTGAGATTGTTCCTTGCTCTTCGCCATTACTAATCTAAACCTTAGGATACGATGATCACTCTTACTCAAGTGCTCACCCACAGACACTTTGGTCCACCTGGCAAACCTCATTTTCCAGTACCAGATCCAGGAATGCCTCCTTCCTCGTTGGATCGAGGACTCACTTGTTAAGAAAGTTCTCTTAAATACATTTCAGAAATTCCTCCCCCTCCTTTCCCTTTACTCTAACATTATCCCAAGCAATATTTGGGTAATTAACACCCCAATATCACCACTTGCAAATCTCTGATTTCCCTGCAGATTTTCTCCTCTATCTCTCTCTCACTATTTGCAGGCCCATAGGATACCCCCCAGTCGCCTGATCATACTCTTTCTGCTTCTCAACTCTAACCAAATAGATTCTGTCCCTGCCCCCTTAAAGGCATCCTCTCTTTCAAACACGACAATGTCTTCCCTACCTCCCTTTTTCCCTTCCCTATCGTTTCTGAACACTTTGAATCCCTGAATATTAAGCACCCAATCCTCACCATTTTTAAGTCAGGTTTCCATTATTGCTACTACATATTCCCACTCGGCTATTTGTTCTTGTAGCTCACCAACCTTGTGCATTTACATACATGCATTCTAAACCTTTCCATGTATTCTTCGTAGAGCTTCTGCACTGAGTGCTGCTGGAGGGCGCAGAGTGTGAAGAAGGGAGTTTAGTGCGCGAGTGAATTTTAAGGGTTAATCTCTCTAATGGCTAGTTTTTGTTTTGTTTACATTTAGCAATTAACTGAAATTACTGTTCAAGTTAAAGGGAAGTTAGGTTTCTTAATAGTTTTAAACGGGGGAACAAGCTCTGAGAGGAGCTGTAGCTAGCTCAAACTTGTTTCTGAGCTCCAGCAAAGCTGCTACATCATTTTTTCAGGGAATAAATTCAGGGAACTCTCAGTGATACTTGTATGCACTGAGTGCTGCTGGACGGCAGAGTGGGATGAAGGGAGTTTGGTAAGTGAGGGAGTTCAGTAAGGAGGGGAACTATAAATTAATTGCAAGAAAATAAATGTAATTAAATTAACACAATAAATATGGCAGGACAGGTGATGAGTCATGACTGGAGTATGTGGGAGCTCCTGGATGCCATGGCAATCACGTCTGTAGTAAGTGTCTGTGGCTTGAGGAGCTTCGGCTCAGAGTCATTAAGCTAGAGGCCGAGCTACAAACACTACAATGCATCAGGGAGGGGGAAAGTTACCTGGATACTTGGTTCAAGGAGGCAGTCACACCCCTTAGGATAGGGTCATCTGTTTTGGTCAGTGGTCGGGGACAGGAGGGTGTGACTGCAAGTAAGGCAGGTAAGGGGATCGAGAAGGTGGGAGTGGAGAAGCTTCAGCCCTTGCAATTGAGCAACTGGTTTGAGGTTCTTGCAGCTTGTATGGACGAGCAAAGGCTGTAGTGTGGATGAGCAGACTGACCATGGCACCATGGTACAGGAAGCCGTTCAAGTGAAAGCAGCAAAAAGGAATGCAGTGGTAGTATAGTGAGGGGGATTGACATTGTTCTCTGCAGCAAAGAGCGAGAGTCCAGAAGGTTGTGTTTGCCTGCCCGGTACTAGGGTTCGGGATATCTGATCAGGGCTGGAGAGGAACTTGCAGTGGGAGGGGGAGGATCCAGTCGTCATAGTCCATGTAGGTACCAACAATATAGGCAGGGCAAGTAAAGAGTTCTACGTCGTCAATATGAGGAGCTAAGTACCAAATTAAGAAGCAGAACCTCAAAGTTAATAATTTCTGGATTATTACCTGAGCCATGTGCAAATTGGAGTAGAGCAAGTAGGATTAGAGAAATGAATGCGTGGCTCAAAGACTGGTGTGGTAGACGTGGGTTCTGGTTCGTGGGCACTGGGACCAGTAGAGGGAAAAGTGGGGGCTGTACCGTTGGGATGGTGTTCACCTGAAGCGTGCTGGGGCTGGTGTTCTAGTCAGTCGCATAACTAGGGAAGTAGAGAGGGTTTTAAATTTAATAGTGGGGGTAAAGAATCAAATTTGAGAAGATGTGATAAATCAAAGAGTAGACACAAGGCAAGAGAGAAACGTATTAATATGGGAAAAGATAAACGGACCGTGACAGGAACAGTGATTACAAGCCTAACAGTAAATCAGCAGACAAGGCTAGAGGTTACAAAATAATAAAAGGATAAAAGTATTCGAAACAAAACAGATGAACTGGTAGCACAAATAGAAATAAATACTTACAACCTGACAGCCATTAGAGACATGGCAGCAGGATGACAGATTGGGACCTGAATATTGAAGGGTACATGACATTTAGTAAGGACAGGAAACTGGGAAAAGGTGGAGGGGTGGCTCTGTTAATAAATGATGGTATTAGCACAATAGAGAGGGGATTTTAATCTACACATAGATTGGAAAAGTCAGATGGGCAAAGGAGTTCATAGAATGTTTTCGGGATTATTTCTTAGAACAGCACGTTCTGGAGCCAGAGAGCAGACTACACGAGACCTGGTGTGGGGAATAAGATAGGACTAATTAATGACCTAACAGTGAAGGCGCCCCGAGGCAGCAGCGATCATAATATGATTGAATTTTACATTCAGTTTGAAGGAGAAAAGAGTGGGTCTAAGATTAGTATTTTCAACTTAAATAAGGGCAATTATGAGGGCATGAAAGCAGAGCTAGCAAAACTGAACTGGCAAAGTAGGTTAAGGGATAGGTCAATAGAGATACAGTGCCATATATTTAAAGGGATATATTAGAATACACACATTCCAACAAGAAAGAAAAATTCCAAGGGGAGAACTCACCATCCGTGGTTAACCAAAAAAGTTAAAGATAGTATCAAACTGAAAGAAAAAGCATGTAATTGTGCAAAGATGGGTGGCAGGGTGGCAGATTGAACAGAACATAAAAAGCAGCAAAGAATGACTAAAAGATTAATAAGGAGGGAAAATTTAAAGTATGAGAGAAAGCTGGTGAGAAATATAAAAATGGATAGGAAGGGTTTCTATAGATTTCTAAAAAAAGAAAAGTTAACAAAGTGAGCGTTGGTCCTATAGAAAGTGAGTCTGGGGAATTAATAAGGGAAAATAAGGAGATGGCAGATGAATTGAACAGGTATTTTGCATCAGTCTTCACCATAGAGGATACAAGTAATGTCCCAGAAATAGCTGTAACTCAGGAAATGGAAGGGAGGAACTCAAGAAAATTACAATCACCAAGGAAGTGGTACTGAGCAAATTGTTGGATCTGCAGGCTGACAAGTCCCCGGGTCCTGATGGACTTCATCCTAGGGTCTGAAAAGAAATGGCTAGTGAGATACTTGATGCATTGGTTTTGATTTTCCAAAATTCCCTAGATTTGGCAAAGTTTCCAAGAGATTGGAAAATAGCAAATGTAACTCCTTCATTCAAAAAGGGAGGGAGATAGAAGGCAGAAACTACAGGGCAGTTTAACTTCTGTCATAGGGAAAATGTTAGAAGATATTATTAAAGCCATTTTAGCAGGGCACTTAGAAAAATTCAAGGTAATCAGGCAGCCAAAATGGTTTTGTGAAAGGGAAATTATGTTTAGTCAATTTATTGGAAGTTCTTTGAAGTAGCATGTGCTGTGGATAAAGGTGAACTGGTGGATGTACTATACTTAGATTTCCAGAAGGCATTTGATAAGGTGCCACATCAAAGGTTACTGCGGAAAATAAAAGCTTATGGCGTAGGGGGTAACATTTGGCTTGAATAGAAGATTGGCTAGCTAATAGGAAACAGGGAGTAGGCATAAATAGGTCATTTTCTGGTTAGCAAAATGTAACGAGTGATGTGCCACAAGAATCAGTGCTGGTGCCTCAACTTTTTACAATTTATATATATTTTTTATTTGTTCATGGGATATGGGCATCGCTGACAAGGGCAGCATTTATTACCCATCCCTAATTGCCCTCGAGAAGGTGTTGACGAGCTGCCTTCTTGAACCGCTGCAGTACATGTGGGATAGGTACACCCACAGTGCTGTTAAGACTTGGATGAAAGGACCGAAGGTATGGTTGCTAAATTTGCTGATGACACAAAGATAGGTAGGAAACTAAGTTGTAAAGAGGACATAGGAGTCTACAAAGGGATATAGATAGGTTAAGTGAGTGGGCAAAGATCTGGCAAATGGAGTATCATGTGGGAAAATGTGAAATTGTCCATTTTGGCAGGAAGAATAAAAAAGTATTATCTAAACGGTGAGAGATTGCAGAGCTCCGAGATGCAGAGGGATCTGGGTGTCCGAGTGCATGAATCGCAAAAGGCTGGTATGCAGGTACAGGAAATCATTAGGAAAGCTAATAGAATGTCATCACTTATTGCGAGGGAAATTGACAACAAAAGTAGGGAGGTTATGCTTCAGTTATACAGGACATTGGTGAGACCACATCTGGAGTACTGTGTACAGTACTGGTCTCCTTATTTAAGGGAGGATGTAAATACATTGGAAGCAGTTCAAAGTTTACTCGACTAATACCTGGAATGGGCGGATTGTCTTATGAGGAAAGGTTGGACAAGCTAGGCTTGTATCTGCTGGAGTTTAGAAGAGTAAGGAGCAACTTGATTGAAACATAAAAGATTCTGAGGGGTCTTGACAAGATGGATGTGGAAACGATGTTTCCTCTTGTGGAAAAATCTAGAACTAGGGTCACTATTTAAAAATAAGGGGTCGCCCATTTAAGACAGAGATGAAAAGAAATTTTTTCTCTAAGAGGGTCGTGAGTCTTTGGAACTCTCCCTCAAAAGGCGGTGGAAAAAGAGTCTTTGAATATTTTTAAGGCAGAGGTAAATAGATTCTTGATAAGCAAGGGGGTGAAAGGTTATTGGGGGTAGGCGGGAATGTGGAACTGTGGTTACAATCAGATCAGCCATGATCTTACTGAATGGCAGAGCAGGCTCGAGGGGCCAAGTGGCCTACTCCTGCTCCTAATTTGTATGTTACTATGTTCTTAGTCTGCTGCTATCTAATATGATACTACTTCTTTCTCTAGTACTATCCTATACTCTCACTCCTTTATGCATCTTATTCCTCTTTTCTACTTCTATATGCTGATGCCCATCCCTCTGCCAGTTTAAATCTTGCCCACCTACACAAGTGAACTGCCCTGTGTGGACATTGGCAACCTATCCCATTTGAATAGGTGCCTCCTGCCCCAGAAAAAGTCCCATTGCCCCCAAAATCTGAAGCCCCCCCCCCACCACCCTCACTCCTGCACCATGTCTCAAGCCATGTATTGAGCTTCCCTATCTTCCTATTTCTACTCTTACTGGTACATGACACTGGGAGATATCCAGAGATTACTACTTCAAGGTCCTACTTTTTAAACTTCCTTCCTAGCTCCTGAACATCTGACTGTAGGACCTCAATATCTACCCCCCTATGTTGCATATACTATCCAATAAAGCACGTCATGCTACTAACAAAAAGTAAAAAAACAGCTACTGAAGAAATGGTAGATTTCATAGATTCTCCATTTTATTTTTATGCAGGCTAATTATATCTAAAAAGATCCCTAAAATAATAATTCCACTTCCATATTAAAATGCTGAGGTACCGACTGAGAGAAGAGATTTATAATCAGCTGAGGATTGCCTGCTAAATCTACGAAAGCGGTTTTGTAATTTTGCAACAAATTCACAGACCTCTGACAAGATATTGAGACGAAGCATTCAACTGCTTCTGCTGCTTTCCCATTTCATCTTGCCCAAGCCAAACCTTTCCATAGACCACTCTTACTCATACATCCTTCTTTAATTTCTTTCCTACCTCCAGTCATGCCTTCTCCCAGCTCCTCTTGTCCACGAGACCCATCTCCAGTTCCCTCGATTCCATTCCCATTAAACCACTAACCATGCAACTACCCTTTTTGAACCCCATACTGACATTGCAAAATGTTCCCCCTCCTCAGTACTGTTTACCGCTTTTCAAAACTGCCACCACCCATTCGGTCCACAAAATTCTAAGTCTTGAGCCCTTTAAAACTATAAATTACCGGCCCATCTGTAAAATCTGTTTCCTCTCCAGAGCCCGAGCATTTTGACAACTCCCAAATCTACGCCCACCTTTCCTGCAACTCCATGTTTGAATGCATCAAATCAGGTTTCTGCCCCAGACACAACAGTAAAGACTCTTCTCCATTGTCTAGTTCAATGGGACTGCCTTTGCTTCATTCCACTCTGACTTATCAAATCGTCGCCAGACCATCTCCAATAATGACTTCTCTTCCCGTTCCTTCACCACTACTTCTGAAATGCCCGAAGCATTCATGGTCCCCTCCTCCTCTTCATTTACTTGGCACCTCTTGGCAATATCATCCAAAAATATATGATCATGTTCCACATGCACACTAACAACACCTAGCTCTATCTCTCTGCCAAATCTCTTGACCACTCCACTCTCTATTTGTTACCAGATTGCTTGTCCAACACACCGTTTTGGATTTGTTCTAATTTTGTCCAGTTCAACACTGGAAAGACAAAAGCCACTGTCTTTAGACCCTGCCACAATTCCAAACCCTCATCACCTATTTCATCCCCATTCTCGTCAAACTATTTGCAACTTTGGCAACCCATTAAACGCAGAGCTAAACTTCTGACCCCAGATCGTCTCCAGTACAAAGACAGTCTACTTCCACCCCCATAACATCAACCACCTCTGTACCTGCTTGTCACCTTGACACTTAACAACTCCTTAACGATTCCAATAAACACAGAAAATAATGGAAATACTCAGCAGGTTGGAGAGCGAAACAGTTAATGTTTCAGGCATGACTTTTTGTCAGAACTGGAGATGTTACAGGTTTTAAGCAAGTACAGAGACAGAGAAGGCGCGGGCGAAAGAACAAAAGGGAAGGCTTGTAATAAGGTGAAACACAGAAGAGATTAAATGACAAAGGGAATGAAGATGCAAGGCAAAAGGAGATGCTAATGGCCAGGTAAAGAAACAAAAAATGGGTACAGAAGTATAAATGACATCAGCAGAATCATTACCAACAGATGCCGTCCCAAATAAATGTGAGTTACGGTCTGAAAGTTTTTAACTCATTGTTGAGTCCGGAAGATTGTGAAGTGGCTAATCAAAAGATGAGGTGTTGCTCCTCCAACTTACTTTGAGCTTCATTGGACAGCATAGGAAGCTGAGGACAGAGAGGTTAGAGTAGGAGTGGGCAGAGAATTAAAATGGCAGGAAACCAGCAACGGGGGTCACGCTTGCACATTGAATGACTTGCACAAAGCAGTCATTGAATCTTCAATTGGTCTCCCCAGTGTACAGACAGCCACATCATGAGTAGTGAATACAGTTTACGAAGTTGAAAGAAGTACAAGCAAATTTCTGTTTCACCTGGAAGAAGTGTTTGGATGCCCTGCACTGTGGTAAGGGAGGAGGTAAGATGCTGGATTTACTGTGTTTCCATGGGAAGGTGCCATGGGAAGGGAAGGTGTTGTTGGGGGTATTTGAAGAGTGGACCAGGGTGTCGAGGAGGGAACGGTCTCTTTTAAATAACGAAAGGGGAGGAGAGGGAAAGATGTGTTTGGTGGTGGAGATGGCGGAGGATTATCTGTTGAACATGGAGGTTGGTGGGGTGGAATTCGGGGATAAGGGCAAACCTATCATGGTTCTGGGAGGGAGGGGAAGGTGTGAGAGCAGAAGGGTAGGAAACAGGAGCAGACACAGTTGAGTGCCCTATAAACCATAGTGGAGAAGAATCCTTTTGGTGAGGATAAAGAAAGACATATCGGAAGCACTAGCACGGAAAGTGGCATCGCCAGAACAGATACAACGGAGACGGAGAAACGAGGAGAACGGACGGAATATCATCCTTACAGGAAGCGGGTTGCGAGGAACTGCAGTCAAGGTAGCAGGACTTATAGTGGATAGTGGAAATGAAGATGAAGAAGTTGAGGAAGGGAAGGAAAGAATAAGAGATGGACCAGTGGAGTCATGGCAAGGGTGGAAATTGGAAGCAAAGTTGCTGAAATTTTCCAGTTCGGGGAAGAACGGGAAATTGCACCAACACAGTCATTAATGTAAAGGAAAGAGAGGTGAAGGAGGGACCAGAGTAGAAATAGGAAAAAGGATGTTCCACATATCCCACAAAAAGGTAGGCATAGCTAGGACCCATACAGATTCTCAAAGCAATACCTTTTTTAAAGTGGAGGTAGACAGATTCTTGTTGGGGAAGGAAATCAAATGTTATTTGGGGTAGGTGGGAGTGTAGAATTCGAGACACAAACAGATCAGCCATGATCTTATTGAATAGCAGAGCAGGCTAGAGACGCTGAATGGCCTACTTCTGCTCCGAATTCGTATGTTTTATTTGGAGAAAGTGAGTGGAATCAAAGGCGAAGTTGTTTAATATGACAGCTAGGTGGAGGAGGGAGGTGAGCTGATTATACCTCCGTTCAAAGAAGAAGTGGAAGGCCCTCAGGCCATCCCTGTAGGTGATGGTGTGTAGAAGGATCGGTGTCCATGGTGAACGGAGATGGTCAGATCTAGGAAACCGTTCATGTGGTGAGGCACAGAAGAGTCATGGATTAAAAAAAAAATTCTTTCATGGGATGTGTACATGGCTGGCGATGCCAGCATTTGTTGCCCATCCCTAATTGTTCATGAGAAGGTGGTAGTGAGCCACCTTCTTGAACCGCTGCAGTCTATCTGGTACACCAACAGTGCTGTTAGGAAGGGAGTTACAAGTTTTTAACCCAACAACAGTGAAAGAACGGCAATATACTTTCAAGTCAGGATAGTGTGTGGCTTGGAGGGGAACTTGCAGGTGGTGGTGTTCCCATGTATCTGTTGCCCTTGTACTTCTAGATGGTAGAGATCGCGGGTTTAACAGGTGCTGTTGAAGGAGGCTTGGTGAGTTCACACTGCAGCCACCGTGCGTCGGGGGGGGAGGAGACCAATGTTTAAGGTGGTGGATGGGGTGCCAATCAAATTGGTTGCTTTGTCCTGGATGGTGTCCAGCACCTTCAGTGTTGTTGTAGCTGCACTCATCCAGGCAAGTGGAGAATATTCCATCACACTCCTGACTTGTGCCTTGTAGACAGTGGACATGCATTGGGGAGTCCGGAGGTGAGTTACTCACTGTAGAATTCCTAGCCTCTGATCTGCACTTGTAGCCACAGTATTTATATGGTTGGCCCAGTTAAGATTCTGGTCAACGGTAACTAGTTGTTGTTGGCAAGGGATTCAGCGATTTTTCTAGGGCTCCTTAATGTCAAAGGTAGTCACTCTCACCTCACCTCTTGAATTCAGCTCTTTTGTCCATGTTTGGACCAAAGCTGTAATGTGGTCGTGGGTCGAGTTGCCCTGGCAAAACCTAAACTGAGCATCAGCAAGCAGGTTATTTTTGTTTAAGTGCCACTTGATCGCACTGTTGGCAACAGTAGGTGGGAAGAAACTGGACATGGGGAGAAAAAAAGGAAGCAAGATAAGAAGTGCCATGGGGCAAAAGCAGGCTGGAATGATGGGTCGACCAGGGCAGTCGTGTGTGGATCTAGGGAAGGAAATAGCTGCTGGCTCTGTGTGGTTGGGGGACATGGAGCAAAGATGTCCAGAGGAGGAGGTCAATGATAGTTTTGGAAACGATAGCTTGATGTTCAGTGGTGGGGGTCATGATCCGAGGAGGTAGCAGGAGGTGTCGGAGAGTTAGTGTTCAGCCTCCACAAGTTAGGGGTGGGTTGACCAAACAACAACAGTGCCACCCTTATCAGCAGGTTAAATGCAAATGTTATGGTTGGACCCGAGAGAACGGAGTGCTGCAAGTTCAGATGAAGCTGGGTTAGAGTATATTGAGGGGAACAGAGAAATTGAGATTGCCAACGGCATGCCGGCGGTTCCCAATGAAAAGATCTAGGGAGGGGTCTAGGTGGAAGGAGAATGGTGAACATGAGAAAAAGGGTCCACTGTGCAGAGCGAAGACACCTGGCCAAAGAAATTAGCACAGAGGCAAAACTGACAGAAGAAGTGCTCAGCACCAATTCACCGATATGGGGGCATAATGGGATAAAGATGAGGCATTTGCTAAGGACTGATCGTCCGGGGTCAGAGATGGGAAGGTCGGAGGAGATAGTGAAAACATGCAAAGGATAAGACTGGAAGACGGGATGGGGTCAAAGGAAAGTGAACGTGAAGCAGGATCCAAACGAGCTTTGGTATCCACAATTGTTGAAGCTTGCAGTTGTCGAGGCCCGGTAAGGGACCCATGGTCAGGGTTATGAGCCATGGCCAACAGCGGAACCAACAAATTTTTGGTGGTGACAGCAGAAAAGCTAGAACCTTGAGGGACGACTGCTTACAAGCAGAGGATTCTCTGGGAAGAGGAATTGTGTTTCTTTTAACGCACGAGGACGACAACGGGAGACCATCTCATGTACTTTTTCCCTAGTCATATTGCTCATTTCTTATGGACGTTAAAAAATGTGAGGATCTTACGAGCAACTAAGGAGAAAAGCGCAGGACCATGAGTTGTGGAGAAATGAGCAGGGGACATGTCCTTGGGCAGATCACTACTACTACTACTTCTTCCACTCGTGTAGCAGACCATTTCTCCGTCTTCAGAATTCTCACCTGTAACCCTACCTCTGGAGTGTGTTAGGGATGGTTTTCTAGAGCAGTATGTTGAGGAACTGACTAGAGAACAAGCTATTTTAGATCAAGTATTATGTAATGGGAAAGGGTTATTTATTAATCTTGTTGTAAAAGGATCTTTAGGGATGAGTGACCATAATAGGACAGGAGTTTACATTATGTTTGAAAGTGTGGTAATTCAATCTGAAGCCAAGGTGTTAAATTTGAACAAAGAAAATTACGAAGGTTTGAGGGGCAAATTGGCTGAAGTGGATTGGGAAAATACAGTAAAAGGTATGACGTGTACATAGGCAATGGATAGTCTTTAAAGAATTATTACATAGTTTACAGCAACTATACATTCCTTCAAGGCACAAAAAACCCAAAAGAAAAGGCAGTCAACCGTAGCTAACAAAGTAAGTTAAAGATTGTATAAGATTAAAAGAAAAGGCCTCTCAAGTTGCCAGAAATAGTAGTAAACCAGAGGACTGGAAGGATTTTAGAATACAGCAAGGGAGGACCAAGAAATTGATAAAGAAAGACAGAATAGAATATGAATGTAAACCAGCAAAAAACATAAAAACAGACTATAAAGGCTTCTATAGGTACGTAAAAAGGAAATGTTTGGCTAAGACAAATGTGGGTCCATTACAGGCAGAGTCAGGAGAATTTATAATGGGGAATAGAGAAATGGCAGAGAAGCTAAATAATTACTTTGTGTCTGTTTTCACTGAGGAAGATACAAGAAATCTCACAGAATTAGAGATCCAAGGGATGAGGGAAAGTGAGAAATTGAAGGAAATTATTAGTAAGAAGGTTGTCTTTGAGAAATTAATAGGGCTGAAGGTTTATAAGCCCCCCAGGACCTTATATTCTACATCCCAGAGTGTTAAAAGAGGTAGTTATGGAGATAGTGGAGGCATTGGTGATTATCATCCAAAATTTTACAAATTCTGGAACTGTTCCTGCAGATTGGAAAGTAGCAAAAGTCACCCCACTATTTAAGAAGGGAGGGAGAGAGAAAATAGGGAACTACAGACCTGTTAGCCTTACATCAGTAATAGGGAAAATCTATTCTAAAGGATGTGATAAATGGACACTTGGAAAATAATAATCTGATTAGGAATAGTCAACATGGATTTATGAATGTGAAATAATGTTTGACGAACCTGTTGGAGCTTTTTGAGGATGTTACTAACAGAATTGACAAAGGGGAGTCGGTGGACACATTATAATTAGATTTTCAGAAGGTTTTTGATAAAGTCCACCACAGGAGGTTGGTTAGCAAAATTAAAGCACATGGGATAGGAGGTAATATACTGGCATGGATTAAGGATTGGTTAAAAGGCAGAAAACAGAGAGAAGGAATCAACGGGTCATTCTCGCGTTGGCAGGTTGTGCCTATTGCGGTACCGCAGGGATCAGTACTTGGGCCCCAGCTGCTCACAATACATATCAATGATTTGGATGTGGGGACCAAATGTAGTATTTCCAAGTTCACGGATGACACAAAACTAGATGGGAATGTGTGTTGTGAGGAAGATGCAAAGCGGCTTCAAGGGGATTTGGACAGACTTAGTGAGTGGGCAAGAACGTGGTAGATGGAATAAAATGTGGAAAAATGTGAGGTTATCCACTTCGGTAGGAGGAACAGACGTGCAGAGTGTTTTTTAAATGGTAGATTAGAAAGTGCAGATGTACAAAGGGACCTGGGTGTCCTCGTCAATAAGTCACTGAAAGCTAACAAACGGTTGCAGCAAGCAATTAGGAAGGCTAATGGTAGGTTAGCCTTTATCGCAAGAGGATTTGAGTACAGGAGTAGTGTGGTCTTGATTCAATTGTATAGAACCTTGGCTAGACTGCACCTGGAGTAGTGTGTGCAGTTTTGGTCCCCTTAACTTAGGAAGGATATTATTGCCAAAGAGGAAGTGCAATGAAGGTTCACCAGACTTGTTCCCAGGAAGGCGGGACTGTCCTATGAAGAGAGATTGGGGAAACTGGGCTCGTATTCTCCAGAGTTGTGAAGAATGAGAGGTGATCTCAGAGAAAACGACAAAATACATAAAGGGATAGACAGGGTAGATGCAGTTGAGATGTTTCCCCTGGGAACACAATTTCAAAATCAATATCAATGACTTAGATGTGGGGAGCAATCGCATGGTAGCTAAATTTGCAGATGACATGAAAATAGGTAGGAAAGTATGTTATGAAGAGGACATAAGGAGGTTGCAGACAGATATAGATAGGTTGATTGAGTGGGAAAAAATCTGGCAGATGGAGTATAATGTGGGAAAATATGAAGTTGTTCACTTTGGCAGGAAGAATAAAAAAGCAGATTATTTGTTAAACGGGGAACAACTGCAGAATTCCGGTGCAGAGGGATCTAGGTGCTCTAGTGCATGAGTCACAAAAAGTTAGTATGCAGGTACAGCTAGTCATAAAGAAGGCAAGTGGAATGCTATCTTTTATTACGAGAGGATTTGAAAATAAAAGGATGTTATGCTTCAGTTATACAGGACATTGGTGAGACCACATCTCGAATACTGTGATAATAAAAGCAAAATACTGCAGATGCCGGAAATCTGAAACACAAACAAGAAATGCTGGAAATACTCAGCAGGTCTGGCAGCATCTGTGGAGAGAGAAGCAGAGTTAACATTTCAGGTCAGTGACCCTTCATCAGAACTTGACAGTTTCTCTGTTCCTCTGCACTTGCAGCACTCCATCCTCTCAGGCCCAACCTTTAACATTGTCATTAAACCTGCTGACAAGGGTGGCACTGCTGCTGTTTGGGAAATTGACCTCGACTTTGTGGAGGTTGATCGCCAACTTTCTGACACCTTGTCCTGGACCATACCCACCACCGAACTTCAAGTGATCGTCTCCAAGACTGTAACTGGCCTCATCTCCTCAGATGACCTTCCATCCACAGCATCCAACCCCAGACAGCTGTGTTTACCTCTTTCTCAAGATTCACAAATAGGATTACCTTGATAGACCCATCGTTTAAGCATGTTCTTGTCCCACTGAACTGATTTATTCTCATCTAAACTCTTTTTTCTTCCCATGTCCAGTCTCTTCCCACCGACATCCAAGACTCTTCTGACATCCTCCACCACTTTAACAGTCCCTGGTTTCCTGGCCCTAACCACCTCCAATCCTGCTACGTCTCCATCCCCAGCCAGGATGGCCTGAAGGTCCCCCACTTCTTCCTTGAACAGGTCCCACCCTTGTCTTCATCCTCCTCCACCACCCTCCTCTGCCTGACTGAGCTTGTTCTTAGTGATTCCACTCACTTCCTCAAAATAAAAGGCGTTGCTATAGAATCCTGCATGGGTTCTAGCTATGCCTGCCTTTTCATAGGTGTTATGATCCTGTAGTTTTTTTTCTGGGAAGAATGCGGTGTGCCTTTAAGGCTGGAAAAAGAGCCGTAGAGCTTTAAAGCAGCAAGCTCTAAAGACCGAGTCAAAGAATGCATTCTCGGTGTCTTGGATATAGCCATTCCGAGACTGCAATTCAAAGCGTGCATTCTCATTGCCTTAGATACAGCCACTCGGGCTAAGCAAAGAGAGATACATTTGTTACAATTTAATTTTGAACTGGCTTATAGTGAAAACAGCCTGTTCTAACAGGGGACACAGACAGACAGCTGTGTTAGCACCCGAAAGAAGCGGTTGCAGACCATTTAAACTGAAGGATGAGAATTTAGTCTGTTTATTTATTATTCTCTCTCAAAATACTAAAAATTCAAGCCAAAACAGAGATCTCTGATAATTGAAACTGAAGGAAGGGAAGTTAGACTGTGATAATCTTTTATCCCTCAAAAATTCTAAAGCCAGATTGATTCTACTGAAAGTAGTTGTGAGTTGTTGATCTACTATGGTCATTGTTGGAGAAGGAAAGCATCACTTACTGCTGGAATTAGACTACGAACTGTTCTACTGTTGAAGAACTTTTTTTCTCCCCCATTGGACGGCTGTGAGGACTTCAAACAACCTAGGACCTCCGGCAGGAGCATAAATTTGCAAGGACTCTAATTTTTCTATTTTAAATGTTGTTTATATCTTAGTAGTGTTTAAGAATTTAGTTTTTCGAATGAAATAGTTAATTTATTGATCTAAAGACACCTGGTTTAGTTAGCCTCATTCGGGGGTCAAAAGATGGTACAATTTGGCTGGGTCTTTAATTTGGAAAGTTTAAAATATGTTAGGCGATCTGTGGACAAGACGGGATTGAATTAACAGTGCATTTCTCCCACCACAATCAGAATCGTATATTTTGATTGGGGGGCTTTGACTAGAGCGGTCGGTCATAACATAGGATATATGGAATTTTCTTGATTCTATTCCTACTCAGGTTCCCTCTTTCACCTCTTTTTCTGTTACATTGATGACTATACCAGTGCCATTTCCTGCTCTCATCCTGAACGAGAAAATTTCATCAACTGTGCTTCCAATTTCCACCCTTCCCTCACCTTTACTTGGTCCACTGACACCTCTTCCCTTCCTCGGCTTTGCCTCCATTTCTGGGGACAGGCTATGGACTTTTATCCACTACTATAAACCCACTAATGCCCACAGCTACATTTCCTCCCACCTCACTTCCTGTCAGGACAATATTCCACTCTGGGTTTCTCTATCTCTGTTGCATCTGACACCTTTTGATATGTCTTCCTTTTTCCTCAACTGAGGATTCCCCTCCACTGTGGTTCACAGGGCTCTCACTTCTTCCCCTCCCTCCATGAACCACGATAGGGATCCCCTTGTCCACATCTTCCATCCCACCAACCTCTACATTCAACAGATCATCTTCTTTCCGCCACATCCAGTGTGATGCCTCCAAACGTATCTTCCCCTTCCCTCCCATTACAGCATTCCAAAGGGCCTGTTCCTTCTGCGACACCCTGATCCACTCCTCAATCACCCTCAACAACCCCTCCCCTTTCCATGACACTTTCCTATGCAAGTGCAGGAGATGTGACAGCTGTTCCTTTAACTTCTCCCTTACCACAGTCCAGGGCTTTAAATACTCCCTTGCAGGTGAAACAGCGATTTACTTGCATTTCTTTTAGTTTAGTAAACTGTATTCCCCGCTCACAATACAGTCCTCTACAATGGGGAGACCAAACGCAGATTGGGTGACCAGTTTTCAAAAATACTCTGTTCAGTCTGCAAGCATGACCCCAAGATTCCAACTGCCTGCCATGTTAATTCTCTGCCCCCTCCCACTCTGACTTCTGTCCTCGGCCTCCTACATTGTTCCAATGTTGCTCATTGTAAGCTCAAGTAACAGCGCCTCATCTTTCAATTAACCACTTCACAGCCTTCCAGTTTCAGTGAATTTAACAATTTCAGATCATAACCCTCATTTTTCTAGATGGCAGCTGCTAGGAACGATTCTGCTAATCCGATCTACACCTCCTTTGGACCCATCTCTTGATTCTTCACTTGTCATATTCGCAGTTCTTTTTGCCTTGCACCACCAACGTTTTTGCCATTTAACCTGCTCTGCTTTCCATCCTAACAGACATTCCCCTTTTGTTCTCGACTCCGTCCCCATTTCTCTGCCTCTGTACTTGCTTAAGACCTGTTACATCTCTCAACATTTTCCAGTTCTGACGAAAGGTTAACTTTTTTCTATCTCTCTCTCTCTCACAGATGCTGCCAGACCTGATTATTTCCAGCATTTTCTGTTTTTATTTTTGCTTTTACATATTTCAAAGCTCTCCTAGCCAGCTTCCGCCCTCTGTAAACTCTGCTGCCCATATTGTAACCGACTCAATCTTCACTCCTAACCTCTCTAACCTATACTGGCTCAAGCTCTTCTAACTCAATTTTTAAATTCTTATACTCATTCGTAAATCCCTTCATGGCTTTGTCTGTCCCCAGTTCTATCATTATCACTGTATCCTCCTCCAGTGCTACAGTCACCAAGAACAATCCATTCCTTCAACTATCACCTCTTAAGCATCCTCCAATCCCTTTGTCTCACCACTGACCACCTTGACCGAATGCTCTTGAATTCTTTCTGTAAACCCATCCGTCTCTCCACCTACTTCTCCTCATGTAAACCGATTTCTTTGACCAAGTTTTTGGTCAACTCTCCTAGTATCTCATTCTTTGATTTGGCATCCACTTATGTCCAGTGTAGTATGAAGCACCTTGGGACATTTTGAGACATTATTGGCACGATATAAATGCAAGCTGTCATTCCTTTTTACCAACTTGTATATTTCAGGAAATGGGGCAAATATAAACCAATGTAGTGTCACATATGCTACCAAGTCATATCCCCTATACTGCTGCAGTCAAACGGCTGATCTCTCAGGTGGACTTACAAGGTCCTATGGCACGATTTTGAAAAGAATACGCCAATTCTTGCAGAATTCTGGCCAATATTTATCTCTCAACCAACACCATGAAAAACATAATATCTGGTCTTCACCACATTGATGCTTGTGGGACATGACAGTGCACGAATTGTCTGTTTCCTACATTACAACACTATCTTTCAAAAGTACTTCACCAGATACAAATCGTTTTGAAATGTTCTGAGCTCATGGAAGGTACTAGATAAATGCAAGTCTTTTAAAATGACGACTTGGGCAAAGTGCGCAGATCCAACATAGGTTAGTTCCTTGGGAGAAGAGAGGGAAATAGTTTAATTTGTATTATATTGACAATGTAGTACTGCCTTGGTACCTTCATGACTATACTGCATATTGGAGGGTGCACCAGACCTAAAAATTGTTCTCCAAAGCATACCAGTCATTTTAAATATTTACACATTTTTCATGAAAGTAGTGTTACATTGGGGTTAACTAATATCTCAATGGCCATTTTTGATGTGTCACAGTTGACAGCAAGCCTTAAGGGTTCATTCAGTCACGGAGATCCACAGCATAGCCCAATCCTGCCTTTACTTGATCTCCACTTGGATGTTGGATGAAAGAAGGTACCAGCCCTTCGTTTTGCAAGCTGGAACGATAGAATTATGCGTCCTGGCCTGTCGGAAGACCTTACACAAATCAAAGACTCTCAGAAGATCGCCATCATTAACAACGAGCTCACAAGACTCTATATGGACATTGCAGCACTTCAGGTGACACACCTCCCTGCGAGCGGATCTCTGAGAGAGCAAGACTACACCTTCTACTGGCAGGGTAGGGATCCTGAAGAACCAAGACAGCATGGAGTGGGCTTCACCATCAGAAACTCTTTGCTCAGCATGATAGGGTCATCTTCAAATGGTTCGGAACGCATACTGTCCATCCGACTGCTCACCGCCTCTGGTCCAGTACACCTACTCAGCATCTATGCTTCAACACTCTGCTCCCCACATGAAGTTAAAGACCAGTTCTACGAGGAACTCCATAATATCATTAGTAGCATTCCTAATACCGAACATTTGTTCCTGCTGGGGGACTTTAACGCCAAGGTTGGGGCCGACCATGACTCATGGCGCTCCTGCCTTGGGCGCTATGGCATTGGATGAATGAGAATGGACAGAGACTGCTGGAGTTGTGTACTTATCACAACCTCTGCATCACCAACTCGTTCTTTCATACTAAACCCTGTCACCAGGTTTCATGAAGATAGCCAAGATCACGTCGTTGGCACTGGCTGGACCTCATTGTCACAAAGCGAGCCTCTATAAACAGTATCCAAATCACACACAGCTTCTGCAGTTGGGACTGCGACACCGACCACTCCCTGGTGTGCAGCAAAGTTAGACTCAAACCAAAGAAGCTACATCACTCCAAGCAGAAGGGCCGCCCGCACATCAACACTAACAGAATTTCTTATCCACAGCTGTTACATAAGTTTCTAAACTCACTTGAAAAAGCCCTTCAAAACACTCCTGGGTGGTGCAGTGGTTAGCACTGCAACCTCACAGCTCCAGCGACCCGGGTTCAGTTCTGGCTACTGCCTGTGTGGAGTTTGCAAGTTCTCCCTGTGACCGCATGGGTTTCCGCCGGTTGTTCCAGTTTCTTCCCACAGCCAAAGGCTTGCAGGTTGATAGGTAAATTGGCCATTGTAAATTGCCCCTAGTGTAGGTAGGTGGTAGGAGAATTGAGGGAAGGTGGGGGATGTGGTAGGGAATATGGGATTAATGTAGCATTAGTATAAATGGGTGGCTGATGGTCGGCACAGACTCGGTGGGTCGAAGGGCCTGTTTCAGTGCTGTATCTCTCTATGACTATGACTCCTGCGGGGGATGCAGAGACGAAGTGGGCTCACATCAGAGACACCATCTATGACTCAGCAATGACAACCTTTGGCAAACGTGAGAAGCAGAATGCAGACTGATTTCAATCTCACTTTGAAGAGCTGTAACCTGGCATAGCCGCTAAGCGAAATGCACTGTTGAACTACAAGAAAGCCCCCAACAAGTTAACATCCGTAGCACTTAAAGTAGCCAGATGCACTGCACAAAGAACAGCCAGGCGCTGTGCAAATGACTACTGGCAACACCGATGCAATCATATTCAGCTGGCCTCCGGCACCCGAAACATCAGAGGAATGTATGATGGCATTAAAAGCGTTTTTGGGCGAACCATCAAGAAGATCGCCCCCCTCAAGTCTAAATCAGGGGAAATGATCACTGACCAAAGCAAGCAAATGGACCGCTGGGTGGAGCACTACCTAGAACTGTACTCCAGGGAAAATGTTGTCACTGATAACGCCCTCAATGCAGCCCAGTCTCTGCCAGTCATGGACGAGCTGGACAAACTGCCAACAAAATCGGAACTCAGTGATGCCATTGATTCTTTAGCCAGTGGAAAAGCCCCCGGAAAGGATGGCATTACCCCTGAAATAATCAAGAGTGCCAAGCCTGCTATACTCTCAGCACTCCATGAACTGCTTTGCCTGTGCTGGGATGAGGGAGCAGTACCACAGGACATGCGCGATGCCAATATCATCACCCCCTATAAGAACAAGGGTGACTGCGGTGACTGCAACAACTACCGTGGAATCTCCCTGCTCAGCATAGTGAGGAAAGTCTTCGCTCGAGTCGTTTTAAACAGACTCCGGAAGCTGGCTGAGCGTGTCTACCCTGAGGCTAAGTGCGGCCAAGAGCGACGTCTCAACTCATTCCATCTTCGCTGCCTCCGGAGAATCCTTGGCATCAGGTGGCAGGACCGTATCTCCAATGCAGAAGTGCTCGAGGCAGCCAACATCCCCAGCTTATACACCCTACTGAGCCAGCGGCTCTTGAGATGGGACTTGGCCATGTGAGCTGCATGGAAGATGGCAGGATCCCCAAGGACACATTGTACTGCGAGCTCGTCACTGGTATCAGACCAACCAGCCGTCCATGTCTCTGCTTTAAAGACGTCTGCAAATGCGACATGAAGTCCTGTGACATTGATCACAAGTCGTGGGAGTCAGTTGCCAGTGATCGCCAGAGCTGACGGACAGCCATAAAGGCGGGGCTAAAAGTGGCGAGTTGAAGAGACTTAGTAGTTGGCAGGAAAAAAGACAGAAGTGCAAGGACAGAGCCAACTGTGTAACAGCCCCAACATCCAATTTTATTGCAGCGCTTGTGGAAGAGTCTGTCACTCTAGAATTGGCCTTTATAGCCACTCCAGGCACTGCTCCACAAACCACTGACTACCTCTAGGTGCTTACCCATCGTCTCTCAAGACAAGGAGCCCAAAGAAAGAAGACTTGGATGTTTACTGGAAGGGATTGCTGAACAATCAAACAGGCACTGGGGCCAACCAATGTGCTTGCCAAGCCATTGCAGCTGACATTGACTAACTAATCAAAAATAAGGAACTATGCACGATCAGCAGTGCTATATGCAATCTATATTACCTTCAAAGGAACCCCTAATTTACCCGGTTGGAAATGATGCCAGCATAAAAACGAATCACTTTGGGGCTGTGGCGTAATTTTCACCCCAGCATGTTTTCTTGGGTACAAAATACAGAGCCCAGCAGATATCAATGTAACCTCATCTTTACAATGACACTACTGAATTATACTTGAGATTTGCTTTGAAATTTCAGTACTCACACTTTTAGTAAACTTATCCATTTAAGAAGAAACACTTTAAAAGAAAAATGACCAAAATTATGTGCTATCACATATCAGCTTTCTCTCATCTTCAAAAATGAATCGATGTGTAGTGTGCTGCCCTAACCTCCAAAAAGTGAAATTTGTTAAATTACATCTTTAAAGCTTAGAAGTTTTTCTTCCACCTGCTTCAAATGTTGACAGTCAGCCATCCATCTTAACCCTCGGAAAAAAATACCATGGAACGTATATGTGAGATTTTGATTTACTGAGATATAATACGGTACAAAATTACTGTCTTTTCAGGCCAACAAAGATACCATCATTTAGGATCAGTCGGCAATTCTATTTTCCCACTATGACTCATTAAATATTCAGTGCTATTCTAAAGCCTGCTCAAAGAAATTCCTACCATTGTAAAGAAGCGTATGCAAAGGTCATTTCTATGCACAGCTGGGGAACAACCTACATCAAAGGATCAGCACATTGCAAATCAACATGCAACTTGCACTACAAAGCATAACAAAGTCCACCAAATGCTTACGCAACAGCGTGAAAGAAGATGGACGAAATCCTATTAACAGACCTTTTCACTTGAAAGAAACAGCGGCTACACTTTTTGTGGTTGTTTCTTCTGATCAAGATGAGGAATGACATCACGAGATTGAAACATTTTCTGCTTTACAGTGACAGCATCATGTACTTGAAACTGAGTCATAAGATAGCTAAGCGTTGGGTTCCAAATTTATCCCTCCCCATCTTTTCCCTAACAGCAGTTATTTGGTCAGTATGTCCAATTTAGACTCAAGAGCATTCCTCACCTACATCAGCATGAATTTTCCATTTTTTCCCTCACATCAGCCACAGTTGCTATGGTTTTGGTGAGCAGAACTGCCAAATTAGTGCTGATTGTGCTGAGTTTGAAGACAGTTTTTTACAGAGAACTCTCATCTACTGGGTATTGTGCTATACAGAACTGGAAGCTGCTAGGCTTCATTCTGCTTAGGAGACTTAACAGCCCTCACACAAGGGAAAATTCCATTCCATCTGTCTGGGCTGAATTTTAGCCTGAATTACAGAGGTGTCATAATTTACTCATCATGCAGACCCCTGTTCTTCATTTTAATTTGATCACACCTGATTTGCTGCTGGCCAAAGAATAACTCTTCAAAAGGAACAACCAGCTTCCAAGAGCACACTAAACCAATATACAGTTTCTAAACAAGTGTTAACATAAATTGAATTCTAAATTAAGTACTGGCAGCATTGTTGACAATTAACACAATGCAGCTGAATCTCAATCAGTAACTAATTACATTTACAGGAACTTGCATACTTTTGGCAGGATTAATTTTGGATTCTGAATTCTATCCCTAAACTGATAAATTTTAATAGTTCTGATACTGAGTTCCCAATTCAACCGAACGTTTAAAATTCAAAAAGTTGTGTATATTTAAAACCTTTCTGTCCCATCTGTTAATGCAGCAATTCTCACAAGATCATTAAAAATTATGATCAAAGAGGCAAAAATACAAACTTTAAAAATAAATAAAAACCGAAAGCCTTCCTCGACATTTTTCAGATGTTATAGAAATAGAAGCTTACAACACAGTAGGAAGCCATTTGGCCTGTCATCACACTCACACAGCAGATGAACACAACACAGAGAATTTACAGAAGCAGTATCTCACTTGACTCAGCAGGTCGTCAAAATATTACACACCGAAATACTTTAAAGATACACATATATATTTACTATTTACCTAAAATATCACAGAACTTCCTTAAAATGCGAGCAGCCGTTTGTTCTTCATTGCCCAATCCTACTCCAACAGTGGTTTGCAGGATTTGCTCAAGATCTTTCATTCCTCCCTCCTCAGTAACACCTTGCATTTATATTGAGCTTTTAACGCAAGAGATCCCAAGACACTTCATAGTAGCATAGCCAGACAAAAATCTACAGAAGCCAAAGGAAGAGATATTGGAACCAGTGACTAAAAGCTTGGTCAAAGGTAGGTTTAAGAAGACCATTAGAGGAGGGGAGAGGGAGAGGAGTGGAGAGGTTTAGGAAGGGAATTCCAGAGCTTATGGTCTAGATGACTAAAGTCACAGTTGCAAATGATAGGGCGAGAAAAAGGGGAATATGCAAGAGATCAGAGTGTGATGAATACAGAGTTCTGAAAGGATTGTAGGACTGGAGTAATTTAAAAGAGGGGGAAAGACACGAAAGAAGTTTTCAAACATTATTCTTGAGATATGGACATCACTGGAAAGGCGGGCTTTTATTGCCCATTCCTACTTAGCTTGTGAAGGTGACAGTGGTTCTTCATGAACCACTGGTAGCAGTTTGATAAAACTGATCGCTTATTAGGCGACTTCAGCAGGCAGTTTGTGTAGGACGGGAGTCACATATAGACCTGACCAGGTAAGCGCTGCTGGTTTCCTTCCCTGGAGGACACCAGGACACCAGCTAGATTTATATGACAAGCCAAAAGCTTCCTATTCACTTTTACTGACATCAGCTTTTTAAATTTCAAAATTTCTTAAATTAAATTCAAATTCGCATCCTCCAGATTATTAGTCCATGATTACTACTCCATAAATTAAATACAACACTATCATACCCCATTTGAATACGGGGATGAGAATGTCAAATTGGAGGCATAGGGAGGCCAGGAGTTCATGTCAGTTAGCAAACCCAGGGGTGATAGGCGAGTGGGACTTAGCATTGGTTAGGATGCAGGTAGCATAATTTTAAATGAGCTAAAGTTTATGCAGACTGAAAGGCAGACAGGAAATGAATTGGAATTGTTGAGTCTTGAGGTTATGCACTCAGAGGGTGGTGAATCTTCTTAATTCTCTAACACAGAAGGCTGTGGAAGCTCAATCATTGGGCATGTTCAAGACAGAAATCAATAGCTATCTGGATACTAATGACATGAGGGCGGCACAGTGGCGCAGTGGTTAGCACCCACAGCTTTAGCGACCTGGGTTCGATTCTGGGTACTGCCTGTGCGGAGTTTGCAAGTTCTCCCTGTGACCGCGTGGGTTTCCGCCGGGTGCTCCGGTTTCCTCCCACAGCCAAAGACTTGCAGGTTGATAGGTAAATTGGCCATTATAAATTGCCCCTAGTAGAGGTAGGTGTTCGGGGAATTGAGGGAAGGTGGGGATGTGAGAGGGTAATGGGATTAATGTAGGATTAGTATAAATGGGTGGTTGATGGTCGGCACAGACTCGGTGGGCCAGAGGGCCTGTTTCAGTGCTGTATCTCTAAATAAATAAAAAATCAAAGGATATGGAGATAGTGCGGGTAAGTGGTGTTGAGGTAGATGATCAGCCATGATCTAATTGAATGCCAGAACAGGCTTGACGGGCTGGATGGCCTACTCCTGTTCCTATGTTCCCTGACATGGATGAAGGCTTTAGCAGCAGACAGGCTTTATAAGCTGAAGGAGGGCAGTATATAGTAATCAGCAGGAGGTTTCCTTGCCCATATTTGACCTAATGTCATGAGACTTCATGGAGTCCAGAGACAAATGTTGAGGAATCCCAGGGACACTCCCTCCCAACTGTATACCACTGTGCTGCCACCTCCTACTCACCTGCTGTCTACCACAAGCCTACCTTTGTTGGTCAACATACACCTTGAGATTCCTACAGCTCCATGCGCTCTAAGATTGGCCTTATAGGCAATCCCGTAAATAGGGCCTGAGCCATTTGTTCTCTGTGCAAGCTTTATGCTGAAATAGGGCTATCCTGTTTTATCAAAGTTTTATCAAGGCTATCCTGCGGGATAATGGCTACCCTGATCAGACCAGTATCGTGCATACTCACGAAGGAGCTCAAGGCTGCCACTTTCGGACCTGAAAAGTGGCTATTCTACCTCAAATTACCCTGGAAGGGCAAGGCATCTCAAAAATTTGAGCAACCGGTGAAGCTAGCTGCTTCACATTGCTACTATGCAGTAGCAACACAAGTGGTATGCTCCACTAGCAGGATGTTGCCGTCAGGCCAATAAGATGTGCTGCCTAGAGCATGGCTACCTGACCCAAACTCGACGGGACCCAACATGCGTCGGGTTTGGGTCGCTCTTCCAGGTCCGGCATTGGTGCTCGGTTCAGACACAATGACAGCCAGGACATCAAGGCAGGAAACACTTTGCACTAGTCTGCAGTGAGTGATTCCATCCAAGGTACAGCACAACCTCTTCAATAATATCAACTGTATTCCGGTGGTCGGGTCGGGTCGGGTGCAGGAAAAATGAAAAGATTCGGGCTAGATCGGATGTGGTTCTGTCGGGCTTGGGTCGGGTTTCATTTGCAGACTTGAGCAGGCCTTTAGTGCTGCCTATCATACAAATGAGTAATGTGGTATATGAATTCCAGTGCTGGTGCGATGCCAGGTACGTAGGTCATACGTCTCAAAGATTGGCTAATCGTATCAAACAGCACGTCCCTTCGGCTGTTCGCAATAGGCAGAGTACTGACTGTACTCAACCAGCCCGTACTTGCAAAACTCAGAACACAATGTGTAACATTAGGTGTGATTCCGCAATTGAACAGCACTTACTGAACAATCCTGAGTGTGCTAAGAATTACACTAACAACCAATTTAAGATTATCAATCAGGCTCGCAATGTGGTTCACTTACACTTGCTAGAAGCTACATATATTCATAAGCAGGGACCTGTCCTCTGCACACAAACGGAACATGTCAAGGCGTTGCGTCTTTTTTGAATTCAACAAAAATGTGGGGGACTATAGTTCCCTCGTGCATTCTTTATGGCAATGCCTCAACCAGAGTTGACTTGCCCACTAATCAGCACCCTTTTCTCATGCAGTATAAATTGTTGCTCCCTTTGAAATTTGGCAATCTTGTGTCTGTTCTGATGAGTGTAAGACAAAAAGCTTCGACAACATGTTTCTTTTTTCAGCAATACTCAAAGTTCTGTACTACCAAATGAATATTCCAATTATTCTTCCAGTATATTTTGGTGCAAATTTGTCACTGGAGGATTAGGGCACACAACGATCTAACTTATGGTATTTGTTGCCAATACCCCCACTGCAGGAAATCCAGACTATAGAAATCGATAGATTTCTCCATTTATTTATGCAAGACTTTTTTTTAAAAGGCTTAGGATTTTAAACTAAATTTAAATGCGACTGAAAACATTCAGGTGTACCATTTGGCCTTATTTTGAGTGTCCAGATTGTGCCAGCCTTTTTGGTCAGCTCAGGAAGCTGACCAGTTTTGTATATTCTCAGCTCACATCCTATCGTGAAGATAATACCATCACAGAAATGGAACTATTCAACTATCACGTGGTTTTAATAATGTAAAGTTAGCACTAAAATAAACACTTATTGTTGCTTCACTTTTATTTATATAGTTTCTTTAACATAATGAAGCATCCCAAGGTGCTTCACAGGAGCATTATAAAGCAAAATTTGACACAGAACCACGTAAGGAATTATATTTCTTCAACAAATTTAAATTTAAAGGAGACTTGCACTTATATAGCATCTTTCCAGACCTCAGTATGCCCCAAAGCACTTTACAGCCAATGAAGAATTTTTGAAGTATGGTCACTGTTATAATGTAGGAAACACAGTAGAAGCACACAGCAAACTCCCACAAATAGCAATATGTTAACAGCCTGGCAATCTGTTTTTAGCACTGTTGACTGAGGGATAAACATTGGCCACAACATTGGGGAGAGTTCTCCTGCACTTCTTCAAAATAGTGCTGTGTGATCTTTTATACCCACCCAAGAGTGCAGACGGGGTCTCAGTTTAACACTCATCAAAAAGACAGCATCTCTGACAGTGCACTACTGCACTGGAGTGTCAGCCAAGATTTTTGTGTTCAAGTCTCTGAAGTGAGACTTGAATTCACATCCTTTTGACTCACGGGTGAGAGTGATACCAACTGAACCAAGGCTGACAATTTAAGAAGAATTCAACCCCACTGTTCCTAAAAAGAAAAATTCTCTAAAACTGAAGATGAAACCTCTCACTCATAAGTTGACTGTTTCTAGCTCCTTTGTTTTAGAGGTGATGGCAAGCTCTCAAATGTGGCTTTTCGTCAGCTGAAAACCAACCTTCCAACCAAATAAAAGTCCAAATTCAGAAGGTCAATCTCTGACACAAGATATCTTTGACCAACATACTCCTATAACCCCAAGAGTCTGCAAATTAGGAAATATTCCTGCAGCAAACTGTTAATTGTCAAATACCACTGAAGAGTAGTCAACATTTTTTTAAAATGCAAATACTGCAGCGTGGTGCATCATTTAGGGAGGTTATCTCCCTATTACAACACCAAAAACTAAAAAATTATGATCAAATTTAATTGTTTTTAAATATACTTCGACATGGAATGCATGGCAAATAAATTACATTATGAGAAGAGATGAGATCAACAGTAGAAGGGAATTCAATTAACATCCACAGCTGAAAATAGCAAAGTCTCAAACATGGAGTTAATAACCACTGCTATCAATGCTAATTTATTTTCCTCACACTACTGACAACCATAATTCTGAAATGGCAACATCTCTGATTCAAAACAATATTCACAGAGGGGAAAAACTTGCATATTCTGCATGTAAAGAGGCAGAAACACAACTGGTTTTCAAAATGTAGTTTTCAGATAGCACTAACCAAATGAATCAAGTTTCCAGGCACCTCACATAAACATAGATAGGACTGGATAGTCTTTCTGACAGCATCCTGCCAAAGAAGAGTGATAAACTATGCCAGCCAACCTTAGTACCCTGTGACTGCTGGCATAGTATCTGGGAGGTGGGACTAAACACGGTTTCCCTGGCTTCCCAACCCCTCATTGGAGCCACGCATCCACACCCAATGATGCAGACTCATGTGCGAAAGACGGCATATCAGAAGTGCTGGTGTGGGAGGTTGCATCATCTGAGCAGATATGACGGAGACGGAGAAATTGGGAGAATGGAATCTTCACAGAAAGTGGAATATGAGGAAGTGCAGTTGAGGTGGCATCCAATATGCCTTCCTTTTTCCCCAACCAAGGATTCCCCTCCACTGTGGTTGACAGGGGCCTCGACCATGGCTGTTCCATTTCCCGCACTTCTGCTCTGACCCATTTCCTTCCTCCTCCCAGAATCATAATGGGGTTCCCCTTGTCCTCACCTTCCACCCCTTCAGACTTCATATTCAACGGATCATCCTACACCATTTCCACCACCTCCAGTATGATGCCACCATCGAACACATATTCCTCTCCTCTCCCCTTTCAGCATTCTGAAAGGACCATTACCTCTGCAACACCCTGGTCCACTACTCTAGCATCGCCAACACCCCATCTCCTTCCTCTTGCCAAGGCAACTTCCCATACAAGCGAAGTATGCAGGAGAGGCAACACTGTCTCTTTCACCCTCCTCCCTTCCCACTGTCCAAGGCCTCAAACACTCCTTCCAGGTGAAACAGTGATTTACTTGTACTTCGTTCAATTTGGTATACTCTATTCACTGCTCACAATACAGTCTCTTCTACTTTGGGCAGCCCAAACAGAGATTGGGTGACCGCTTTGCAGAGCACTTTCGTTCAGTCCGCAAGCATGACCCCAAGCTTCCAGTCGCCTGTCATTTTAATTCTCCACTCCACTCTGACCTCTGTCTTCTATACTGTTTCAATGTAACTCAACGCAAGTTAGAGGAACAGCACCCCATTTTTCAATTAAGCACATTACAGCCTTCTGGATTCAAAATTGAGTTAACAATTTCAGATCATTACTTCTGCCCCTTTTTTGTGTTTTTCCTGCTTTTTGGATGGCAGCTGCAGGTAATGATTCTGCTATTGCCATTTAGACCTCCTCTATATACATCTTTTGTTTCTTTTACTTGTCCTATTACCACCCCCTTTTGCCTTGCACCACCATCCCTTTTGTCATTTAATCGCTCGTCTTTCACCCTACCTTCCCTTTTATTCTTTTCTCCACTCCCCCTTTCTCTGCTTTGTATTTGTGTTACCTGTTGCATCTCTAATTTTTTTCAGTTCTGATTAAAGATCATCGACCTGAAATGTTAACTGTTTTTCGCTCTACAGGTGCTGCCAGATCCGCTGAGTATTTCCGGCATTTTCTGTTTTTATTTCAGATTTCCAGCATCCGCAGTATTTTGCTTTTGTACAGTATTTAAGTTACCATCGAAGCAGAGGGCTACAAAGTTCGATCATTACCTGCTCTGATTTAGATTCCACTATTTTGGCTCTGTAGTTCAACATTCTATTGGCCCTAAAATAAAAGCAAAATACTGCAGATGCTGGAAATCTGAAATAAAAACAGAAAATGGTGGAAATACGCAGGAGATCTGGCAGCATCTGTGGAGAGAGGAAACAGGGTTAACAGTTCAGGTCTGTGACTTTTCATCAGAACTGGCAAAGGTTAGAAATAATAGACTTTGAGCATGTGAAGGTGACGAGGTGGGGGGGGGGTTAGAACAAAAGGGAAGGTGTGTGATAGGGCAGAGGGCAGGAGAGATTAAATGTCAGGGATGTCACGGGACTAGGGCAATGGGAGTACGAACAGTTATAGTAAAAGATAAAGCATTAGTCCAGAGAGTGGTTTTTATTCCATTAGCTCTGTTGTCTGTTGCTTATTTAGTGCCCAGCCTACTAAGACTCCCAGGTCACTTTTTTATTTCCAAAATATACTTCATTCATAAAATCTGTAAAAAAAAAATACATTACCAAAAAGTTTCAAACAGCACCAAGTCAAAAAATACAAACAATGCAAAGGAGATCAGTTTCCTTCAATACAATCATGAGTTGCCTCACAACCCTTCCATTTCATTTGTCATGCCATATACATTTTTACTTTTACAGCACACAAAATTTTCCCGATATAGTTCGAGAGGTTCCCCATGGATCCAGCCCCTCGGTTCAGCTTGGTGGGGGGACCTTACACAGTGGTCTTTCCCCATTGAGCCTTTGCTGCGGCTGCCCCATGCTTTAGTGCGTCCCTCAGCACGCAGTCCTGGTCCTTGGAATGTGCCAGTCTGCAACACTCGGTCACGGACAACTCTTTGCAATGGAAGATAAGCAAGTTTCGGGCAGACCAAAGGGCGTCTTTCACCAAATTGATAGTCCTCCAGCAGCAATTGATGTTTGTCTCGGTGTGCGTCACTGGGAACAGCTCGTAGTGCAGACTCCTGTGTCACAGAGTTGCTTGGGATGAACCTCGACAAAAACCACTGCATCTCTTTCCACACCTGTTTTGCAAAGACACATTCCAGAAGGAGGTGGGCAACCGTCTCTTCCCCACCACAGCCACCGCAAGGGCATTGTGCGGAGGGGGTAAGACTTCGGGCGTGCAGGAAGGATCTGACGGGGAGGGCTCTTCTCACCACCAGCCAAGCTACATCCTGGTGCTTGTTTGAAAGTTCTGGTGATGAGGCATTCCGTCAAATGACTTTGGTGGTCTGCTCGGGGAACCATCCGACAGGATCCACCGTCTCCTTTTCCCGTAGGGCATTGAGGACATTCCGTGCAGACCACTGCCTGATGGACCGATGGTCAAAGGTGTTTTTCCGCAGAAACTGCTCCACGAAGGATAGGTGGAACGACACGGTCCAACTGGATAGAGCATTCCGCGGCAATGTGACCAGGCCCATCCTTCACAACACCGGGGACATATAGAACCTCAGCACGTAGTGACACTTGGGGTTTGCGTACTGGAACTCTACACACAGCTTGATGCAGCCGCACACGAAGGTGGTGCAGGAGTGGGGTATGGGCCAGACAACATGAGTGCCTCGCACATGATGACCAGGTTCTTACCCACATTGGAGAGAGATCGCTGCCACCACATGCTCAGCTTGTGTTGTACCTTGGCTAATCGATCCTCCCAGGTTTTGGTGCACACCCCGGCCCTTCCGAACCATATCCCGAGCACCTTCAGGTAGTCTGACCTGATGGTGAAGGGGACAAAGGATCGGTCAGCCCAGTTCCCAAAGAACATGGCCTCGCTCTTGCCGCGGCTAACTTTGGCTCCCGAGGCCAGTTTGAACTGGTCGCAGATGCTCATCAGTCTGCGCACAGACAGCAGATCCGAGCAGAAGACGGCGACATCATCCATGCACAGGGAGATTTTAACCTGAGTGCCTCCACTGCCTGGGATTGTCACCCCTCTTATGCTCGCATCCTTCCTAATAGACTCAGCAAAGGGTTCAATACAGCAAACAAACAAGACAGGGGAGAGAGGACAGCCTTTGTCTGACTCCAAATTGGATCAGGAAACTTTCTGATTCCCACCCGTTGATTGACACTGCGCTACTGATGTTTGTGTAGAGCAGTTTGATCCAATTGCAGATTCCCTCCCCAAACCCCATTTTGGAAAGCACGTCCATCATGTAGGTGTGCGATATCCTGTCAAAAGCCTTCTCCTGGTCCAGGCTGATGAGGCAGGTGCCCACCCTCCTGTCCCATACATAGGTGATCGTATCCCTGAGTAGCGCGAGGCTATCAGAGATCTTCCTGCCGGGTACAGTTCAGGTCTGATCAGGGTGAATCACCAACTCCAGAGCAGACTTGACTCGACTGGCTATGACTTCGGACAGAATCTTGTAGTCAACATTAAGCAGTGAGATGGGCCGCCAATTTCTACCCACTCCTCCTTTCGCTTGTAGATGAGGGTGATGATGCCTTTCCTCATGGATTCTGACATGCTGCTGGCCAGGAACATACTCGCGTATACTTCCAGCAGGTCTGGGCCGACCCAGTCCCACAGGGCCAAATACAACTCAACCGGTAAGCCATCGCTTCCGGGAGTTTTACTCGTCTCGAAGGATTCGACGGCCTTTGTCAGCTCATCCCGAGTTAGCGGCTTGTCCAGTCTGTCCCGCGTGCTGTTATCTAAGACCTCTGTGATAGATGACAGGAAGGACTGGGAGGCTCTGCAGTCTGTGGGCTTCGTGTCATACAGCCCAGCATGAAAAGATTTGCTGATCCTTAGTATGTCGGACTGTGAAGACGTTACCGAGCCATCCTCTTCCTTCAGGCCGCTGATAACAGAACTCTCTCTGTGTACCTTTTGGAAGAAGTAATGCGAGCACGTTTCATCCTGCTCAATGGAGCGGACTCTGGACCGGAAGATGATCTTGGAGGCCTCCGTGGCAAAGAGCGAGGCCTGCTGGCTCTTCACCTCTTGGAGGTCCTCCTTGACCTCGACCCCCATCGACTGCAGCCAGAGCAGATTTTGCATACTTTTCTGGAGTCGGGACATTTCCCTCTGTCTCTCTCTCACCCTCTGAACACCTTTGAGAATAAAGAACCTCTTGATGTTCTCCTTGGTCGCTTCCCACCAGTGACCTGGAGACTCAAAGATGGGTTTCACGGTCCTCCAACCTTTGTAATCCCTTTTGAATTGCTCAACGTTCTCTGGGGTTAGCAGTGTAGCATCAAGCTTCCACTTCCCCCTGCCAACCCGCTGGTCATCCTGTAAGTGACAGTCGGCCAGTAAGAGGCAGTGGTCGGAGAAGAACACCGGCTTGATGTCGGTGGATCTGACCATGACAGCACGGGACACAAACAGGAAGTCAATCCTGGAATGGGCAGACCCGTCCTATCTTGACCATGTGTATCTACGCTGCGCTGTGTCTGCAGGTTTGCTGAAGACGTCGTGCAGTTTGGCATCTTTTACTGTTTCTATTAGGAATCTGGACGTTGTGTCCAGTTTGCAGTCGTCTCTGCCGGATCGTCCAGCTGCATCGATGATGCAGTTGAAGTCACCGCCTAGGATGACCGGCCTGGACGTTGCCAGCAGCAGTGGGAGCTGCTGGAAGACGGTTAGCCGCTCGCTGCATTGTACTGGGGCGTACACGTTGATCAACCGGAGCGGAGGGTTGTTGCACATTACATCTGCTACGAGGCGGCGACTGCCCACCACCTCCTTAACTTCGGAGATGGTGAAGTTACCTCCCCGCAGCAGAATACCCAGGCCGGAGGAACGGCAATCATTACCTCCTGACCAGACTGAAGGCCCGTGGGGCCACCATCGCGACCACTGCCTGTAGGTGCTGAGGTGTGGTATTCCACACTCCTGCAGAAACAGTAGGTCGGCTTTGACCTTGGCGAAGTAATCCAAGGGTGAAACACATCGCGTAGTGGATTTAATGCTACGCACATTAATGGAAGCAATCCTTATGCCCATTTAAAAAAAAGTTAGTTGTTGCTTCCTATACCATTTGTCCTTGCTAGTCCCAGTCCTTCGGCATGTTCCTGCATACCCATAGTGTGCGCAAGCTGTTTCACGTTCGTTGGGCTCAGAAACCCCTCCTGGTTTTCCATGCAGGGTTTGTTCTGCTGGGGTGACATCTTGGGGGGGGGGTCTTGTAGGCAGCAAGATTGGCTTGTCCTCTGCTGTTCCCGTGTTCCTCCTCGAAAACATCACTGCTCCTGGCTTCCCGGAGCTGAGCTGCGCCAGACGTGTCTTTGCTCCTGGTGTCCCGGAGCTGGGATGCGCTGGCCATGTCGTTCGGTGTGGTGCTTTGGGGTTGGGGCACGCCGAGCCCATCACAGCTTCCAGTGCCTGGAGGTTGGGGGGCTTTATCTTACAGGTCCTTTGAGTTCTGCCTCCTCTTTTGAAGGGGCCGTCAGTCCAGCACTTCCTCGTCCAGTGAAGAGGAGCTGCTGTAGTCTGTCTCAGACGGTAACCACCTCTTGCCACTGGTTTGGGTGGTGGCCTGTTCCACTTTTGGAGGTCTTTGTGGTGTTTCTCTGCAGCAAGGAGAAGCATCTGGACTCTGACATTTGCAGACCCAAGTGGGTGTCCCCCTCTCTCCATTCCAGTTTGCAAGCTTCAAATTCTGCCTGTTGACTTTGCATAATCCGGCTACAATCAGAAACCCCTTTGGAGGAAATCATCCGCATCGCTGTCTCCAAGATACCCACTAAATCAGTCATCGACCTTCTTCAAACTAAAAGCCTCAGGACCACCGAATTCAGCTAGAAGCAAGCTCACCAAATTCCACAGACTGTATACCTCTTTTTCCATGGGCTCAAACTCGACCAATCTACCCTTACCCACTCTGTATCCTATTTACGTGTGTGTGAACTTTAGTATGTGTGTGAAAGTTGGCGTGTAGTTTATTATTTTAATTAGTTTGTATTAAGCACAATAATGTTAATCTCTTTCTTTGTTAAATTCATGAAAACCTGTCCAATTGGTTCTTGTTATTGTCATAGCAAGTAAGTAATCAAACATCGACTGAATTGGCCAGTACATCCACTTTAAAGGAAGAATTAAGCCTGTTTTGGTCAAACAACGAGAGGGAAAGGAGGGAAGCCCTTCGACCCCTCCTCACCTAACTGTAACAATGTAATGAAAGATGTCTTTGTTTGGAATGGGCATGTTTCTCATTTGTTCCCTTATTAATACTTTGAGGAAGCAGTTATTTAAAATATTCACTATTTGGCGCTCAGCCTTAGCTTCAAGATCAGTTGTGTTTTTTTATGGTTTTCACCTCTTCTGACTGCCCTCTTACTATTGTGGAACTGAAGTAATTTATTTTTTTGTATACTAGCCTCAGCTGCTATGCTTTTTTCAGGTTCTTCTTTGCGACTCTGATCACTCTTTTAAACATACTTTTGCATTTTCTTATATTCATACTGTGAGCAACTTTCCCTGTGTGATGTGTATAAGCTATTTCTCTCCTTATCTAATACAAACATATAAAAACATACAAACACACAAAAATTAATAGACTGGGAAATATGTCCTGGTCCATCCAGCCGGTTTCATATAATTGGGATGCCTTATAAATCACAATACATACAGTCCACACACCACTCAATCATGTAAGCTCCTGGAAGAGGTGAAAAAAGATAAAACACACACCAATTGGGGGGCACACCGTGAAAGTTCTTCACTGACCCCCTTAGGTGATCAAAATCAGTCTAGGAGACAATTCTGGCCCTGATAACCATTACAAGATACCTGCCTCTTGTACAAGGTGCACCCTGCCCCAGCCAGAAATAGGTTCAGCATCAGCACCAGCACACGAGCGGGCAATGTGTTCCACAGGTCTGCTATTCTCTGGGGAAAGAACTTCTTAAATATCTAACCTAGTTCTGCCCTAACATAACCATATAATACTGACCCCATGCCCTTCCTAATCTATTTAGTTGAAAAACTGGCCTACACAAACATGATGTAGTCCATTTTATGATCTTATAAACCTCGGTCAAATCACCTCACTTCCAAATCATGGAGACCCAGTTCTTTGTGCCTATCTGGGTAACTAAGTTACTTTGAACTGGGAATCAATCTTGTGGCCCTCCTCTGCACCTATTCCAAAGCCTCAATATTATTCACAATGTGAGACTGCCGAATCTGAAGACAACATTGTAAGCCTAACCAAAGTCTTGTACAAGAATAAAATAGTGCATGTGGCTTTATAGTTAACTGTCCTGTAAATACACCCTTGCATCTGATGCACTTTAGCTGTAGCTTCATGGCATTTTTCATGAACCATTAGAGATTGGTGCACTAATACGCTCACATCTCACTCTTTCACCAGTTTAGTTCCTTTCCCTTCTAATTTCTTGGTTAATCATTTTAGGTCCTGTTTCATTAGTTAAAGTTTACCGGTTTTGCAAATAACAGCAGCTGCAACTTGCATTTGTATGGCACCTTTAACATAATAACATGCCCAAGACGCTTAACAGAAGCGTTATCACACAAAATATGGCACCAAGCTACAACAGTATATATTAGGACAGATGACCAAAAGCTTGGCTAAAGAGATAGGTTTGAAGGAGCATCGTGAAGGAGGAAAGGTAGAGGCACGGAAAGGCTTAGGGAGGGAATTCCAGAGCTTAGGGCCTAGAGAGTTGAAGCCAATGATGGAGTAATTAAAATTGGGGATGCACAAGAGGCCAGAATTGGAGGAACACTGAGATCTCAGAAAGTTGCAGGGCTGGAGGAGGTTACAGCAATAAGGAGGGACGAAGCCATGAAGGAATTTGAAAACAAGTGTCATAAAAACCCTACATACCAAATGGTAAATATTAGTTTACTCAGTTGGAACCTTGCCAGAGACTTTTACTAGAAAGTCTTACAAATAACTTATATAAAAAAAAGTAAACTGGCAGCCAAGATGGCCACTACAATTTACATTTGAAACACCAAAGGATTAGACTGGAGACAATATGACTGACTCAACCTAACTAGAACAATGGGGCGTTCTCTGATTAAATTTCCTGAAATGGTTTTATCAACATGGTTGTCAGGGGCCATCGACACCCATTGACTTTGAAAGAGCCAACCCCCACCAAGTGTGACAGGACAGCTTGAGGGGTAGAACCTTGAATCTCAGAGAAGATTCCAGAAGGATCTCATTAACACCACAAAGAGGTTTGGCAATGTTATGTGACTGCTTGTGTAGCTCTGGGGAGACTGTAAGCTTTATCACACAGAAAGCAGAGAAGAGTAACTGGAAAAACCACCAATGAAGCAGCTCTCTCGCTTTCGCTCTCTCCAAAGACCGCCACAGCCAGCAACTAGGGGACAAGGATCAAACCCCTCTTCTGCCTTCAGAAGCCCTGAGAAAAGCGAGCCCGCCACTGTGCATGTGGCCCAGCAAGGACTTCAGAATACAGCTTCAGCTGAGAACTTGAGATTTAAAACTGTATTTAAATTCCATTTATTCCGGACTCTACTCCAACCACCAAAGCTGTTTTCCCTCTGTAATCTATTTGTGTATGTGACTCTCGTGTGAACATGTGCGTGAATGCGTAGTGTATTTTTAGTAATTTTAACCGGTTTGGAGTGTTAAGCGTAATAAACTTACCTCCTACTTGTTTAAACTCAAGAATACCTGTCTGATTGGTTCTTTGGCACAGTGGCGCAGTGGTTAGCAACGCAGCCTCAAGCTCCAGTGACCCAGTTTCAGTTCTGGGTACTGTCTGTGCGCAGTTTGCACGTTCTTCCTGTGACCGCGTGGGTTTCCGGCGGGTGCTCCGGTTTCCTCCCACAGCCAAAGACTTGCAGGTGATAGGTAAATTGGCCATGGTAAATTACCCCTAGTGTAGGTAGGTGGTAGGAGAATTGAGGGAAGGTGGGGATGTGGTAGGAGATATGGGATTAATGTAGGATTAGTATAAATGGGTGGTTGTTGGTTGGCACAGACTTGGTGGGCCGAAGGGCCTGTTTCAGTGCTGTATCTCTCTATGACTCGAGAATAGGAGCAAGCACTCACTGAGTAATCACTGTGTAAAAAGGATAAACCCTGTTGCGGTCAAACCAAAGAAGGGGCTAAAGTGGGAGCTTGAGACCCCTTCCTCAACTGGCCCCAACACAGGATGAAAATGTTAAAATTGAGGGGTTGCTGGACTGGGATTCTGTGTAGATCAGCAAGAAAAGGATTGATAGGTGACCGGGACTTGGCATGAGTTAGGATAAGAGGAGCAGAGATGTGGATGAGCTTACGTTGAGTGAGGCTGGAAGATGGGAGGCCATTCTCACATGTATTTATCCTTCTTCCTCCGCATTATAGCTTTAAAGCTGTGCACTTGACTTCAACTTAAGTGTTGTTCAACAACCTCCCTTACAACAGCCCTGTGGCAGTGGGAAGAGAAGGCTGTGGGACTGGGGGCAGCAAAAGAACTCTAACAGTGAGGACAGGTCGGCAAATAATACAAGTTAGGAAAACTGCAAATATAAGTTAAAAGCTAAATTCATTTAAAATAAGATTTACCTAAAGGGAATATGGTGCAGGGAAGGAAAAAAATATATAAAATGAATTAAAAGTTGAAGGACTAGTGCTGGGAGGATCACCAGCAACACCCCAGAGCATTTAAGACGAGTCGAGTCAAACACAAGTACACCGGTAAGCATAAAAACCATAATGTTTTATATTAACTCCAAAAGTATTGGAGAAATACTGTGACACCCAGATGTGAAAGTGTGAGGTGACATTTCTGTAAACACAGGGAGTGCCATCCATAAAATGTAAAATTATAAATTAGATGCGTAGTCAATAAATTAATTTTGTTTCTAAAAAAATGTTCTGAAGCAGCTCTATACATTAGAAAAAAGTTGTTAAAATTCAGTAGCACACTGGAAATGTGTATTTTGGAATGTATTCAATGTATTCATTTTCACCCAAAATGTGCAAAATTTCTAAAATTCTTTTGTGTTTGTTTTGTTTTTCCTGATATTTTGAATCGTAGTCACCCCAAGGTGACTAGAGCAAATTAAGTGTCAAAAAAGCAATCTATTTCATACATGAGAAAGTTTAATTAGATTATGTAAATGCTGCAAACTGCTGTACCAGGAATTACAAAAACATTCATAAATTCACATCAAATTCACACACTTGTTGCTTTACATCTGACCCTTTAAATTAACTTGCATTGGAATACAAGTTTCCTCCATGAAAGTAACTCAGAATCCAAATAGTTTACAAAAAACCTTGTCCTAACTACAACTGATACCAATTCAAATCAAATTTAATTAACCAAATGATCTCAGGAAGTTATACAACAGGTTTTTACTGTAATAAAGATTAAAGATTACTCTAACTGCACACAATTAAATCTTTACTTCTTTTAAACACTGAAATTCCAAGTGTCGCTGTGTTATAAGGAGAGAAAATTTGATGACACCGGTTGCAGTGTTTCAGCCAGGTTCAACTACATACATTGAGAGGGAGTGCAGAAACTGTGGCAGTTTCTTAAAATATAACACAAAAACATGATCAATGAAGCACTTTGTATGCATTATCTTTCCAACTGAGTCAAGCTTGGATGACGGTGGATTTGGCTTTTTTTTTATCTTGGACTTATTCCATTTGTTAAGCCACTGTAGACATGGATATAAATTATATTTTTGTTTTATTCATTTGTTGGACATGGGCATCAGTGGCAAGGCCAGTTTTTAATGCACATCCACAGTTCCCCGTGAGAAACAGCTGCTGTGTCTTCTTGAACTGCTGCAGTCCACATGGTGGAAGTACTTCACAACTGCTGTTAGGTAGAGGGTCCAGGATTTTGATGCAGCGATGTCCAGTTTTGGATGGTGTGTGCGACTTAGATTCATTGAATGGTTAAAGAGGAGACCATTTGGCCTGTCGTGTCCATGCCAGCTCTTTGCAAGAGCAACTCAGTTACTCCCACTCCCCTGCCTTTTTCACGTAGCCCTGCAAATCCTTTCTCTTCAGGTGATTGATTATCCAATACCCTTTTGAAAGCCACAACTGAACCTGCCCCCACCACTAAGGCAATGCATTACAGATCCTAACCACTCGGTGCATGAAAAAGCTTTTCCTTATGTTGCCTTTGGGTCTTTTGCCATTGAACTTCAATCTGTGTCCTCTGGTTCTTGACCCTTCCCCCAATGGGAACAGTTTCTCCCTATCTACACTGCCATGATTTTGAACACGCCTATGAAATCTCCTCTCAACCTGCTTTTCTCTAAGGAGATCAAACACAGCTTCTCCAATCTATCCGCAGAATTGAAGTCCCTCTTCCACGTAACCATTCTCATAAATGTTTTCTGCACCCTCTTTAATGCCTTCACATCCTTCCTAAAAGTGTGGCGCCCAGGGTTGGACACAATACTCCAGATGAAGGCTGAACCAGTGGTTTACAAAGGTTAACCATAAACTCCTTTTTTCTGTACTCTGTGCCTTTACTTATAAAGCCTAGGATCCTGTATGCTTTATGAACCGCATTCTCAACCTGCCCTGTCACCTTCAACGATTTGTTCAAATATATCCCAAGGTCTCTCTGCTCCTGCACCCCCTTAAGAATTGTATCTTTTCGTGTACATTGCCTCTCCTCGTTGTTCTTCCCAAAATGCATCACTTCACACTACTCTGCATTAAATCTCATCGATCATGGGATGAATTTCATGAGCTGCCGCAAACCGTGGCGGCATGCTCTGATCTCAGCGGCTCACTTGCGCAGATCTGCTGTCGCTGAGCCCCCATGATATTTCATGCAGGGCGGCTGCCCCTGATGACGTGGAGGGGGCGGCCGCTCTGTCCCAGGCAACGGCGTGCGGCGCTACCACATAGGCACCACGCCATTTTTAAAAAGCTTCAAGCCCTGCAATAACAACCGAATTTTTTAAAGAGACATTCATTGCACATTTGTGTAAAATCTGCACCCCACCAACCCCCCCAAACAATGCTTGTTTTTGGGTCCATCTCACCCAAAATAAACTTAATTCCCAACTTGAGCTTTCACCCACCGGACCTCATGACCTTTGCCCTTCAACCCCTTTCCACCATCCCCTCAGCCAAGAGAAAGTGCTTTCCCCACTCTCCGCCCACTCCCACCCCGCCCTGTGAATTTCACTGATCCTCCTCCCCACTCGTATCATGTCTCAGATGTCCATGCGGACATCCAAAGGCATGGGAGATCCAGCCGGTGGCCAGAATATAACTTTGGTGATGGGAAAACTTTTAGAGACAATAATCCGAGACAAAATTAAATCATTTGACAAATGTGGAATAACTAAGGACAGCCAACATGGATTTGTTAAAAGCAAATCGTGCTGAACTAACTTGTTTGAGTTTTATGATGAGATAACAGGATTACGGTTGACGTAGTATGCATGGACTTCCAAAAGGCATTTGATAAAGTGCCACATAACAGACTTTTCATCAAAGTTAAAGACCATGGAATAAAAGGGGCAATGGCAGCCTGAATACGAAGTTGGCTGAGAGACAAGAAACGGAGAGTTGTGGTGAATGGTTGTTTTCGGTATAGAAGAAGGTATATAGTGGGGTTCCTGCACTTGGGTGTGCAGGGCTTCGGACAGCCACCGGGACCAGGTAAGTTCATTGAAAATTATTCACATTGATTTCAATATGGAGATGAAGGCTCCGCCACCGAGCGGCTGCACCAAGGCCTTGCCGCCACTGGCAAAATACAGCGGTGCCTTCCCGCGTCGGGAGTCGTGGCGGGTCTCTCCCGGAAGAATTTTCCAGGCCCCTTGTGGCACCACAATCCTCGACGTCGGAAGGCCAGCATAATTCAGCCCATGCGCCTATCAATTCCACCAGTCCTCTTGAAGTCTATCTCTTTCCTCCTCACAGTTCACAATATTTCCAAGTTTTGCATCCTCTGCAAATTTTAAAATTGTGCCCTGCACACCCAAGTCCAGGAACCCCACTATATACCTTCTTCTACCAGAAACAACCATTCACCACAACTCTCTGTTTCCTGTCACTCAACCATCATCATATTCAGGCTGCCATTGTCCCTTTTATTCCATGGGCTTAACTTTGATGAAAAGTCTGTTATATCTGTTATGGGTAGGCGGTGGCGTAGTGGTATTATCATTGGACTAGTAACCCAGAGACCCAGGGTATTGCTCTGGGGACATGGGTTCGAATCCCACCACAGCAGAAGGTGGAATTTGAATTAATAAATCTGGAATTAAAAGCTAGTCTAATGATGGCCGTGAAACCATTGTCGATTGTTGTAAAAACCCATCTGGTTCACTAATGTCCTTTAGGGAAGGAAATCTGCTGTCCTTACCTGGTCTGGCCGACGTGTGACTCCAGACCCACAGCAATGTGGTTAACTTTTACATGCCCTCTGAAATGGCCTAGCAAGCCACTCAGTTGTACTTCACCGCTACGAAGTTAATAAAAAGGAATGAAACCGGACGGACCACCCGGCATCAACCTAGGCACCGGAAACGGCAACGGCAAACACAGCCCTGTCGACCCTGCAAAGTCCTCCTTACTAACATCTGGGGGCTTGTGACAAAGTTGGGAGAGCTGTCCCACAGACTAGTCAAGCAACAGCCTGACACAGTCATACTCATGGAATCATACCTTACAGACAATGTCCCAGAGACTGTAATCACTATCCCTGGGTATGTCCTGTCCCACCGGCAGGACAGATCCACCAGAGGTGGTGGCACAGTTGTGTACAGTAGGGAGGGAGTTGCCCTGGGAATCCTCAACATCGACTCCAGAACCCATGAAGTCTCATGGCATCAGGTCAAACATGGGCAAGGTAACCTCCTACTGATTATCACCTACCGCCCTCCCGCAGCTGATGACTCAGTACTCCTCCATGTTGAAAACCACTTGGAGGAAGCACTGAGGGTGGCAAGAGCACAAAATGTACTCTGGGTGGGGGACTTCAATGTCCATCACCAAGAGTGGCTCGGTAGCACCACTACTGACCGAGCTGGCAGAGTCCTGAAGGACAGAACTGCTAGACTGGGTCTGCGGCAGGTGGTGGGGGAACCAGCACGAGGGAAAAACATACTTGACCTCGTCCTCACCAATCTGCCTGCTGCAGATGCTTCTGTGCATGACTGTATTGGTAGGAGTGGCCACCGCACAGTCCTTGTGGAGACAAAGTCCCGCCTTCACATTGAGGATGCCATCCATCATGTTGTGTGGCACTATCACCGTGCTAAATGGGACAGACTTCGAACACATCTAGCAATGCAAAACTGGGCATCCATGAGGCGCTGTGGGCTATCAGCAGCAGCAGAATTGTACTCAACCACAATCTGTAATCTCATGGCCTGGCATATCCCCCACTCGATCAAGCCAGGAGACCAATCCTGGTTCAATGAAGAGTGCAGGAGGGCATGCCAGGAGCAGCAACAGGCATACCTCAAAATGAGGTGTCAACCTGGTGAAGCTACAACACAGGACTACTTGCATGCCAAACTGCGTGAGCAGCATGTGATAGACAGAGCTAAGCGATCCCATAACCAAAGGATCAGATCTGAGCTCTGCAGTCCTGCCACATCCAGCCATGAATGGTGGTGGACAATTAAACAACTAACTGGAGGAGGTGGCTCCACAAATATCCCCATCCTCAATGATGGAGGAGCCCAGCACATCAGTGCGAAAGATAAGGCTGAAGCATTTGCAACAATTTTCAGCCAGAAGTACCGAGTTGATGATCCATCTCGGCCTCCCCCTGAAGTCCCCAGCATCACAGATGCCAGACTTCAGCCAATTCGATTCACTCCGCGTGATATCAAGAAACGACGGAAGGCACTGGATACTGCAAAGGCTATGGGCCCCGACAATATTCCGGCAATAGTACTGAAGACCTGTGCTCCAGAACTTGCCGCGCCGATAGCCAAGCTGTTCCAGTACAGCTACAACACTGGCATTTACCCTGCAATGTGGAAAATTGCCCAGGTATGTCCTGTACACAAAAAGCAGGACAAGTCAAACCTGGCCAATTACCGCCCCATCAGCCTACTCTCAATCATCAGTAAAGTGATGGAAGTTGTCATCAACGGTGCCATCAAGCAGCAATTGCTTAGCAATAACCTGCTCAGTGACGCTCAGTTTGGGTTTTGCCAAGGCCACTCAGCTCCTGACCTCATTACAGCCTTGGTTCAAACATGGACAAAAGAGCTGAACTCAAGAGGTGAGGTGAGAGTGACTACCCTTGACATCAAGGCAGCATTTGACTAAGTATGGCATAAAGGAGCCCTAGCAAAACTGAGGTCAATGGGAATCAGGGGCAAAACCCTCCGCTGGCTGGAGTCATACCTAGCACAAAGGAAGATGGTTGTGGTTGTTGGAGGTCAATCATCTGAGCTCCCGGCCATCACTGCAGGAGTTCCTCAGGGTAGTGTCCTAGGCCCAACCATCTTCAGCTGCTTCATCAATGACCTTCCTTCAATCATAAGGTCAGAAGTGGGGATGTTTGCTGATGATTGCACAATGTTCAGCACCATTCGTGACTCCTCAGATACTGAAGCAGTCCGTGTAGAAATGCAGCAAGACCTGGACAATATCCAGGCTTGGGCTGATAAGTGGCAAGTAACATTTGCGCCACACAAGTGCCAGGCAATGACCATCTCCAACAAGAGAGAATCTAACCATCTCCCCTTGACGTTCAATGGCATTACCATCGCTAAATCCCTCACTAAAAACATCCGAGAGGCTATCATTGACCAGAAACTGAACTGGAGTAGCCATATAAATACCGTGGCTACAAGAGCAGGTCAGAGGCTAGGAATCCTTTTCCATTTTCGAGCCAGCTGGGAAAATATATACAGTATAAACTTACTGCAAAAAATATCAAATTTGGGACAAGTAGAAAACATAGCATAATTCTATTATAAAAGGTTCGTCACCTCTGAGAATTCAGGTCATAATAATCAATTCTCCATGTGTTATTTGCTCACCCAACGCAGTTATGCTGCACATCCTATGGTACTAAAACATGGTACTTTGGTGATGCTAAACGATCAGTGTAACTGCAACTGAACTGGAGTCAATTTGACATTTATGAATCTTGAGAATTTTTATGTTAAAAAGTGCCAAATATTCCATTGACTCTTTCCCAGATTAGATATCCTATCGTACTATGAGTCACAGGCCAGTGAGCACAGCCCTCAGTATCTTTTTATGTACATAAGTCCAGAACTTAACATTCTATTCATAACTATATGACTTTATGCTGCCCCTCTAATTGCTCCAGAAGTGGGTTTCAGGGTCAAACATTATTTGAACAGCTACATCATGTTAAATATTGCATCCAATAGACCAACTATGTGCTTCAAATTTTTAGCAGCATATGACATCATATTAAAATGATGACTGGAAAAAAATTCATTTGTCCATATAGATGTGGTGCCTTATGTATGACAATACAAACACTCCCCAACTGCTCGGAGCAGTGTCATTGCCTGGGGGCGGTGAAAAACTAGATAAAGCCAGAACAAACCTAATGAAAAAAATCTGGAAAATTGCTCTCAGACCATTTTAGGAGATAACATAGACCCTGATTTATATTATTGGACACTTACAGCTTGTACATGCCAGAAACAGGTCCAGCTCTCACTTGAAGGAATTCAATGAACAAGTGTTTATCACATAAGCAGGCTGTTCTACAGGTTCAATATTGTGAAAAAAGAGCCACGTGCCATCCAACCTAGTTCTACCCTTACATAACTTACTTAATCTTCACCCCTCCCAAACCTACTGATGTGAAATAATTGGTCCACACAAGCTCAATCTATTCCCCTTGAGGGTTACGAAATAATGATCAAATGGTCACTTCGCTTTTCTGAAGTATAAAGACTTTGAGCCTATCTGGGTAGTTAAGGTATTTTAAACTAGGAATTAATCTTGTGGCCCTCCTACTCACTCTTTATGGAGCCTCAATATCCCCCATCATGTGAGGAGACGAAGGATGGAATTTTATGCTGGAAAGCCCCACCCATCAGCCAAACAGACAGGGGTGAGCCTGTCTCCGCCAGGCCTGGGGAGCCACGCCAGGATTTTACGTTTTTCAGGCCCTTAATTGGCCTTGGGCGGGACTTCCATCTGTCTGAGGCAGGAACTCGCGCCTAATGGAGCTGCCGGCCAATCTGCAGGCCGGCACTTAGTCCCAACAGTGGCACTGCAATCCAGCCACAGCAGCAAGAGGGACAATGGCCCCGGAAGACAGGTAAGGGGCCTCGCCGGGAGCAATCGGCCAGGTCCCGGTGAGGCAAGGAGGAGGAGAGGGGAACTTTCTTTCAGTGGGGGCGATTGGGGCAGCTCTCCATGGGGCACAGGGTGCCCAATCAGGAGGGCCCCCCCCCCCAGCCCACAAGGAGGCTGCAAGGTACCCGCAGGGGACGCCTTAAGTGGCAATTAATTGGCCACTTCAGGGCCTTGATTGGCCTGGGGTGAGCTGGCCATTTATTGCCACTGCCCCTCGTAAAATTGCAGCAGGGGCGGGAAAGCATCGGGAACAGCACCCCGGCCACCCACTCAATTTTACAGCCCTCCTCCCTGCCACCAGCGTGCTGCTGTGGGGGGGGCCTTAAATTGAAACCAGTATTCTCACTGAGACCTGACCAGGGTCTTTTCCAAGGGCAAAATTGTATGCGTTGTAAGGGAGGAAGTTCCAGGATTTTGTGCCAGCATCAGTGAAGGAACACCGATATATTTCCAAGTCAGGATGCTGTGTGACTTGGAGGGGAATTTGCAGGTGGTGGTGTTCCCATGCGCCTGCTGCCCTTTCTGTTCCAGGTGGTAGAGGTCGAGTGGTTGGAAAGTGCCGTTGAAGGAGCCTTGGTGAGTGCATCTTGGTACACATCGCTGCCACAGTGCACCAGTGGTGGAGGGAGTGAATGTTTAAGGTAGTGGATGGGGCGCCAATCCAGTGGGCTGCTTTGTCCTGGATGGTGTCGAGTGTCTTGAGTGTTGCTGGAGCTGCACTCATCCAGGCAAGTGTGGTTAATTCCATCACACTCCTGACTTGTGCCTTGTACATGGTGGACAGGCTTTAGAAAGTCAGGAGGTGAGATACCCACTGCAAAATTCCCAGCCTCTAGCCTGCTCTTGTAGCCAAAGTATTTGTATGCCTGGTCCAGTTAAGTGTCTGGTCAACGGTAACCCCCAGGATGTCGATGCTGGGGCATTCAGTAATGGCAATGTCATTCAATGTCAAGGGGTGGTGGCTAGATTCGCTCTTGTTAGAGAGGATCACTGTGTGGCACGAATGTTACTTACCACTTATCAGCCCAAGCCTGAATGTTGTCCAGGTCTTGCTGCACGTGGGCACGGACTTCATTACGTGAGGGGCTGCGAATGGTACTGAACACTGTGCAATCATCAGCATTAGGACAGGTAACCAACAGCTTGGTCAAAGTTGTCGGTTTTCAGCAACGTGTTAAAGAAGAGGTTCAGGGAAGGGATTGCAGAAATATGGCTTAGATGGAGAAAGCATGGCTACCAAAGTTGGAACGAAGAAAGTCAGGGATGCATGAGGGCAGAATTAGTGGAATGGAGTTCTCGGAGGACTGTAGGGCTGGGGTAGGTTGCAGAGTTGGGGGAAGCAAAGTTATAGAGGGATTTGAACACAAGGATGAAAATTTTAAACAAGAAGTTGGTGGACTGGGAGCCAACGTAGATCAGCGAGCACATGGATGATAGGTGAATAGTAGCAATCAGGGATTCCATCTGCTTCACTTTCAGACTGGGCAGCCCGTGCTAATTCTCGCAATACTGGGTCGGCTCGCTGAGCCTCACCTAGGGAAAATCCATTTAATTAATTCCCTGGCTCTCCTAACTTTCCAAAGCAAGTCTCGGACAGGCAGACCTCATGTTTATTTGCCTGCAGTGCCAATGCAGACTCCTCTGGGGGAGCTGGTCTGATCATGGCCTGACCCATTACACATTCAGGGGCTCTGCAGGGGACTGTCTCTTGCAACTGCCCTGTCTCTCTGCGGTTTTTCTTTCACTACTGGGGAGGCTACCACCTTTACCCCTATCAGATTATTACCAGCAGCAGGTCAACCGCGTCCACAGGCAAACTAGGGACAATCCCTACAGTCACCGGTCCCAAACTAGGTCACATTCCAGGTGCACCCGGTGTAGAGGAACAGACATACACTGCCCTCCAATGCCATGCACCACCACTTTGGTGTTCACTGCACTCTCTGGGGGAAAGGTCAGACCTTTTCCCAGTAAAAGGGATCTGGTGGCCCTTGTCCCTTAGAATCACTGTGAGCTTGCTTGCCCCACTTGAAGGATATAGGGTTACTTTCCCTTCAAATACAAAACCCTGATAACCTTCAGGAATCCCATTAACTTTTCCTGCACTGGCCATAGTAAGCTTCCTGGGTTGCACTCTTAGTGCAGTTAAAGCCACAGCTTGTTTAGTGTTTTCCATCAAGCCCTCGTCTTACTGAGCAGGTGTGCCCTGATTAACCCTATCGGTTTCCCCTTTAGTTTCCAGGAGTCAGCTTTTAAATACCCCGCTTTATTACAATGGAAGCACGCAGGTCTCCAGGTCTCACTCGCGCTCACAGCACCTTCCTTATTGGCTGGAGGAGTGCCCCCTATGTCTCCTGCTTTCCTTTCTCTTTCAGGACTGCGTGGGCTTCTATCACCTTCCCACCCTTTGTCCTTTTCGGATTTGCGGGGGTGATTAGGAAAGGTTCTCCCCTGGGAAACCAAATTATAAATTAAGGCAAACTCATCGGCCAGAACGGCCACTTGCCGGACTTCCTGGACCTGCAGCTCCTCGACATGCATTTTTATTGAGAATGGGAGAGAGTTTTTAAATTGCTCTAACAGAATTACTTCTCAGAGTCTCATAGCTAAGCTGGATTCTTAAAGCCTTCAACCACTGGTCAAAAGCCAGCTGCTTACTTCTTTCAAACTCCAAATATGTTTGATTGGCTTGCTTTTTGAGGGTTCTAAACTTCTGGCAATAGCCTTCGGGTACTAATGCATATGCTCCGAGGATAGCATTTTTGGTCAGTTCATCATCTGATGAACTCTCATCTGGCAACAAGGAATAAACCTATGGGCTTTTCCGGTTAATTTGCTTTGCAGTAAGAGAGACCAGGTGTCAGCTGGCCATTTTAGTTGCCTTGCCAGTTTCTTGAAGGACACGAAAAACGTTTTCACATCTTCCTGATTGAATTTTGGAGCGAGTTTTAGCAATCTTGTACCCAGCCCTGCATTGTGGTCCTCCGTATTGGCCATGTTTTCACTGGGGTTACTCTGTCGCCCCCCTAGTTAACTCAAGCCGCTTCAACTCTCTTTCTTCGCATTCTTTTCGGAATTTTCTTTCTCTCTCTCTCCTGCCTTTCATTTTCTTCACGTTCCTCTCTTTCTCCCTCTCCCTTTCCTCAAACTCAAGTTTCTTCTGTTCCAATTGTGTCTTTGCTAACAATACCCTGCCGGATTCTGCTTCTAAGCCCGTTTCTGTTTCTTCAGATTCAAGGGAAAAATGGTTGGCCACTAGCCTGAGGAGTTCAGACTTCCTCGCCTTGCCACGTACAGTGATCCCACACTGCTCAGCCATTTTCCTCAACTCCTCCATAGACAGTGCTTTTAACTTATCCCGAGTTACTTCACCCTGGCTTGGAGTGCTACTAGCTTCAGTTGCAGACATGTTAGTATTCAATCACACACAACCACAAGAAAATCTGCATTGATTTTTTTGCTCTTTTTGATTGGGAACAATTTGGCTTCCCACTCCCAATTTCACTTGTTTGTCTATGGGTAAAATCCTGGATGCTAGCACCCAAATTCTGTTATGATCAGGTGTGAAAGATGTCAAGGGTCTGTTATTATCTTCACCTGGTCTTATTGTAACAGGGTTTAATTTTAAACACACTGTGGCAATTATAAGACAAAGAAACCAATTCACACAGGCTTTCTGAGGTTTAAAGAAAATGAAATTTTATTCAACCTTAAGCTCTAATCTGGTTAACGCCTACGGATATACGACGTGCCCACACTAGCAAACACACGTGGTACGCGGCACATGCAAATAGGGACAGAACAGAGAAGACAAGACAAGTAAAACAGTTTGAGGCATTATCTTGTTACTGTTTCTTGAGCTCGCTGTAGTCCTTGATTGAAGATATGGTCTTGCGTTTCGTTGGGTCCCAGTATTCTTCGTAAACCATGTCCACATAGGAGATTTTTATCTCTCGGAATTTACGTGTCTTCAATGGTTTCAGTTCCCTGAGAGATGAGCAGGCAGGAAAGGAGAGGTCTTCTCAAACCAGGAGCTTTCTGATTTCAAGTACTGTTTTCTCCAATTTAAAACTCTCAGTTCAAAACTCTGCAACAGCCAGTTAGTCATGTGACTAAAACTGGTCTGACCACTTCTGTGTATTGGGGAAGCAACTACTGGGTCCCCATTGTTTCAACACCATCTGTTACTATGCAAAAATATCTTTCCAGTCAGGGGCTTGCACTTTTCAAGTTTTAATGTTCATATGGCGAAATAATGTATGCCTCAGTCTTGGCAGGTGAGGGGTTTGCCTGACACAAAGCAGCCCTCAAACCCTTTGGAGAACGGGGCCAGATGAACAATAAAACCCTGGGAAACCAACATACCATGTCATTCCCCTGACACCAGATAAGAAGAAAACTGGAATGCAAAAGCCCCATCACAGTCTTAATTGATCTGGTCATTTTCACTGTGTCCTGCTTACATCTCTGAACTCTCTTGTTTTTTTCTCAGCCAAGCTTAATCCCTCACTGCCACTTTTGAACCAGCACTCTTTTTAAATGAGCAGAAACAGACTGAAGAAAATAAGAAATGGATCATAGCTAATTTTTTGTAATATTTAAATAATAAGTAGGTGATTAGTTAAAGTAAATACTTTGATCTGCACAGGGGAACTCATGTTAAGAAATCTCTACTGTAATATCATACAAAGGACAGAATTATTGCAACTAGCTACACCTAACTGAAATGCCTTTTCACATTGCTGTGATGATACGAGCTTGATTGCCAAGTGGAAGGCAAATGAAGAAATGGCAATTAATAAGCAAAACTAATATGCCAAGGAAACTAAAGAATGGAAATTTGGGTTTCGTACAATCTAACTCTAGAACAAGGTTCCACTCAAAGAAACTCATTGAACACTTCCACCTAAGTATGATTATGATGTGATCTTCCTTTAACATAAAAATAGGATCGCATTTCACCATATTTTCTGATTATTTTAATAGACATTTTATTCAAGCCCCATAGGATTTGGTCTAATGAAAACATTACTTTAACAGCTGTCCTAGCCTCAGGGCCAATCAGTCGGGGAAGTTTATATGTCATCATCACCTCTTAATCTCTCCATGTTTCCATTCTATGGCTATTTATTTTTTTGAGAGTGAGAAGTCTGACATTTTTGCTATTTTTGGCAATCCCTCAATCATTCAGAAACACGCAAACTATAATACAAATTATTAATCTAAAATTGAGTAAAAGAATATTTTATTTTTTTCGAAAAGAATTAAAATGGCTACAGTAAGAACCTTAACATGCCACCCATTATTTCCCTATTTTCATCTACAATTTTTCAGACTTTTGTCAACTATTATGGTCACTTGATTATGCAATAAAAAAAAAGAAATGCTGGAAATACTCAGCAGGTCTGACAGCATCTGTGGAGAGAGAGGCAGAGTTAACGTTTCAGGCCAGTGACTCTTCATCAGAACTGGCAAAGGTTACAAATGTAATAGGTATGTATACCTTGAAGAAGTTCTGCTCTTCTCTTACCTATTACACTTGAAACGCCATAGCATACAAAGCTACGGGCCAAGTGCTGGAAAATGGGATTAGAATAGATAGGTGCTTGATGGCCGGCACAGACAGGATGGGCCGAAGGGCCTGTTTCTGTGCTGTATGACTCGATGACTCAATTAAGAGCATACATGTAATCAACAAAAGCATTACATAACTGACCAAAAAAATCATGACAACTTACAACACAGCAGATTAGGTACACTATGAAGGACAAGACAATCATAGCATTTGAAATCTTACCCGCTTTCCCGCAGTGATTCTAGTGGTGTTTGTTCAACCCGAACTCTAGTGGAAGACCCTACACATCAGCTTAGACAACACAGAAGATTATGACAGCTGTATTCATGAAATTTTACACCTGGCTTTCTGACCTCAACATTAAAATATGGTCTTGCTGTATTTAATTACAACACAAAGACAAAAAATGCTTCATGAAACCAAGTTAAAATGTATTTAAATTGTAGAAAAATAGCAGATACTATTAAGAATCAATTGTGCTTTAATTATTGCATGCACCAGTTATCTCCAATCCAAAAAACAGAAAGTTAAAAAAAATTGAAGAAAATGAAAATCAAATCGAGCTCAAAATTTATGTTTAGCCAGCTCTGAAAAAATTAATTTTCTGAAGTCAAGGCAGTAGGGCTCCACATGATTTTTTTTGCCATTTAACTTTACAGAAACCCCAAACACAAGGTAATTTACAGAGCTGCTCTCAAGCTTTGTAGTATTGTCATGACCTGCAGTCTGACATGCAAGTAAGTGAATTCGACCTTTCTTTTTATCAGTTTGTAATAGCTAGCAACATGCATTAGCAATCACATTTATAACTCCAAATATGAGGATCCCTCACAAATGCAAAAGTGATTAACAGACAAAGCTGTGGAAGTCATTCAAGAAATCAGCTTTTTCTAAGTCTGGCCTCTTGTGCATCCCTAATTTTGATCACACCACCACTGGTAGCTGTACTTACAGCCGCCTAGGCTCTAAACCTTGGAATTCCCTCTCTAAACTTCTACGCCACACTAATTCCTTAAAGGCAATCCTTACAATCTATTTCTTTGACCAAGCTTTTGGTCATTTGCCCTAATAGCTCCTTATATGGCTAGGTATCCTAACGCTCCTATGAAGCACCTTGGGACATTTTACTATGTAAAAGGCCCTATATAAATGTAATGGTTGTTGTAAGAAAAGATTCAGTTTGCACATAGCACAGATTCTTATGCCAAGACTCAAAAGGAAGACAAATATACACAAGGTAATAAAGACTTGATGGCATAGTTCTAAAGACTGTGCAGGAACGTAGGGACCTGGGGGCGCATGTGCACAGATCATTGAAGATTACAGGACATACTGAAAGAGTGGTTAGCAAAGCATATGTGATCTTGGAGCAGGGAAGTTATGTTGAACCTTTATAAAGCTCTGGTTAGGGCACAACTGGAGTATTGCATCCAGTTCTTGTCACCACACTTTAGGAAGGATGTGAGCGTCCTTGAGAGGGTGCAGAGGAGATTTACCTGAATGGTTCCAGGGACGAAGGATTTCAGTAAGAAGGTTAGGTTGGAAAAGGTGGGGTTGTTCTCCTTGGAGCAAAGGAGATTGAAGGAAGATTTGATAGAGATGTACAAGATTATGACAGGCTTGGATAAGTTAAACAAGGAAAACCGTTCTCATTAACTGATGGTACAAGGACTAGGGGACACAGATTGAAGGTTTTGGGCAAGAGATGCAGGGGGAATGTGAGGAAGAACATTTTACACAGCGTGTGGTAATAACCTGGAACTCGCTGCCCATGAGAGAGGTGGAAGCGACGACAATCAGTGATTTCGAAAGGAAACTGGATGGGCACTTGCAGGAAATAAACTTGCAGGGCTATGGGGATCGAGTGGGGGAATGAAACTGACTGGATTGCTCCACGGAGGACCAACACTGACTCGATGGGCCGACTGGCCTCCTTCTCGGACGTATATGACTCTATGCAGATACTTCAGAAAATTGCCACAGTCACAACTAACATGCTAGGGGCAGTAGATTGTGAACAAACCCCGCTACAGAAATTTTCCAATGACAAAACATTGTGGTGATTGATTGCATTACCCGGGGTGGCCAAACATAGATCGGCACTGAGAATTGCTGAAAAGTAAATTGCTCATTCCACAGAGTGAGGGAGAGAGGCACATACTTTCCAAGAACAATAGAGAAAATAACACAAACATTTCGTGGGTAGCTGACCCAGGTCATTCTGAGAAAGGTCCCAGAGATCAGCTACAGAGTGCTACTGCCAGAGACCCAAGAATTGCTCACCTGCCTTGCCACTCTTGGCCAATTAATGGTATTTTGAACTTGAACAAAAGTAACAAGCACTTTGTTTTTTTTTCCCAATAAACCTACAATAATGGGAGAAGGGAATACAGAAATACTGCTGGCAGGTATGTATTTTAAACTGTCTAACAACAATTAATGCTAGAATCTATTCTAAAGGATGTGATAAATGGACACTTGGATAATAATGATCTGATTGGGCATAGTCAACATGGATTTATGGATGGTAGATCACGTTTGACAAACCTGTTGGAGTTTTTTTGAGGATGTTACTAACAGAATTGATGAAGGGGAGTCGGAGGACGCAGTATACTTGGATTTTTAGAAGGCTTTTGATAAAGCCCTCCACGGGAGGTTGGTTAACAAAATTAAAGCACATGGCCTAGGAGGTAATATGCTGGCACGGATTAAGGATTGGCTAACGGCAGAAAAGAGAAAGTAAAAATAAACTGGTCATTCTCGCGTTGTGTCTCGCAGGCTGTGACTAGTGGGGTACCGCAACGATCAGTACTTGGGCCCCAGCTGTTCACAATATAAATCAATGATTTGGATGTGGGGACCAAATGTAATATTTCCAAGTTTGCAAATGACACAAAATTAGGTGGGAATGTGTGTTGTGAGGAAGATGCAAAGTGGCGTCAAGGGAATAGGACAGACTTAGTGAGTGGGCAAGAACATGGCAGATGGAATACAATGTGGAAAAGTGAGAGGTTATCCACTTAGGTGGGAGGAATAGCTGTGCAGAGTATTTCTTAAATGGTAAGAGATTAGGAAGTGTAGTGTAGATGTACAAAGGGACCTGGGTGTCCTCGCCAATAAGTTACTGAAAGCTAACAAGCAGGTGCAGCAAGCAATTGGAAGGCTAATGGTATAATAGCCTTTATCGCAAAAGAATTTGAGTACAGGAGTAGAGAAGTCTTGCTTCAATTGCATAGAACCTTGGTTCGACTGTACCTGGAGTAGTCTGTGCAGTTTTAGTCCCCTTACCTTAGGAAGGATATTATTGCCATAGAGGGAGTGCAACAAAGGTTCATCAGACTTGTTCTTGGGATGGCGGGTCTATCCTATGAAGAGAGATTGGGGAAACTGGGTCTGTAATCTCATCAGATTTGAAGAATGAGAGGTGATCTCATTGAAACATACAAAATACTTAATGGGATAGACAGCGTAGATGCAGCTAAGATGTTTCCCCTGGTTGGAGAGTCTGGACCCAGGGGACACTATTTCAAAATAAGGGGGAAGCCACTTAGGACCGGGATGAGGAGAAATTTCTTTACTCAGAGGGTTGTGAATCTTTGGAGTTCTCTACCCCAGAGAGCTGTGGAAACTCAGTCACTGAATAGTTGAAAGCACAAATTGACAGATTTCTAAATACCAATGACATAAAGGGATCTGGGGACAGTGTGGGAAAAAGGCATTGAAGTGGATGATGAGCCACAATCATACTGAATGATGGAGACGGCTCGATGAGCTGAATGACCTACTCCTGCTCTTATGTTCCTAATTTTTTCCAAACGTTTTTTGAATACCTATTAAAATTATGTAACAAGCACTACACTAAGTGTATCTTCATTTCATTTGAGTACAATGATATGGAGAAAACTTTTTTCAATTCTTGTCATTACTTCCATCAACCAAATGATTAAGGATCATGCTTGCTTTCACGTGTCACCATGATTAGCAATCTCCTCTCACAATCTGGGGCTTACGGTTAGACTGATACAACTTTTAACAGAAACAGTAGGTGAAAAATATTAATGACAAATCAATACAGTATGAGATTTTAAACTTCGCATCCTTGTTTTCAAATCCCTCCATGTACTCACCTCTCCACATCTCTGTAACCACCTCTAGCAGACAACCCTCCAAAGTATCAGCATTCCTCCAATTCTGGCCTCTTGCACACCCCGAATTTTAATCCCAAACACTGGCTGCCATGCCCTCAGCTGCCTTGGCCCAAAGCTATGGAATTTTCTCCTTAAACCATTCTGCCTCATGACCAGTTCTTTCCCCTTTAAGATGCACCTTAAAACCTACCACTTTGACCAAACCTTTGGTCATCTGCCCTATCTCTCCTTTTGTGGCTTGGTATGAAATTTTGTGTGATAACGCTCCCGTGCATCACGTTGGGTCATTTTATTACATTACAGATGCTACATAAATACAAATTTTTGTTACTGAGGAGAGCATCAAGGTGAAACTCCATAATGCTCTGGTCAAGCAACATCTTGTTCTCGTTGGTTCTGGTCACCAAAGCATAAAGCCCTAGAACAAGTGCAAAGAGGTAAAGGAAGCTGATCCCTAGTATCAGAGAATTAAATTGTGAGGAAAGGTTTAAAAAAAAACTCAATGCAACCCTAGGGAATGAATAATAAGGGACTTAACAGAGGTACATAAAATACTGAGTGCAATCATAAAGGTCAATCCAGGGCACTATTTAAATTTAAATCCTGAATGCACAGATGCAAAGTGGTTAAAAAATCCAGGAATGATATAGGAAGCCCTTTTTAATGCAAAGGTTGATTAATATTTGGAATACGTTTCCTGGTAGTGGAAGGAAAATCTCTGGAATCATTCAAGAGACAGATGATAAGTTTCAGTTGGAGAATGAGCAAGATAAGCTCATGGGCCAAGTAGTCTCCCAGATTTGTACTTGGTGATCTTCAATTTCACAGGCTTATATAATGCACCTTGGATGTTTCCCCAAATTGCCATCCAAAAGGTCCATTTAAAAAAAAACTTGATCTATATATTGGAACATGGTTCTACGACTCATTTGCTTTCTGGTTTGAATGAATGCATAGAGGTGCAGAAATCAGTCTTTTATGCATTATTATGAAGTGCTGCTACAGTAAGTTTTAAGACCATATTAGAAATAATGTTGCAGTAATTTTGAATTTTACCACCAGGGCAAAACCAGAACTCTGCCATGGGCAAGCAATCTAGGTTACCCCCCAGGTAACAAAGTTAAAAATACCCCCCCTCTTGATAATTTCAGGCTATACCTGGCTTATAATAAATATGAGGATAGATGGTGTTCCAACACACTCTAGTGTGGTTATGAATTTGTCCGCATAATTGTCGCACAAAATTGTTGGTCCAGTGATCAAGGACAAGTATATAAAAAATGCCTGGCATTTTCCATTGGAAGAGAGTTCAAAGTAACTCTAGCCATGTTCACACAGCGATTAGTTATCTGTGGCATTAGTAGAAAGCTGAGTGCATACTACTTGCTCAGAGAACGACGTGAAGGAACTAATGAGGGAACCAAAAATGTAGTAGGAACGATACTGATCATCATCAGGTAGGAAACACCTCAAAGCTTTCCTGAACTGTGTTGTGATGGATGCAATTTCTACTTACACACAATTGCTGTTGATATGAAGACATAGACAACTTGCTCATCGAAAATATTTCTGAAGTCAATGAAAAGGTTGTCATTCCAAAGAAAATTGTTCATCGCTGCAGTTATTATGTACATAAATGCAAAAATGCAGTTTCACAAATAAAGCACGAACATGAAGTTTGAACCTCAGATTTTCAAAACAGAACAATGAAGCTTTAGAAACATACAGGGATGCAGATTATTTTTCAGAGAGAAAAGACAAACTGGAGTGATGTGGCCTTTAATGTAAGAAAGAACATGAATGTAACAGAGATCGAGTTATCTAGTCTGTGTGCGGTTAAGATGCAAATCCTGTGGATAGGGAAAAGAGACAAAGAACAAAGAACAGTACAGCACAGGAACAGGCCATTCGGCCCTCCAAGCCTGCGCCGATCTTGATGCCTGCCTAAACTAACACCTTCTGCACTTCTGGGGTCCGTATCCCTCTATTCCCATCCTATTCATGTATTTGTCAAGATGCCTCTTAAACGTCTCTATGGTATCTGCTTCCACCACCTCCCCCGGCAACAAGTTCCAGGCACTCACCACCCTGTGTGTAAAAGAACTTGCCTCGCACATCCCCTCTAAACTTTTCCCCTCTCACCCTAAACCTATGCCCCCTAGTAACTGACTCTTCCACCCTGGGAAAAAGCTTCTGACTATCCACTCTGTCCATGCCGCTTATAACTTTGTAAACCTCTATCATGTCGCCCCTCCACCTCCGTCGTTCCAGTGAAAACAATCCAAGTTTATTCAACCTCTCCTCATAGCTTATGCCCTCCAGACCAGGCAACATCCTGGCAAACCTCTTCTGTACCCTCTCCAAAGCCTCCACGTCCTTCTGGCCATGTGGCGATCAGAATTGCACGCAATATTCTAAGTGTGGCCTAACTAAAGTTCTGTACAGCTGCAGCATGACTTGCCCATTTTTATACTCTATGCCCCGACCGATGAAGGCAAGCATGCCGTATGCCTTCTTGACTACCTTATCCACCTGCGTTGCCACTTTCAGTGACCTGTGGACCTGTACGCCCAGATCTCTCTGCCTGTCAATACTCCTAAGGATTCTGCCATTTACTGTATACTTCCCACCTGCATTAGAACTTCCAAAATGCACTACCTCACATTTGTCCCGATTAAACTCCATCTGCCATTTCTCCGCCCAAGTCTCCAACCGATCTATATCCTGCTGTCTCCTCTGACAATCCTCATCACTGTCCGCAACTCCACCAACCTTTGTGTCGTCCGCAAACTTACTAATCAGACCAGCTACATTTTCCTCCAAATCATTTATATATACTACAAAGAGCAAAGGTCCCAGCACTGATCCCTGCAGAACACCACTAGTCACATCCCTCCATTCAGAAAAGCACCCTTCCACTGCTACCCTCTGTCTTCCATGACCGAGCCAGTTCTGTATCCATCTTGCCAGCTCCCCTCTGATCCCATGTGACTTCACCTTTTGTATCAGTCTGCCATGAGGGACCTTGTCAAAGGCTTTACTGAAGTCCTTATAGATAACATCCACTGCCCTTCCTTCATTAATCATCTTCATCACTTCCTCAAAATACTCAATCAAATTAGTGAGACACGACCTCCCCTTCACAAAACCATGCTGCCTCTCACTAATAAGTTCGTTTGTTTCCAAATGGGAGTAAATCCTGTCCCGAAGAATCCTCTCTAATAATTTCCCTACCACTGACGTAAAGCTCACCGGCCTATAATTTCCTGGATTATCCTTGCTACCCTTCTTAAACAAAGTATCCTTGCTATCCTTCTTAAACAAAGACAACAAGACAAGGAAATTAAGACCATGTCAGAACAATGGAGTGGATCAAGAACTTTGCAGTCAAATAAGAGAAACATGTACGGAAAAAGTACAGTTAAGAGAAAGATTGCAATAGAAACATTCAACTTTAGAAAGACAGAAGTTGAAATGAGGAAGGGTGAGCTGAGGAAACTAGACTGAACAGCATTGCTGGAAGGGAAAAATCACAAAAGAGAAGTAAATTACGATTAGAAATATAGAGAGCACAAAACAAATGTTTAACAAAGATAAAAGACCATTGCGGGAAGCAAGGAAAGTGGCAGAGTGGACCAAAATGAAAATAAAAGTAATGTCAAGATGAAAAAAAAACTGGAGCAAAAATAGGGATTAGGACATCACAGGATATTAAAAAATGCTAGGAATTTCTATAAACATACATGCAACAAGCATACAAAAAGGTAACAATGCAAGCAATGAATAATCCTGAAAAAGACATCAAATGACCAAGGAATAAAAAATGAATGAAATTAATTATATTTGTTTTCTCACAGAAGACTATTGGGCAATCTCATCAACACAGAGATAAATTTATCGGTGGGGGGAATGGGAGATCCACAGACAGATGAAAGAAAAAAGAAACTTCTGCTAAGTCAAAGAGAGAAGAGACAACAAGTATAATGGACTTCATACAAACGCATTAATGACATGATGATGGAACCAGGTACATTCTTGCCACTATCTTTAGGAAATATTAGAAACAACCAGGTATTGGAAGTAGGTAAAATAACACTACCTTCTAAAAACAGCCACAGAGACAACCAAAGAAATGACAAGCTCATTTGGGAATAATATCTGAATATCTGTTCTAAGTCAAGAAGCAAAAGACATCTTGAAAGAGAGGATAATGAAATATTTAGAAAGATATGGTATTGTTACGGCCACATGGTGAGGGGTGTGGGTGGTTCCCACTGTTCAACTCCCACTTGACCACAAAGTGTTTTTTGTTATTAGGATTTAACCCCTATTTGTTTTATTTGTCAAATAAAGAGACAGTGACAGATTTTCTTGTAATTTAAAACACAGGATTAAAGTTTATGCCCCTTACCCTGAAATTGTTGCAACAGCAACCACTCATGCATTCATTCGTATGCGCGCGCACGCACACACACACAGAGGAACAGGGGTAAGTGGCTTGCAGGTGATGTTGGGTTTCGAGGTTCACGGTAAACCTATTGCATTCTTTCAGAAGTCAAGTTTTCGTTGGTTGCAGGCCTGAGGTGTTCGTAGATTTCTCTCTCGGTTGAAAGTTCAGCTTGAAGACAGAGGATCACTTCCAATTTCACTGCTGCATAAGTTAAAAAGGCAGCATTTACAGCAGGGCACCACCCTTATGGCTTGCTGGATTTTCTCCCAGCCCTTAGCAAGACAAACTGTTTGGTGATGCTTCTTTTCAGGTGTCTCGCTCCAGAAAGCTACTTTTAAAGTCAAAATGGTCTTGCATCTTGCCTCTGTTGGGAGACATAGATCTCTCTCCTTGCGGTGATCCACAATGGCCCAGGATGTGGCTACTTCACCCCTTCTTTGTTTCAAAAGAACCCATTCAATTCAGGAGTGTTTCAGGATGGGTGCAATTGACACCTCTCAGCCTAGTGAGGCGTCCTTTGCACTAAACAGGCAGTGGCAATGTTCAAATACCCATGCAACCATATTTTGCAGCATTGTCCATTTATTAAAAAAGGTAACGTCAGCTTTAATAACTCGAATTTCTTTTAGTCACACTTCTCATCAGCAGAACTGTATGGCAAGCCTGACTTTGCATGGATTCGTGGAAGGATGTCTTACGATCAAACTGATTGAAGCTCTTCAAGGAAATAAGGTTGTCTTCATTTATTTGTTCATGGGATGTGGGCGTCGCTGGCTTGGCCAGCATTTACTGCCCATCCCTAATTGCCCTTGAGAAGGGGTTGATGAGTTGCCTTCTTGAACCACTGCAGTCCTTGTGGTGTAGGTACACCAACAGCGCTGTTAGGAAGGAAGTTCTAAGATTTAGCCCAATGACAATGAAAGAACGACAAAATAATTTCAAATCAGGATGGTGTGTGGCTTGGAGGGGAACTTGCATGGGGTGGTGTTCCCATGCATCTCCTACCCTCGTCCTTCTAGGTGGTAGAGGTCACAGGTTTGGAAGGTGCTGCCTGAAGGAGCCTTGGGGTGTTGCAGCAGTGCATCGGTGGTGGAGGGAGTGAATGTTGAAGGTGTGGGGTGTGGTGCCAGTCAAGCGGGCTGCTTTGTCCTGGATGGTGTCGAACTTCTTGAGTGTTGTTGGAGCTGCACCCATCACACTCCTGACTTGTGCCTTGTAGATGGTGAACAGGTATTGGGGAGACAAGAGGTGAGTCACTCGCCACACAATTCCTAGCCTTTGGCCTGCTCTTGTAGCCACAGTATTTATGCAGCTGGTTCAATTTCTGGTCAATGGTGATCCCCAGAATGCTGACAGTGGAGATTCAGCGATCGTAATGCCAGTGATCAAGGGGAGATGGTTAGATTCTCTCTTGTTTCAAATGGTCATTGCTTGGCACTTGTGTGACACAAATGTTACTTGCCACTTACGAGCCCAGGCCTGGATGTTGTCCAGGTCTTGCTGCATATGGGCACAGGCTGCTTCAGTATCTGAGGAGTTGCGAATGGTGCTGAACATTGTGCAACCATCAGCGAACATCCCCATCTCTGACCTTATGACGGAGGGAAGGTCATTGCTGAAGCAGCTGACTATGGTTGAGCCTAGGAACTACTCTGAGGAATTCCTGGGACTGAGATGATTATCCTCCAACAACCACAACCATCTTCCTTTGTGCTTGGTATTATTCCAACCAGTGCAGAATTTTCCCCAATTCCCACTGACTCCAGTTTTGCTAGGGCTCCTTGATGCCATACTTGGTCAAATGCTGCCTTGATGTCAAGGGCACTCACACTTACCTCAACTCTTGAGTTCAGCTATTCTGTACATGCCTGGACCAAGGCAGTAATGAGGTCAGGAGCTGAGCAGCCCTAGCGGAACCCAAACTGATCGTCAGTGAGCAGGTTACTGCTACACAAGTGCCGCTTGATAGCATTGAGAGTATTCCATCACACTCCTGATTTGTGCCTTGTAGATGGTGGACAGGCTTTGGGCAGTCAGGAGGTGGATTACTCGCCACAGAATTCCCAACCTCTGACCTGCTCTTGTAGTCACAGTATTTATGTGGCTTCTCCAGTTTTGTTTCTGGTCAATTGTAACCCCCCAGGATATTGATAGTGGGAGATTTAGCAATGTAATGCTGTTGAATGTCAAGGGAGATGGTTAAATTCTCTCTTATTGGAGATGGTCATTGCCTGCCACTCGTGTGACATGAATGTTATGTGTTACTTATCAGCCCAAGCCTGAATGTTGTCCAGGTATTGCTGCATATGGACACAAACTGCTTCAGTATTCGAGGAATTGTGAATGGTACTGAACATTGTACAATCAGCGAACATCCCTGCTTCCGACCTTATGATGGAGTGAAAGTCATTAATGAAGCAGCTGAAGATGGTTGGGCCTAGGACACTACCCTGAGGAACTCCAGCAGCAATGTCCCGGGGCTGAGATGATTGGCCTCCAACAACCACAATGAAGCTAAACCAGAGAAAGCAAATGGTTACTGTGAATGAAATGGCAACAATAAAGTAAGCATCATAACAGGGCATTACAAAGGTCAGTGCTGGAGTTTTTGCCACTCAGTGTATATATGTGACTTGGAGTTGAGGAACAGAAACAAAGCTCACTAAATTGCACAATGGGCAGTGTTGGGGGGGTGGGGGTGGGGGGAAGGGGTGGTGGGAGGGGCTGGTAGTCAACTTACAAAGGAGAGGCAAACCAAATGCAAATCGACCTGGTTAGTCTGCGAAGGTGGAAAACTAAATGGCAAATATGGACCAATGCAAGTTAATGAAACATAATAGGAGCGGGATTAGACCTTATGGTCCATCAAGCCTGCCCCGCCATTCAATACAATCATGGCGGATCTTCGGCTTCAACTCCACTTTCCCACCAGCTTGCCATATCCCTCAATTCCTTGAGACACCAAATATCTGTCTATCTCAGCCTTAAATATATTCAATGATGAAGCATCCAAAATGCTCTGGGGTAGAGAATTCTAAATGTTCACAACCCCTTGAGTAAAGAAATGTTCTCCTCATCACAGTCCTAAATGATCACCCCCTTATCCTCAGACTTTGCCCCCCTGTTTGCGATTTCCCAGCCAGGGGAACAACCTCTCAGTGTCTACCCTTTCAAGCCACTTCAGAATCTTCTATGTTTCAAGGAGATCACCTTTCATTCTTCTAAATTCCAGAGAATATAAACTCAATTTACTCAGCATCTCATCATAGGTCAACCCAGGGGGCAATCTAGTGAACCTACGCTGTACTGCCTCCATGGCAAGTATATCCTTCTCCTTAAATATGGAGACCAAAACTGCACACAGTGCTCAGGTGTGGTCTCACCAAAGCCCCGCACAACAGTAGCAAATCTTCCTTATTCTTGCACTCCAATCCCCTTGCAATAAAGGCCAACATGGCAATTGCCATCCTGATTGCTGCTGAACCTGCAGGCTAACGTTGTGGTCCTTTCACGAGTATATCCAAGTCTGTCTGATCAATATTTGCAAGTTTCATGCCTTTTAAAATATATGCCGCTTTTCTATTCTTATGACTAAAGTGAACAATCTCACACGACCCCCCCCCCCCCATTCTACTTGTTGTCCATTCACTCAACCTGTCTAAAGCTCTTTGCAGCCTCTTTGTGAACTTCTCACAGCTTACATTCCCATCGACCTTTGTATTGTCGGCAAACTTAAGATACATTACTCTTTGTCTAAATCATTAATTTTTATTTATTTTATTTAGAGATACAGCACTGAAACAGGCCCTTCGGCCCACCGAGTCTGTGCCAACCATCAACCACCCATTTATACTAATCCTACATTAATCCCATATTCCCTACCACATCCCCACCATTCTCCTACCACCTACCTACACTAGGGGCAATTTACAATGGCCAATTTACCTATCAACCTGCAAGTCTTTGGCTGTGGGAGGAAACCGGAGCACCCGGCGGAAACCCACGCGGTCACAGGGAGAACTTGCAAACTCCGCACAGGCAGTACCCAGAACTGAACCCGGGTCGCTGGAGCTGTGAGGCTGCGGTGCTAACCACTGCACCACTGTGCCGCCCCCGAATATTAATATAGATTGTAAATAACTGAGGCCTCTGCACTGTTCCTTGCAGCATTCTACCAGCCACAGCTTGCCAACTTGAAAATGCTGCATTTATCCCTACCCTTTGCTTTCTGTCTATTAACCAATCCTCTATCCACGCTAATATATTATCCCCAACTCTATAGCTGCGTTCTCGCACCTACACTGTTTAGGATCTTCTTCTCACTGCTGCTCTCACTTGCGTTCAAGTCTTAAGAAGGAATTTTCCTCCACACAAGATCAGATGGCAGGTTGTTCAACATTGCCCATCTTAGAGCAAAGACCAAAGTGCGGAAAGTCCTCATCAGGGAACTCCTCTTTGCTGACGATACTGCATTAACATCCCACACGGAAGAGTGTCTGCAGAGACTCATCGACAGGATTGCGGCTGCCTGCAACGAATTTGGCCTAACCATCAGCCTCAAGAGAACATCATCATGGGACAGGATGTCAGAAATGCTCCATCTAGCAATATTGGTGACCACGCTCTGGAAGTGGTTCAAGAGTTCACTTACCTAGGCTCAACTATCACCAGTATCCTATCTCTTGATGCAGAAATCAACAAGCGCATGGGAAAGGCATCCGCTGCTATGTCCAGACTGGCCAAGAGGGTATGGGAAAATGGCGCACTGACACGGAACACAGAAGTCCGAGTGCTTCAAGCCTGTGTGTCCTCAGTACCTTGCTCTACGGCAGCGAGGCCTGGACAGCGTATGTTAGCCAAAAGCGACGTCTCAAATTCATTCCATCTTCTCTGCCTCAGGAGAATCCTTGGCATCAGGTGACAGGACAGTATCTCCAACGCAGAAGTCCTCGAAGCGGCCAACATCCCCAGCATATACACCCTACTGAATCAGCGGCGCTTGAGGTGTCTTGGCCATGTGAGCCACGTGGAAGATGGCAGGATCCCCAAGGAAGCATTGTACAGCGAGCTTGTCACTGGTATCAGACCCACCATGTCCATGTCTCCGCTTTAAAGACATCTGCAAACGCGACATGAAGTCCTGTGACATTGATCACAAGTGCCAGTCAGTTGCCAGTGATCGCCAGAGCTGGTGGACAGCCATAAAGGCGGGGCTAAAGAGTGGCAAGTCGGAGAGACTTAGCTGTTGGCAGGAAAAAAGACAGAAGTGCAAGGAGACAGCCAACTGTGTAACACCCGTGACAACCAATTTTATCTGCAGAGCCTGTGGAAGAGTCTGTCACTCTAGAATTGGCCTTTATAGCCACTCTAGGCGCTGCTCCACAAACCACTGACCACCTCTAGGTGCTTACCCATTGTCTCTCGAGACAAGAAGGCCAAAGAAGATGAGCCCTTATCTTGCACACTAACCTTTAGTGTGGCACCTTATCAAATGCCTTTTGGAAATCCAAGTATATTACATCGTCTGGTTCCCCTTTATCTACCCTAATTCCATCCTCAAAAAAAACTCAAATTTGTCAAACATGATTTCCCTTTTGCAAAACCATGCTGAGTCTGCATGATCATACTATGATTTTCTCAGTGCATTGTTCAGACTTCCTTAATAATACATGCCTACATATGAACTAGGAGCAGGGAGTAGGCCAATCAGCCCCTCGAGCCTGCTCCACCATTCTATAAGATAATGGCTGATCTGTTTATGGACACAACTCCACTTTCCTGCCTATCCGATACCCTTTGACTCCCTTGTTTGTTAACAATCTGTCTACCTCTGCCTTAAAAACATTCAATGATCCTGCCTCCATTGCTCTCTGGGAAGAGAGTTCCATAGACTCACAATCCTCAGAGAAAAAAAATTCACCTCATCTCTATCTTAAATGTGAGTCACCTTATTTTTAAACTGTGCCTCCTAGTTTTAATCTCTCCCACAAGTGGAAACATCCTGTCAACATTCCCCCCTGTCAAGTCCCCTCAGGATCTTAAATATTTCAATAAAATCACCTCTCATACTTCTAAACACCAATGAATACAGACCCAACCTGTCCAACCTTTCCTCATAAGATAACCCTACTCTTCCCAGAATCAGTCGAGTGAACCTTCTGTGAACTGCTTCCAATGCAATTATATCCTTTCTTAAGTAAGTAAGGAGACCAAAATTGTACACAATTCTCTAGCAAAACATCTCTACTTTTATGCTCCATTCCCCTTGCCATGAATGACAACATTGCATTTGCCTTCTTAATCACTTGCTGTACCTGCATACTAACTTTTTGTGTTTCGTGTAATTGGACACCCAGATCCCTCTGCATCTCAGAGTTCTGCAATCGCTCTTCATTTAAATACTATGTTGTTTTTCTATTTTTACGGCCTGTTACAACCAAGGCGGGAGGAGGGCCCTGTTATTACAGTCCCACTTCTCCACAGGTCACAACATATTTTTAAAAATTTTCCTACTTATGGAAACAGTCTATCAGATACACTATTTTCCCCAGAAAAGAACACACTAACCAGGTTTCTTTACTAAACAACAAAATTAACATTATAAAACAAGTCTTAACTAGTAATGAAGTAAAACAATATTATACAGATCGAAGTTTTAAAAATCCAACATTAAATTTTAAAAGTCCCCTTTCTATCTTAACCAAATTTTAAAGTCTCTTTTTACCTTAGTCCCTTCACACTCGCACACACATATATACTGGTGAACTGAAAAAATAAAAAGGGATTTTTAGATCAGAGCTCTGTTACAGACAAAAAGCATTTGGGTTAACTACTTGCTCATTTTTTGAAGGAAACAGCAGATGAGATATGTTGTTCCAAACTGGCACTTCTAACTAACTAACTTCTGAGCACACAGAGACAGGTCACTAGAATCTTCAGGCGGCGTTGAGAATTATTTTTAGCAGGCTTTCTTCAAATACAGGAAACAAGACGACTCGACACAGCGGACTTCACAGGGTCTTCTAAGGAATTTCTGGGAAGCGAGCTGGGTTATGGTCTTCTGTCCTTTTTGACACTTCAGCAGCACTTGACTTTATTTCCTTCCAGAAGGTAAAACATACTCACTCTGACCAACAGCCATAAAGCTCATCAGTTTTTCTGCCCACCCCGGTGCTCTGTTATTACTTGGCTTGTCCAATCAAAGGAGCGCTTATCACTTTTCTGCCCGTTACTAGGATTTCCACTCCATCTCCAATCCGAGCCATGTGAAAACCAGCAACGCTGTTGCCAATCCGACAACACTGTCCTCAGTGTCCTCTTGGTGGCTTCTTTTTTTAAAAACCTGGTCCAATATTTATTCAGCTTAACCATAAAATCCTTTAATTTTTTAACACAAAAGAATCACTTTCATAACAGGCCAAAGTGGACAACTTCACACTTTCCCACAATATCCTCCATCTGCCAAATCTTTTCCCACTCATTTAACCTATCTATATCCCTTTGCAGACTCCTTATGTCCTCTGCACAACTTACTCTCCGACATATCTTTGTGTCATCAGCAAATTTAGCAACCATACATTCTGTCCCTTCATACAAGTCATTTTGTATCGGTCTTCTCAGTGGAGGACATTGATAACATGCCAGTAATTGACAAAGAGATGAACGTAGGTGAGGACCTGGGAACAATCATTATTACGGAAGAGGTAGTGTTGGGCAAGCTAATGGAGCTAAGGATTGATAAGTCTCCTGGCCCTGATGGAATGCATCCCAGGGTACTAAAAGAGATGGCGGGAGAAATAGCAGGTGCACTGACGGTAATTTTCCAAAATTCGCTGGACTCTGGGGTAGTCCCAGTTGATTGGAAAACAGCAGATGTGACGCCACTGTTTAAAAAGGGAGGTAGACAAAAGATGGGGAATTATAGACCGATTAGCTTAACCTCTGTAGTGGGGAAGATGCTTGAGTCTATTATCAAGGAAGAAATAGCAGGGCATCTCAATAGAAATTGTCCCGTTAGGCAGACGCAGCATGGGTTCATGAAGGGCAGGTCATGCTTGACAAATCTTTTGGAATTCTATGATGACATTACGAGCAAGGTGGACAATGGGGACCCAGTGGATGTGGTGTACCTAGATTTCCAAAAGGCCTTCGACAAGGTGCCGCACAAGAGGCTGCTGCATAAGATAAGGATGCATGGCGTCAGGGGTAAAGTATTAGCATGGATAGAGGATTGGTTGACTAACAGGAAGCAGAGAGTGGGGATAAATGAGTGCTATTCTGGTTGGCAGTCACTAGTGGTGTGCCTCGGGGATCGGTGTTGGGACCGCAATTATTTACAATTTATATAGATGATTTGGAGTTGGGGACCACGTGTAGGGTGTCAAAGTTTGCAGATGACACTAAGATGAGTGGCAGAGCAAAGTGTGCAGATGACTGTGAAACTTTGCAGAGGGACATAGATACATTGAGTGAGTGGGCAAAGGTCTGGCAGATGGAATACAATGTTAATAAATGTGAAGTCATTCATTTCGGTAGGAGTAACAGGAAAAAGGATTATTACTTGAATGGTAAAAAGTTGCAGCATGCTGCTATGCAGAGGGACCTAGGTGTCCTAGTGCATGAATCGCAGAAGGTTGGTCTGCAGGTACAGCAAGTAATTAGGAAGGCAAATGGAATTTTGTCCTTCATTGCTAAAGGGATTGAGTTTAAAAGCAGAGAGGTTATGTTGCAGCTGTATAAGGTACTGGTGAGGCCGCACCTGGAGTACTGTGTGCAGTTTTGGTCTCCTTACTTGAGAAAGGATATACTGGCACTGGAGAGGGCGCAGAGGAGGTTCACTAGGTTGATTCCGGAGTTGAGGGGGTTGGCTTATGAGGAGAGACTGAGTAGATTGGGATTATATTCATTGGAGTTCAGAAGAATGAGGGGGGATCTTATAGAAACATATAAAATCATGAAGGGAATAGATAAGATACAAGTAGAGAGGATGTTTCCACTGGCAGGTGAAGCTAGGACATGAGGGCATAGCCTCAAGATTAGAGGGAGCAGATTTAGGACTGAATTAAGAAGGAACTTCTTCACCCAGAGGGTTGTTAATCTATGGAATTCCTTGCCCAGTGAAGTAGTTGACACTTCTTCAGTAAACGTCTTTAAAGCTAAGGTAGATATCTTTTTGAACAATAAAGGAATTAAGGGATACAGTGGGAGCGCGGGTAAGTGGATCTGAGTCCACGAAAAGATCAGCCATGATCTTATTGAATGGCGGAGCAGGCTCGAGGGGCCGGACGGCCTACTCCTGCTCCTAGTTCTTATGATTTTATGATATAGATTGTAAACAGTTGAGGCCCCAGCAGTGATCCCTGTGGCACTCCACTAGTTACAGCTTGCCAACCTGAAAATGACCCATTTATGCCTACTTTCTGTTTTCTTTAGCTAATCAATTCTCTATCCATGCTAATATGTTACCCCCTATATCATGAGCTCTTATTTTGTTTAGTAACCTTTGATGTGGCACCTTGTCAAATGTCTTCTGGAAATCCACGTACATCACATCCACAGGTTCCCCTTTATCCACCTTGCTTGTTACTTCCTCAAAGCACTCTAATAATTTAGTTAAACACTATTTCCCTTTCACAAAATCATGTTGACTCTGCCTGATTGCAGTGAAATTTTCTAAATGACATGCTATAATCTCCTTAATACTAGATTCCAGCATTTTCCCTATAACAGATGTTAAGCTAACTGGCCATTATTGTCATCCTTTCTTGAATAGCGGATTTACATTTGCTATTTTCCAATCTTATGGGACCTTTCCAAAGTCTAGGGAACTTTGGAAAATTAAAACCAATGCATCTATTATCTCAGCAGCCACTTTTAAAAAAAAAGACTCTAGGATGAAGTCCATCAGGACCTGGGAACTTGTCAGATTCTAGATCTAATAATTTTCTCAGTACTCTTTCTCTGGTGATGGTAATTGTTTTAAGTTCCTCCCTCCCTTTCAACTCTTGATTCACAATTATTTCTGGGATGTTATTTGTATCCTCTACAGTGAAGACAGATGCAAACAAATCGGTTCAATTCTGCCGTTTCCTTATTTCCATTATTAATTCCCTAGACACTCTCTCTGAAGGACCAACACTCATTTTACTTATACTTTTCCTTTTTAAATACCTGTAGCAACTCTTACTATCCATTTTTATATTTCTAGGTAGCTTTCTCTTGTACTCTAATTTCCCCGTCATCATTCTTTTAGTCATTCTTTGCTGTTTTTTTATATTCTGTCCAATCTTCTGACCTGCCACTACTATTCGCTGAATTGTACGCTTTTTCTTTCAATTTGATAATATCTTTAAATTCCTTTGTGAGCCACGGGTGGTGCGTCCTTCCTCTAGTCTTTCTTTCTTGCTGGAATGTATCTTTGCTGCTTGTTATGAAATATCTCCTTAAATGTCTGCCATTGCATCTCTCATGACCTATCCCTTAACCTAATTTCCCAGTTTACTTTAGTCAGCTCTGTCTTCAAACCCTCATAATTACCCTTATTTAAGTTTAATCTTCTCGCCCTCGAACTTAATGCAAAATTCAATCATGTTGTGATCACTGCTACATAGGGGTACCTTTACTATGAGGTCATTAATTAATCCTGTCTCGTTACACATTACCAGATCTAAAGTAGCCTGCTCTCTGGGTGGTTCTAGAACGGGCTGCTCGAAGAAATTGTCCCAAAAACAATCCATGAGCTCATCTTCCAGGCTACCTTTGCCATCTGATTCGTGCAATCTATCTGTAGATTAAAATCACCCATGATTATCACTGTATCTTTCTCAGAAGCCCCCATTTTGAGGTTCTGCATTTTGATTTAGCCCCTAGCTGCTCACCTTCTCTATGCAGAACCTCTTTCCTAGTCCTACCTACATCATTGGTAACCACATGGACCACAACAACTGGATCCTCCCCCTCCCACTGCAAGTGTCTCAAACCCTGGCACCGGGCAGGCAACACAGCCTTCTGGATTCTTGCTCTTGGCTGCAGAGAATTATGTCTGTCCCCCTGACTATACTGTCCCCTACTACCAATACAATCCTATGTATTCCCCCCTCTTGACTGGCTACCTACACAATGGTGCCAGGGTCAGTTTGCACATCCACCCTACAGCCCCTGCTCTCATCCATACAAGCTGAAAGAAGCTCAAACCTGCAAAGGCTGAGGCTCCTTCACCTCTGCCTTTTCGATCCTCTTACCGGCCTTACTCAGAGTCACATCCTCCTGTCCCTGACCGAATCAGAAGACTCTATCCTATGGACCTTGCCTTCTGGGTCAAAGTGTCCAGGTAACTTTCCCCCTCCCTGATGCATCGCAGTGTCTGCAGTTTGGCCTCCAGCTCACTGACTGAGCCGAAACTCCTCGAGCCATAGACACTTACTGCAGATGTGCTTGCTGTGAATCACACTAGTGTCCATGAGCTCTCACGTACTGCAGCTGCAACACATTACCTGCCCTGTTATCCTTATTGTGTTTTAAATAACTAATTATTTACTTAATTATTTTTTTTTAATTAATGCCACTCCTCACCAGCACTTATTGCTCTAATTTAAATCTTGGTAATACAATAAACCTTACTGCTTAAAAATAAAACAGAACAGTAGACTCAGCAGCTTATTTCCCTTCTGCTTGACTGTCTTAATTAATTATAATTAATTAGGTAGCTACATAAATTTTAATTTTATGTTTTTCTAATTCCCAGCTATTAGCACACACCCTAACAGCAGTGTACTAACCTAGCTATTTACAGATACTCCCTAACAGCAGTTACTTACCAACCAATCACCTTACAGCTTTCCTGTGATATCACTGTTCGAATTATTTTTTCCAAATTCAGTCAACGCGCACCAACTCCCGAAGAGGTGCTCCCAAGCAGGTCTGACTGCTCTCCACTCTCGCTTGCAAACATCCTTGAAGCAGAACTTGGGGTGCCCCACTGGTCGCCTGGCCCCGGCTACCTCACCATACAGAAGTTCCTTGGGTACGCGACCATCTTCCATCCTGCAGATCTGCCTGATCAACCAAAGCCACCTCTGTTTGATCAGTGCCAATACACTTGGGAGCTCTGCCTTTGAGAGGACTGCCACATTTGTGATTTTTGTCCTGCCAGGAAATACCCATAATGCGCCACAGACAGCAAAGATGGAAATTATTGAGTTTCTTTTCCTGGTCGATGTATATCGTCCATGTTTCACGGCCATACAGCAAGCTGCTGAGAACACATGCCTTATAAACAATCAGCTTGGTCCTAAGGGTCAGTTGGTGTTATTCCATGCGTGTTTTGCGAGTCAGCCAAAGGTGGTAGCTGCTTTCCCTATGCGCGTATTGAGCTCTGCATCAAGGGACAGATTGTCTGTCACTGTGGACACAAGATAGCAGAATTTGCTAACCACTTCCAGTGGGGTGATATTTAGTGTGATCGGAGTAGAGATGCAACACCTTGTCCCATGACCATGGTTTTCTTGATGCTTATAGTCAAGGAGAACAAGTTACAGGCATGGGAGAGACAGTCTGCGAATCAGCAGGTGAATGTCTGTACAAAGCAATAATAGTTATATCTGGAGTACTATGCAAAATGTTGGTCATCGTACAAGGATATCCAGGAACTGGAGGCAGTACAGAAAAAGGCAGCCAAACTGATATTTAGCTTAAGTCACCTGAGTTATGAGGAGACAATTGCTTATTCTGGAGAACAGAAATTAAAATCTGATAATATATTTGAGGTGGCCAACACTACAGGCAGGGAACATGGATTTGAACTTCAAATAGGAAGGTGTGCAGACAATTTAAATTTAGTAAAATAAAAGCAAAGTACTGTGAATGCTGGAACTCTGTTTTTCTCTCCACAGATGTTGTCAGATCTGCTGTGCATTTCCAGCACTTCCTTTTGTAATTTAAATTTTTTTTTTTTTACAGGGGATGACAAATCTGTAGAACAGACTGCTCAACCATGCAATGGAGGCAGATAATACAGGAAAGTCTATGCAAAAGCTGGATATTTGAGGTAGTTCTTGGGATCAGACTACGCAGTGTAACGCCATTTCAGGCACTATGCAACAAAGTACAGAAATTTATGAGAGCATATCCATCAGACAAGTTTTTTTTCAAACTTTAAAACAGACTTCACGATCAATCTTTTGCATTTTAACTCGCAGTTCAACCTCAAATTTCTTCCATTTATAAAAAAGTGTAAAGACATCTGCATCCCCTAACTTGAATCTTTTTCTAATGAATTACATTTTCATTTCATAAGCCATTTAAACACCTTGAACAAAAAGATAACTCATAAAATCTTGAAAAGAACTTGTATAATTAATTGAGAAAAAAATTATTGCGCATGAAAAACTCTTTCCAACTCCATAATCTACTTCCAAACTTTCCTGCAACATTTCTAGCTAAACAGAATATCTGGATTGATATACTTCATCAATTTTACAGATATGCACCTTTTATGATCTGATAAAAAACCATCACCATCAATTCAGACAGGTCCACTACTCATTTTCTTCCTTGGCATTGACTATATCTAATATATAAAATATTTTAGACAACCACAGTGGAAATGTTATTTTTAAACTCAACTAACCTTTGTTAATCATCAGAGAGGATTTGCTCTCCGAAACTAAGTTACCTTTGGCCAGCTCCTTGCAAAGACAGGATATAAGCACAGAGAATATAGACTTTTTCAAAAATAAATTATTTTCACCAGCTTCCACACATACACCATTGTTGAAAACAAACAGAGTTGTGTTGGGATTCCCATGTAATAAAGGCAAAGCTGACTCAGGGGATCAATTATAAATATTCTAGTACATGACTTTGCCTCCCCTCAAGTTGCTACCAGTTTATCGGTGCTTGTATTTCAAGGTTTAAATTTGTGATTTCTAGAACATCTAGAGGAAGCAAATTCTTTTTCTTTTTTAAATGCCTTCCAAAATGAATGCTTTGGAACAAATCATCCAGATCTTAAATAAAAACTGCATATCTATCCTCTAACATATGCATGCACAAGCTACACAATTGTTCTTCAGCAGCCTCTGGACACTGAAGACTACTACAATGCCAAAACACTCCCAAAAGTGAAAATAACTGTCTTCATTTTTATATTGCACTAAATTAATATCACTGTGATTTCAACAGTTAACACCCATCTATTACTTATTAAACAATTTTGACCTTGGTTCAACAAATCCTATATCTGAAGATTTGGAACCTCAGACGATAGCTGGACGAAAGCTAAAAGCATTGACTATTTTGACTGAACTGATTCCATATAACACACAGAACCAATAAAATAAATACCTCACGTACAGTACTATAAAATAAAGTCTAATGACTGTGGTTCATTAAATGACAATACTTGAAGTAACACTCCTGCCATTGGACTATTCCATCACACCAAACTCTGCCTCAGACATCCAGCACCAAAGCAGTCAATACCAGAGCAATTTTTAAAATGTGATAATGCAAATATATTAATACCATACAATATTCAATTATACCAGTAGGGAGCTGAAAATACTCACTGCGTTTTTGTCTTGTTGTCCCATGATTGGATGATTCGTTGCAATTGTTAATGGTTTCATAATGAAGAAATATGTGCTGAACTGAATTTCAACATCATGAACTGATTCCTATCAGCTCATCAATTCACCCATTACAGCATGAAAAAGCTGTAGCTGAAGTGCCACTATCAAAAGGATTTGATTTGGCATGGAAGGTAAGATTAACAGAGCAGATGCTTTTTTTTCCTCATAATGAAAAGGCGAAACAAACTATGAGTACCTCAAATATGGAAGGAAAAAAGCCAGTGTAAAAGTAAACATCTAGCTTCCTTTAGAACAGCAGGTCCGATGGTTGTGAGAAAGCTAAAATGGCTGACCGCACACAGACTCCCTCAAAGGGCTTAATGCAGCATTAGATTAGTCGAGGACTAGAAATCAGCCTACAGCATTCGGCAAACCATTGCTAATTCTCCCATTTCATTCGCAACTAAAGAATCAGGGCAGTACATATGAATAGGAACCTCCTCCCCGGCTGCTAATGATGCTGACAGAGCGGTCACTGCTGGTCCCTGCTTAGCTGAGCTAACCAACTTTCAACAATCAATCTTAACACTATGACAGTGACAGGCATTTCATTTAACACTTCGACACGAGGCAAACACACTATGCTAGCAGTTATCATGGCGAAAGTAATGTCACAAGCAAAATAATAAACTACCAAATATACTGATGTCAAAATAGATTATACAGTAATTATATTATCATGCTTACTTTAGAAGGCCATGGCTGCAAGCAGTTGGCATAGCAACGCACAAGAAAAGCCATTTCCTGGATAGCAAAAAAGGTTCCTTTCAAAAACAGAAAGGACAGAAGAAAATTTTCACACAAAGCAGCCTGCAGTTCCCTTAGGAAACACACACCATATCTTCCAAGAAGACCCAATGCTGTAGCCCAAATAACCTAAAACCAAAAATCGAACCACAATTCTCATGATACATCCCAGGCTGATTTTTGTATTGCAATAATCAGGCAGTTTTGTTTCAGATTCATCTTCTCCCCCCACCTTCCAGCTACACAACAGTTACGCATGCAAAGGTGGAACTAACAGATGGGCAAGCCAGGATAAAGTAATAATCACGAGCCTGCTTTCTATCAGCTAACCTTGCAGGTCCCTCAGGGAGTCCATCCATCGATTGTGTGCTCCGCTTCAAAATGAAATCTAGCACTAGAGAGACTGGGTACGAAGCAGGATTATAACTTTACAGATAATAGAATGACATCACCTGGAGAAGGTCCTGAATTAGCTGCAACAAACTCAACAATTGCTTAGAACAGACTTCTATGTACACATACACATCAGTGCACGAAGACACTAAATGCATACGAAATCACAGACCATATGCCCATGCAGTAGCTGCTTCACAGTATCCATTTTGCTGTGTGCTCTGGTCCAGCAAGCAGATGATGTCTGCTTGTTTCAAAAGCTAAACACACACATGCATAATATGCATCTCAAAGCTACCCAAATGCAATATGCAGCAGCCTCTACGAAAATAACCCATCTCATGGTAATTAACTGCACAGAGATTTTATTTTATGCTGATACTGATCATACGTAACTAACGTAGTGCCAAGCAACAACCTTATTTGTTTTGCTAACAAATGCGAAAAGACTAAGACTAATCAAGTGTGTGTGTGTGTGTGTGTGAGAGAGGCGGGGGGGGGGGGGGGGGGGGTGGGGAGGGGAGAAGAGGACAGCCATACACAATCACCGACATAGCAACTTCTGCTGTCCAAAACTACCAGCTGGATGCTGAACTTACATTTGCCACAAGCACAGACTTTCCAGTTTCTCAACTGCATAAAAGCAGATCTTGTATCATAATTATAATGGACACGAAGACAGCTATCAGCTATAATCTGTCCCATTCTCCTTCAATCTAATCAGGCAAGCAACAAATTGCATCATAGTTTAGCTAGATCCACCAAAAATTCCCAATTACCGCTGCCTCACTATAACTATATTTCTCTACATTAAGATCACTGGACAGCAACAGACTCCTAATTTACATTCTTCTCACCTTTGTAGACATATCAGTCCATTCATTATTGCTGGGAATCTATTTAAATAACATGCAGTCCATAGCAAACTCTGAGGAAGCACGACGGTACTCGGGAGCCAAAGCTGTGCAGTGTCAGCCACATCTGTTTCGTAAAATAAAAATTTAACAAAAATGACCATTTGCTGTTACTGACTGCATTTCCCCAGTGATAAGCAGTACAGTACGTTCCTAATGGGTAGACAATCAGAAGCCAGCATTAACCTCACCAGCATTTGTTAGCAGGGACAGCATTCCCATTTCCTGCCACTTGCTTTCAAGTGCTGACTGACATCATCCGTCCCCACCCTCCTGAACAATGAGGTGGCAGCTCAGTGTAATGTGTTTACATTAGTTGCATTGTATTATGCTCTGAATATCAGCCTATTTACAATGACGAAACACTTCCTGCAATTTCAATTCAAACATTTTTGAACACCAAATGGAGCAGTGTATATCATTTTGATATTTATTTATTACTATATGCATATTAAAGTGGGATTTATTTTCATTTTTAGTTTCTTGCAACAGTGTGCAAGGAACTTTTCAGTTAATTGTCTCATTAAAAAGGAATCACACCATCAAGATTTCCTTTTATAAAAATTCAAAGACTATTGTCTTTTTGTTTATTCCCATTTCCCAATTGCTTTTTTTTTTATAAACAGTGCTAATGCCATTATCAGGAATTTAAGATCAATTTAAAAAAGGAGCTATGGACTCCAACAATATAAGAGAACTGAATGAACATTAGTACAGACAAAGACATAGTCCAGGGGCTTCCAGACTCCCATCATTTCAACTGGATGGATGTTGAACGAGATCAACTCTGTTAAGTTTTCAGTATTCACGAACAAAATACACAGTTCGAATCCATTTTTGGTCATTTAAAAAATAAAAATATGCAGTTTTTAAAATCACCTCAAAGAGAATAAAGCAGGAGGATGCTGCAAGTTAAAATAGAAGGAAGGAAAGACTTGCATTTACATAGCACCTTTCACAACCACTGGACGTCCCAAAGTGCATTACAGCCAATGAAATACTTTTTTAAAAATATAGTCATTGTCGTAATGCAGGAAACTTGGCAGCCAATTTGCACACAGCAAACTCCCACAAACAGCAATTTGATGATGACCAGATAATCCTTTCTTGTGATGTTGATGGAAATATAAATATTGGCCAGGACACCAGGTATAACTCCTTTGCTCTTCTTTGAAATAGTGCCATGGGTTCTATGTCCACTTGAAAGGACAGACAGAGCCTCAGTTTAATGTCTCATCCAAAAGACGGCACCTCCGACAGTGCAGCACTCCCTCAGTACTGCACTGGAGTGGCATCCTTAATTTTTGTGCTTAAGTCTCTGGAGTGGGACTTTAACCTACAATCTGCTGACTCAAAAGCAAGAGTACTACCACCTGAGCCACAGCGAACACACTTGTTCCAGATTATTTTATTTTACATGAATCAACAATAACCGTGGGTACGTAATGTGCACCATTTTCTCGATGGGGTAGCAGAGGGTGGATGACTGCATGGCAACTGATTCAGTTTTTATGGACTTTCAAAATGTACTACATATTAGGCTTGTTGGCAAAATTTAAGCTCATGGGATAAAAGGGGTAATAGTAACATGGATATAAAATTATCTAACGGATAGAAAACATATAGTGGTGAATGGCTGTTTTTTGGACTGGAGAGAGGTATGCAGTAGAGTTCCTCCGGGTTCAGTACCAGGACCACTGCTGCTTTTGATATACATTAATGATTTGGACTTGTGAGGGTAGAGGGCACAATTTCAAAATTTGCAGATGACACAAAATTTGGAAGTGTATTAAATAGGGAGGAAGATGGTAAAAACACTTCAAGTGAACATAGACAGGCTGGTGGAATGAGTGGACACATGGAAGATGAAATTAAATTAAATGCAGAAAAGTTTGAAGTAACACATTTTTGTAGGTAGAATGAGGAGAGACAATACATGCTAAATGGTACAATTTTACAGGGGTTGCACGAAGAGAGCAACCTGTGTATGTTTGCACACAAATCTTGGAAGTGGCAGGACAGGTAAACAAAGCCATTAAAAAAGCATTTGGGATGCTTGGGCTTTATAAATAGAGGACAGGAAGTTATGCTAAGCCTAAATAAAACACTATTTCATCCCCAGCTGGAGTATTGTGTCTAATTTTGGGTAGCTTGCTTTAGGAAGGATGAGAAAACTTTGCAGGGGGTACAGGACAGATTTACTAGAATGGTTCCAGAGATGAGGGATTACTGTCATGTGGATAGACTTTCTTTACTCTCAGAACAAGTCTAAGAGGAGATTTTATAGAGGCGTTTATCCAAGGTACGACAAAAGTTGGGCATGTGGGGGCAGCGATCTCTCTCCATTGTGGGTAAGAACCTGGTCATCAGGTGCGAGGCGCTCACGTTGTTGCTGTACATGGCGCAGGTCTGGCCCATACCCCACTCCTGCGCGGTGGCAGTCACCCGAGCCATTTTCCGCTTCATCTGGGGATCTAAAATGGACCAGTCCGGAGGGACACGATGTTCAAATCTCTGGACAAGGGCGGGAAAAATGTACCCAACGTGGCCCTCATCCTGATGACCACCTTCGTGTGCGGCTGCATCAAGCTGTGTGTAGACCTCCAGTACGCAAACTCCAAGTGTCACTACGTGCTGAGGTTCTATCTGTCCCCGGTGTTGCGAAGGATGGGCTTGGTCACATTGCCGCGGAACGCACCATGCAGTTGGGCCATGCCGTACCACCTATCCTTCGTGGAGCAGTTTCTGCGGGAAAACACCTTTGACCACCGGTCCATCAGGCAGTGGTCTGCACGGAATGTCCTCAAGGCCCTACGGGAAAAGGAAACGGTGGATCCTGTCGGATGGTTCCCCAAGCAGACCGTCAAAGTCATTTGGCGGAATGCCTCATCACCAGAACTTTCAAACAAGCACCATGACGTAGCTTGGCTGGTGGTGAGAAGGGCCCTTCCTGTCAGATCCTTCATGCACACCCGAAGTCTCGCCCCCTCCGCACAGTGCCCCCGTGTTGGCTGTGGTGGGGAAGAGACGGTCGCCCACCTCCTCCTGGAATGTGTCTTTGCAAAGCAGGTGTGGAAAGAGCTGCAGTGGTTTTTGTGGAGGTTCATCCCAAGCAGCTCTGTAACACAGGAGTCTGTGCTCTACGGGCTGTTCCCAGGGACGCACACCGAGACAAACATCAACTGCTGCTGGAGGACTATCAATTCGGTGGAAGACGCCCTTTGGTCTGCCCGAAACTTGCTGGTCTTCCAGCGCAAAGAGTTGTCCACCACCAAATGTTGCAGACTGGCACATTCCAAGGTCCAGGACTACGTGCTGAGGGATGCACTAAAGCTTGGGGCAGCCGCAGCAAAGGCCCAATGGGGAAAGACCACAGTGTAAGGACCCCCACCAAGCTGAACTGAGGGGCTGGATCCATGGAAAACCCCTCGAACTGTATCGTTGATATTTTCATTTGCTGTAAATGTAAAACTGTAATTGGCATGACAATAGTGAAATGGAAGGGTTGTGAAGAAACTCATGATAGTATAGAAGGAAACTGATCTCCCTTGCAATGTTTGTATTTTTTGGTGCTGTTTGAAACTGTTTGGCAATGTAATTTTTGCAGATTTTTATGAATAAAGTATATTTTGGAAATAAAAAAAAGTTTAAAATCATGAAGGGTTTAGATAAGAGTCAATAAAGAGAAACTGTTTCCAGCGGCTGAAGAGTTGACAACCAAGGTTACAGATATAAGTCAAAGAATCAGAGACAACATGAAAAGAAAGTTACATAACAAGTGGTTAGGATTTGGAATGCACTGCCTGATAGGGTGGTGGAGACACTTTCAATTATGGCCTTTAAAATGGAATTGGATAAATACTCAGAGAAAAAAAATTGTAGGGGCATGTGGAAAGAGTAGGAGAGTCGGGCTAACTGGACTGCTCTTCGAAAGAGATGGAGCATACTTGATGGCCCTCCTTCTGTGCTGTACTATTCTATGATTTTTTTTATGGCAAAGTGAGTTTGGAACACAGATGTGCATTATGTGCAAGTGCATGCGAAAGGAAAATATTTTTACAAAAATTAGGAGATCTCCGTGGCATTGCTGATGGTATCCAATAACGAAGCCAAAGGCCAAGAAATAAACTAGTAATTTTTAAATAATGTGACCATTTTATTGGACACAGATCATTAATATAGGTCATAATAGTTCTGTACATGTCACAGTGTGACAGGAGCCCAGTTAAAGGAACTCAGGTATTCCGGTTTTCTTTCTACGAAAGATTTTCTTTTTCTTTGGCCTCCTTGTCTCGAGAGACAATGGGTAAGCGCCTGGAGTGGCTATAAAGGCCAATTCTAGAATGACAGACTCTTCCACAGGCGCTGCAGATAAAATTGGTTACCAGGGCTGTTACACAGTTGGCTCTCTCCTTGCGCTTCTGTCTTTTTTCCTGCCAACAACTAAGTGTCTTCGACTCGCCACTCTTTAGCCCCGCCTTTATGGCTGTCCGCCAGCTCTGGCGATCACTGGCAACTGACTCCCACGACTTGCGGTCACTGACACAGGACTTCATGTCGCGTTTGCAGATGTCTTTAAAGCGGAGACATGGACAGCAGGTGGGTCTGATACCAGTGACAAGCTCGCTGTACAATGCGTTCTTGGGGATCCTGCCATCTTCCATGCAGCTCACATGGCCAAGCCATCTCAAGCGCCGCTGGCTCAGTAGGGTGTATATGCTGCGGATATTGGCTGCCTCAAGGACTTCTGCATTGGAGATACAGTCCTGCCACCTGATGCCAAAGATTCTCCGGAGGCAGTGATGATGGAATGAATTGAGACGTCGCTCTTGGCTGACATACGTTGTCCAGGCCTCGCTGCCATAGAGCAAGGTACTGAGGACACAGGCTTGATACACTCGGACTTTTCTGGTCCGTGTCAGTGCGCGATTTTCCCACACACTCTTGGCCAGTCTGGACATAGCAGTGGACGCCTTTCCCATGCGCATGTTGATTTCTGCATCGAGAGACAGGTTACTGGTGATAGTTGAGCCTAGGCAGATGAACTCTTGAACCACTTCCAGAGCGTGGTCGCCGATATTGATGGATGGAGCATTTTTGATGTCCTGTCCCATGATGTTCATTTTCTTGAGGCTGATGGTTAGGCCAAATTCGTTGCAGGCAGCCGCAATCTTGTCGATGAGTCTCTGCAGACACTCTTCCGTGTGGGATGTTAATGCAGCATCGTCAACAAACAGCAGTTCCCTAATAAGAACCTTCTGTACTTTGGTATTCGCTCTTCGACGGGCAAGGTTGAACAACCTGCCATCTGAGGAGGAAAAATTCCTTCTTCTGAAGACTTGAACGCATGTGAGAGCAGCAGGGAGAAGAAGATCCCAAACAGTGTAGGTGCCCTGTTTCACGCCATTCAGGATAGGAAACGGGTCTGATGAGGCACCGTTATGCTGAATTGTGCCTTTCATATGGTCATGGAATGAGGTGATGATACTTAGTAGCTTTGGTGGACATCGATCTTTGCTAGTAGTCTGAAGAGACCACATCTGCTGACAAGGTCAAAGGCTTTGGTGGGATCTATGAAAGCAACATAGAGGGGCATCTGTTGTTCGCAGCATTTCTCCTGTAGCTGGCGATGGAAGAACAGCATGTCAATGGTGGATCTCTCTGCTCGAAAGCCACACTGTGCCTCAGGGTAGACACGCTCAGCCAGCTTCTGGAGTGTGTTTAAAATGACTCAAGTGAAGACTTTCCCCACTGTGCTGAGCAGGGAAATTTCACGGTAGTTGTTGCAGACATCGCAGTCACCCTTGTTCTTAGAGGGTGATGATATTGGCATCGCGCATGTCCTGTGGTACTGCTCCCTCATCTCAGCACAGGCAAAGAAGTTCATGGAATGCTGAGAGTATAGCAGGCTTGGCATTCTTGATTATTTCAGGGGTAATGCCGTCCTTCCCAGTGGCTTTTCCACTGGCTAGAGAATCAATGACATCACCGAAATCCGATGCATTGAGGGCGGTATCAGTGACAACATTTTCCCTGGACTACAGTTCTAGGTAGTGCTCCACCCAGCAGTCCATTTGTTTGCGTTGGTTACTGATCGTGTACCCTGATTTAGACTTGAGGGGGGGGGCGATAGTTCTTGATAGTTGGCCCAAAAGCTCTCTTAATGCCATCATACATTCCTCTGATGTTTCCGGTGTCAGAGGCCAGCTGAATATGACTGCATAGATGCTGCCAGTAGTCATTTGCACAGCGCCTGGCTGTTCTTTGTGCAGCGCTTCTGGCTACTTTAAGTGCTACGGATGTTAACTCACTGGAGCTTTCTTGTCGTTCAACAGTGCAATGTGCTTAGCGGCTATGACAGGTTCCAGCTCTTCAGTATGAGATTGAAACCAGTCTGCAGTCTGCTTCTCACGTTTGCCATAGGTAGTCATTGCTGAGTTATAGATGGCGTCTCCAATGTGGGCCCACTTGGTCTCTGCATCCCCTGTAGGAGTGTTTTGAAGGGCTTTTTCAAGTGAATTTAGAAACTTATGTAACAGCTGTGGATAAGAAATTTAGTTAGTGTTGATGCGCGGGCGGCCCTTCTGCTTGAAGTGATGCAGCTTCTTTCGTTTGAGTCTAACTTTGCTGCACACCAGGGAGTGGTCGGTGTCGCAATCCGCACTGTGGAAGCTGTGTGTGAGTTGAATGCTGTTTAAAGAGGCTTGCCTTGTGATGATGAGGTCCAGCTGGTGCCAATGACGTGATCTTGGGTGCCTCCATGAAACCTGGTGACAGGACTGAGTATGAAAGAACGGGTAGGTTATGCAGCGGTTGTGATAGGTACACAACTCCAGCAGTCTCTGTCCATTCTCATTCATCCTTCCATGCCATAGCACCTGAGGCAGGAGCGCCATGAGTCATGGTCGGTCCCAACCCTGGCATAAAAGTACCCAGCAGGAACAAATGATAGGTATTGAGAATGCTACGAATGATATTATGGAATTCCTCGTAGAACTGGTCTTCAACTTCAAGTGGGGAGCAGAGTGTTAGAACATAGATGCTGAGTAGGTGTACTGGAGCAGTTGGATGGACAGTATGCGTTCCAAGCCATTTGAAGGTGGCTCTATCACGCTGAGCAAAGAGTTCCTGATGGCGAAGCCACTCCATGCTGTCTTGGTTCTTCAGGATCCCTACTCTGCCAGAAGAAGGTGTAGTCTTGCTCTCTTAGAGATCCGCTCGCAGGCAGGCATGTCTTCTAAAGTGCTGCAATGTCCACATTGAGTCTACTGAACTTGTTGTTAATGATGGCGGTCTTCCGAGAATTGTTGATTTGTGTAAGGTCTTCCGACACATAGTTCTGACGTTCCAGCTTGCAAAACGAAGGGCTGGTACCTTCTTTCCTTTTTTTATCGTGCTGTGTGGTGCGGTGTTACAGTCCACTTGTCGGGCAATGACCCTGATCTCCAAGCACCCATTGAAGCAGGTGGACAGTGGCGGGAAAGAACCTTACTGACCGGGGGCTGCCCGGTTTAAGGCAGGCGGTGGCTGTCCAGTGAGATGCGATGACCTCTCCCACCGACAAAAGCAACCCGTGGCGCCCAATCTCTACGCCAATTGAGCTGGACTTACAATCCATAACTGCTGCCTTCTGTGTTGTTTTGGTCGCTGTGAGGCGACTATGGAGTGACCTCTCGATGGCACATGCCTGGGCGGATTTATGGAGGTTGTGAGTTGCCCCAGTATTAAAACCTTCCTCTCGGCCTTCCTAGTGGGGTCCAAAGGAGTGCAGAGCATGACGTTTGGCCCTGGCATGGCTGCAGGAACTGCCGGAAACATGCCAAAGGAGACACATGACAGCCTGCGGGGTTCCGCTCTGGATTTTCTGTTCGGGATTACTCCCTTAGCCTTGATCTCTTCCAAGACGCCCACAAGGCAGTGGGGTTGTTAGCTCCTATCCCTGAGCAGGGGCACTAACAAGTAAGCTGTGTAATTTCATGGAGGGAGAGGGAAGGGGGGAGGGAGTGCGAGGGGGGTAAGGGGGGAGGGAGTGCGAGGGGGGTAAGGGGGCGAGGGAGTGCGAGGGGGGTAAGGGGGCGAGGGAGTGCGAGGGGGGTAGGGGGAGGTGAGGGGGGGGTGAGGGGGGGCGAGGGGGAGGGGGGGGCGAGGGGGAGGGGGGGGCGAGGGGGAGGGGGGGGCGAGGGGGAGGGGGGGGCGAGGGGGAGGGGGGGGCGAGGGGGAGGGGGGGGCGAGGGGGAGGGGGGGGCGAGGGGGAGGGGGGGGCGAGGGGGAGGGGGGGCGAGGGGGAGGGGGGGCGAGGGGGAGGGGGGCGAGGGGGAGGGGGGGCGAGGGGGAGGGGGGGCGAGGGGGAGGGGGGGCGAGGGGGAGGGGGGGCGAGGGGGAGGGGGGGCGAGGGGGAGGGGGGGCGAGGGGGAGGGGGGGCGAGGGGGAGGGGGGGCGAGGGGGAGGGGGTGCGAGGGGGAGGGGGTGCGAGGGGGAGGGGGTGCGAGGGGGAGGGGGTGCGAGGGGGAGGGGGTGCGAGGGGGAGGGGGTGCGAGGGGGAGGGGGGTGCGAGGGGGAGGGGGGTGCGAGGGGGAGGGGGGTGCGAGGGGGAGGGGGGTGCGAGGGGGAGGGGGGTGCGAGGGGGAGGGGGGTGCGAGGGGGAGGGGGTGCGAGGGGGAGGGGGTGCGAGGGGGAGGGGGTGCGAGGAGGAGGGGGTGCGAGGGGGAGGGGGTGCGAGGGGGAGGGGGTGCGAGGGGGAGGGGGTGCGAGGGGGAGGGGGTGCGAGGGGGAGGGGGTGCGAGGGGGAGGGGGTGCGAGGGGGAGGGGGTGCGAGGGGGAGGGGGTGCGAGGGGGAGGGGGGGAGGGGGTGCGAGGGGGAGGGGGTGCGAGGGGGAGGGGGTGCGAGGGGGAGGGGGTGCGAGGGGGAGGGGGTGCGAGGGGGAGGGGGTGCGAGGGGGAGGGGGTGCGAGGGGGAGGGGGTGCGAGGGGGAGGGGGTGCGAGGGGGAGGGGGTGCGAGGGGGAGGGGGTGCGAGGGGGAGGGGGTGCGAGGGGGAGGGGGTGCGAGGGGGAGGGGGTGCGAGGGGGAGGGGGTGCGAGGGGGAGGGGGTGCAGGGACAGTCTTCCTTGACTACAGTTACAGAGAGAGAGGGAGGATGAACACTATAGATACAAAGGAGAGGTCGAACTGAAACTTGTATTCAACATTTGCTAATCTGACTAAAGCCTTCGTCACAGTTCGAGAGGGCCTTTGGAAAATCATGATAAAATTTGGCTGTCCTGAAAAATTCATCATTATGGTACAGCAATTCCACAATTGTATGCTTGCTTGTGTCCTGGATGGTGTAGAGTCTTCTGACACCTACCCAGTCACAAATGGAGTGAAGCTAGGCTATGCGTTGGCTCCTACTCTGTTCAGCATGATGTTCTCTACCATGCTTTCTGAAACACTCTGTATTAGCAAAAGTGGCATCCACATTAGATATCGCACAGATGGCAAAGTCTTCAATTTGAGGAGTCGACAAGCCAAAACCAAAGTGCATGAAGCTGCGGTTTATGACTTTCTTTTCACTGATTACTATACCCTGAATACCTGTTCAGAACAAGAAATGCAACATAGCGTGGACCACTTCTCGTGTGTGATAATTTTGATCTCACCATCAGCACCAAAAAGACTGAAGTCATGTATCAACCTGTCCCATAACAGCAGCAAGTGAAGACAACTATTACTCAATGGGCAAAGGCTTGAAGCAGTCGACAAATTTATCTACCTCGGCAGCATCCTCTCCAGAGCAGTTCGCGTTGGTGACAAAGTCAACGCAGAATAGTTAAGGCTCGCATTGCTTTTGGCAAGCTATGAAAAACTGTTTGGGAGCAAAGAGGAATTATTCTCTTAAAAGTGAAGGTATACAGGGCAGTTGTCCTTCACATTCTATTGTATGCTTGTGAGCAGTTTACTCCATTCACACAAACAAGCTACATCACTTTCATCTGACCTGCTTGCAGAGACTACTCAAAATCAGATGACAAGACAAGGTTCCAAATACTGAGATTCTCTTCCTCTGGCTGTTTAGCCAATTATCTTAAATCTATGTCCTCTAGTTACTTACCCTCCTGGCAATGGAAAGTTTCTCCCTATCTATTCTATCAAAGCTTCTCAATTTTGAACACTTCCATTAAATCTTCTCTCATAACCTTCTCTGCTCTAATAAGAACAATCCTAGCATCGCCAGTCTCTCCACATAGCTGAATTTCCTCATCCCTAAGGGGGAAGCATTGTTTTGTAAAGGTTGAGCATAACTTCCTTGCTTTTGTACTTTATGTCTCTATTTAAAAAAAGATGCAGAATCCCGATGAAGGGTCACTGACCTGAAACGTTAACTCTGCTTCTCTCTCCACAGATGCTGCCAGACCTGCTGAGTATTTCCAGCATTTCTTGTTTTTATTACAGAATCCTGGGTTTTATAAACAGCCTTCTGAACTTGTCCTGCCACCAAAGATTTGTGTATGTGAACACCCCAGTTTCCATCCAAAATCCATCACTTCACACTTCACTGCATTAACTTCATTTGCCAATGCATTCTTCAGCTTTACTTCATCAGCAAACTTTGAAATTATGCCCCATATGCAAGTCCTGAACACTAGTCCTAATACCATCCACTGAGAAACACCTTTGTATACCTCTCTTTAGTCTGAAAAACAACCGTTCACCATTACTCTCTGCTTTCTGTGCTCAGCCAATTTCCTATCCACACTGTCACTGCCCCTTTAACCCTATGGGGGCTTCAGTTTTGCGAACAAATCTATTACGTGGTACATTAAGTGCAATAATTTTCTTATTTTTGTTATATTTATGGCAAGCTGCATATGTTAATTAGGACCCTCTGACACTTCAGGGCATTTTTAATCAAAATTGAGGGATCACAAGATCTGAATATACGCATTCTACAATGAAATTGAAGATTTCTATTCATTAAACGATTTACATTGTTATTTTCTTCTCTAATTTTACACATTCCTTCTCTCACTGGGCATTGCCCAATGATAACACCCATATATTGCCCAGCTAAGAACAGCTAACTTAATTCAGACTGGGAATCAAACTTTTGACTTTGGTGGAGGTTGCTCCTTCAAAACCAGATTGAAAAATAACTAATGTTAAATTGACCCTGGCATTTATTTCCCCTAGTATATGATTCTAATCACTGTTACAATAAAAATACGCCTGCAGCTGCTCTACTCCTAATTCAAAATTCAGTATATTTCATAATGAATGCAAACAACACAGATACGTATAATCACTAGTAAACTTCACATGGCTTTGCCCACAGCACAAGGTGCAGGACCCAGTGAAAATTCGAAATCAAGATAAGAATGAAAGGTTTGAAATTGGGAGACACAAATATATAGATATGTGAATTTAAAAAATCAATTAACTACCTTTAACTCATGCTCTGTTTTGTAGCCAGTTTGTTATCCATTCTGTTCCTGGACCCCTGATTCCACTCGCTCTGACCTTAGTCATATGTCTATTATGTGATACCTTATCAAAGTATATCACATCAACAACTTATATTTATATAGCACCTTCAACATTATAAAACATCCCAAAATGCTTCACAGGAGCATTATAAAACAAAATAAACCACATAAGGAGGTATTAGGTCAGATGACCAAAAGCTTGGTCAAAGAGGTAGGTATTAAGGAGTGGAAAGGTGTACGGAGAGTATTCCAGAGCTTAGGGCTTAGGCAACTGAAGGTGCCGTCACCAATGGGGCAGTGATTAAAATGAGAGATGTGAAAGAGGCCAGAATTACATGACTGCAGATATCTCGGAGGGCTGTGGGGCTGCAGGAGTTTACAGAGATAGGGAGGGGCGAGGCCATGGACGGATTTGAAAACATGGATAATTTTTAAATCAAAATGTTGCTTGACCGGGAGCCAATGTAGGTCAGTGAGCACAGGGGTAATAGGTGAGCGGGACTTGCTGGGAGTAAAGACACAGCCAGCAGAGTTTTGGATGACCTCAAGTTTACAGAGGGTAGAATGTGGGAAAGCAACCAGTAGTGCATTGAAATGGTCAAACCTAGAGGTAACAAAGGCATGAATGAGGATTTCAGTAGATGAGCTGAAACAGGGGCTAAGTAGAGCGATGTTATTGGGGTGAAAAAGGCAGTCTTTAGTATTGGTGCAAATATGTGGTCGGAAACTCATCTTGGGGTCAAATATACCACCAAGTTTGTGACCAGACAGCTTAATATCAGACTGTTGCCAGGGAGAGGGATGGAGTCAGTAGCTAGGGACCGGTGACTGAAAACTATGGCTTCGGTCTTCCCAACATTTAATTGGAAGAAATTTCTGCTCATCCAGTACTGGATATCAGACAAGCAGTCTTGATAATTTAGCAACAGCGGAGGAGTCGAGAGAGGTGGTGGTGAAGTAGAGCTGGGTGTTGTCAGTGTACATGTGAAAACATCATGCTTTTGGACAATGTCACCGAGGGGCCATGTAGGTGAGAAATAAGAGGGAGCCAAGGATAGATCCCTGGGGGACACCAGAGTTAACAGTGTGGGAACGAGAAGAGAAGATGCTGCAAGTGACACTCTAGCCATGATTAGATAGATAAGAAAGGAATCAGATGACAGCACTCCCACCAAACTGGACAACAGTGCAGAGGTGGTGGAGGAGGATGGCGTGGTCAACCGTGTCAAAGGCTGTAGATAGGACAAACAGGGCAAGGAGGGATAGTTTACCTTTGTCACAGTCACATAGAATGTCTTTTTTGACTTTGATAAGAGCATTTTCGGTACTGTGGCAGGGGTGGAAACCTGATGAGAGGGATTTGAACATGGAGCTCCAGGAAAGATGGGCAGAGATTTGGGAGGCGACAACATGTTCAAGGACTTTGGAGAGCAAAGGGTAGTTAGAGATGGGCAATAGTTTGCAACGATGGTAGGGTTCAGGTTTGTATTTTGAGGAGAGGGATGATGACAGCAGATTTAAAAGGAGGGACAACACCTGAAAAGAACTGTTAACAATATTGGCTAACATGGGGACCAGGAAGGAAAGCTGGGTGGTCAGCAGTTTAGTGAAAATAGGGTCGAGTGAGCAGGAGGTGGGTTTCATGGACAAAATGAATTCGGAGAAGACATGAGGGCAGATAGGAGAGAAACTAGAGAAAGATGCGAGTTCAGGGCTAGGGCAGGGGGGGAAACGTTAGGGGAAGTCTGGCCCAGTGGACTAGTGGAAGGGAGGGACGCAGCAGAAGCAGCTGATCGGATGGTCTTGATCTTAATGACAAAGAAATCTATGAGGTCCTCCTACTTATTGTTGGAGATTAAGATAGAGGAGACAGGGGAGAGGGGTTTAAAGAAGACAATTTGCAGTAAAGAACCTCTATCAAGAGGTTCTGAACGCCTCTACATACTTCCCTCTTAACCTTCTCTGCTCTGAGGAGGACAACCTCAGTGTCTCCAGTCTTTCCACATACTTGAAGACCCTCATCCCCAATACCATGCTAGTAAATCTCTTGTGCATCCTCTTCAAGGCCTTGACATCCTTCCTAAACTGTGGTGTCCAGAATTGAACACAATACTCCAGATGAGGCCAAAGCACCTTCAATGATTTGTGTATGTAAACCCCAAAGTCTCTCTGGTCTGCACCCCTTCAAAATTGTACCATTTAGTTCATACTACCTATCCTCATTACCAAAATATATGACTTCATACTTCTCTGCATTAAATTTTATCTGTCATCTGCCTGCCCATTTCATCAGTCTATGTCCTCCTGAAGTCTATTATCCTCCTCGTTACTTACTACATTTCCGAGTTTCATATATTCTGAAAATTTTGAAATTATGCCCGACATACCCAAGTCCAGGTCATTAATATATCTAAAAGGAAATGGCCCCAACACTGATCCCTACGGAACACCACTGCATACTTCTCTCCTATCTGAAAAATAACCGTTTACCACTACTTTGTTTTCTGTTCCTTAGCCAATTTTGTATCCATGCTACGACTAGAACTTTAATCCCTTGGACTGTACTCCTTCTTACAAGTCCATCACTATTCTATAGCTCTTACATCTTTCTGCAACTTGCCTGTAAATCCGCTCCTCCATCAGCTTCCCACTATTTTGGCCTTTCGTATACACCCAGTAGCATCTTGACTCCTCTGTTGTTGCCTAATTTTAGCCAAACAGAATCTGTCTTTGACCACTCAACTGCATCAGCCCTTTCCAGTGCTATCATAGCTTCTTTGATCAATGTTTCTTTAATGGCCCCCAACACTCCCGTTCCTTTCCTCTCTTTCCTGAATACTTTGATAGGAATATTAAGTTCCCAATCCTCCTCCGCTTTGAGCCAGGACTCTGCAATTGCCACTAAATCGTTGTCCCCTGTAGCGACTTGTGCCTGTAGCTTAGCAACCGAATTTACCATGCTCTGTGCATTTACTTATATGGACTCCGTACCCATCTTAGATTGCTTTGCATTTATCCCGTCCGATCCCTTCTATTTGTGAAATATTCCTTACTCTAATGATATTCCTGTCTCCTAGTCCTCTTTGCACCTCGTTTCTCCTCTGAAATTGATTTTGATTTTTGATTCAGAGATACAGCACTGAAACAGGCCCTTCGGCCCAACGAGTCTGTGCCGACCAAGAACCACCCATTTATACTAATCCTACATTAATCCCATATTCTCTACCACATCCCCACTGTTCTCTTACCACCTACCTACACTAGGGGCAATTTTTAATGGCCAATTTACCTATCAACCTGCAAGTCTTTGGAGGTGGAAGGAAACCGGAGCACCCGGCGGAAACCCACACAGACACAGGGAGAACTTGCAAACACCGCACAGGCAGTACCCAGAACTGAACCCAGGTCGCTGGAGCTGTGAGGCTGCGGCGCTAACCACTGCGCCACTGTGCCGCCCATAAATATTTTCTGCAGGTGCCCATCTCCTGCCATAATAAACAATGACGCTGATTTATATTTTCCCATGAAAACGTGGACATAAATACAATATTTAAACCCCACAACCTACCTATAATACTTGTAATAAAATGTGATTTGTTTTATTTAAACTTGATGCATCATTTGCAATGACTATATGTTGTATAGTACTTAATATAAAACTCAATAAAGAACAATGCTATGGAAGACTCAATCAGGAGTTATCAGTCTTTTTTTAATGCATACTTATATAAACACACACACACAGTACATATAAGTTTTCTCTTTCCAGCAGAACTCTATTTCTGACCTACCATATCCCTTCCATCCATTAAACTAATCAAATAATCTTTGGAAATCAAATGATGATAAAGTTGATCTTATTCAACCCAGAATCTCAATCACAGCATTGTTACAGCGCAGGAGGTGGTCATTCGGCCCATCACATCTGCACCAGCTCTCAAGAGCAATTCACTTAGTGCCACTCCCCTGCCTTCTCCCTGTAACCCTGCACATTCCTCCTTTTCATATAACAGTCTAATTCCCTTCAGAATGCTTCAATTGAACCTGCCTCCACCACACTCTCAGGCAGTGCATTCCAGACCTCCTGCGTGAAAAAGTGTTTCCTCATGTCGCTTTTGTTTCTCTTACCCATTACTTTAAATCTGTGCCCTCTCGTTTTCCATCCTTTCACAAGTGGGAACAGTTTCTCTCTATCTACTCTGTCCAGACCCCAGCCACCCACCCCCGCACCATCAAATCACTTCTTAGCCTTCTCATCTCCAAAGAAAACAGTCCTAAATTCTCCAATCTCTCTTCATAACTGAAGCTCCTCATCCCTGGAACCATTCTCGTTAATCTTTTCTGTACTCTCTCCAATGCCCTCACGTCTTTCCAAAATTGCAACGTCCAGAACTGGACACAATACTCCAGCTTAGGCTGAACTAGTGTCTTACCTAAGTTCAGCATAACTTCCTTGCTCTTGTACTCTATGCCCTTATTAATAAAGCCCAGGATACTGTATGCTTTATTAACTGCTCTCTCAACCTGTCCTGCCACCTTCAATGACTTATGCACATATACACCCAGGTTTCTCTGCTCTTGCACCCCCTTTAGAATTGTACCCTTTATTCTACATTGTCTCTATATGTTCTTCCTACCAAAATGAATCACTTCACATTTCTCTGCATTGAACTTTATCTGCCACCTATCCATCCATTCCATCAACTTGTCTGTCTTTTTGCAGTTCTACATTATCCTCCTCAGAGTTCAAAATGCTTCCAAGTTTCATATCATTCGCAAACTTTGAAATTGTGCCCTGTACACCAAGGTCTAGGTCATTAATATAAAGCAGGAAAAGCAAGAGTCCTAAATTTCCATGCCATTAACAAATAGATACTCAGGAGGCTAATAATGTTCAATGATTTAAAATAGGAAAAACAAACCTTGATTCACAAATAACCACAGGAAAAAAGAGAAAAACTGATTTAAATGATTTATAAAACAATACATATAGGAGCTCCCCAATGATTTAGCTGCTTTATCCAGCAGCAGCTGAGCCACAAAGAACAGCAAGGTCCCTGGATTGACCCTCAGCTTGTGCAAAGTTAACAGATCGCAACCTAGGTGACAATGGGGATTACAAATAGGCCTAATGATCCGAAGTCAGAGAGAGCGCCAACTGCTGATTGCCATCATAGAGTCACAGAACTATAAATTCAGCCCTTCAAGCCAGTGCTAGCTCTCTGAAATTAGTTCCCATACTGCTCAGGGGTCGTGTAACTATTCAGCTAGAAGTGCGCTTGTGTGGACGATGAGAATCAGGCTTGGTTGCAATACATCTCCAGGTCAGAAAGCCCACTGAAGTGTGTCATCAAGGTTCACACATTAATAGTCATTTGGATGAGGTACCAGAGGGAAAAGCAACATCTGTAGCAAGGTGTCAACACATTCATCAGAAGAGAAGGGGAAAGCAAAAAGTTGGCATAAAGGGGATCAGCAAAATCAAAGATTGGATATTGATATAGTGCACTTAACGCAATAAAACATCTGAAGGCACTTTACAGAAGTGTAATCATGGAACAGTACAGAACGGAAGGAAGCCATTTATCCGTCTGAGTCCACACCCACTCTTTCAAACAGCAATCCAGTTACTCCGACTCTACCACTCTTTTCCCATATCCCTGCAATTATTTTTTCTTCAAGTATTTATCCAATTCTGTTTTGAAGGCAACTATTGAAATTGTATCCACCACCCCTTCAGGCATGGCATTCCAAAGCCTGAACGCTCGCTGCATAAAAAACGTTTTCCTTTTGTCGCAAAAGGTTTTCCTTTTGCCAATCACCTTAAAATTTGTGCCCTCAGGCTATTGACCCTTTGGTTGTTGGAAACAGCTTCTCTTTATTTCCTATAATTAAACTCGATGGTTTTGAACACTTTCATTAAATCTGCCTTCTCCGCTTTAGGAAAAACAACCCTAGCTTCGCCAGTCTATCCAGGTAATTATAATAAAAGCAAAATACTGTGGATGTTGGAAATCTGAAATCAAACAGAAAGTGCTAGAAGTACTCAGCAGGTCTGGCAGCATCTGTGAGGAGGGAAACAGAGTTAACGTCTCACGTCTGTGACCTTTCATGAGAACCGGCAAAAGTTAGAAACGTAATAAGCTTTGAGCAAGTGAAGAGGGGTGGGGGGGGGAAGGGGGAAGAACAATAGGGAAGGCGTGTGACAGGGCAGGAGAGATTAAATGACAGAGATGTCACAGAACATAAGGCAAAGGAAATGCTATTAGTTATACAAACAGAAATCCCCGAGAGAAGAGCAGAATTTCTTCAAGGTAGGCATTCCTGGAAGAGAAGTGGCAGTGAATTAAACGCTAATTAATTAAACAAGAGGGGTCAGCCTGAGGATTGGGAGAATTTTAGAAAGCAGCAAAGAATGACAAAAAATGATAAAGACAGAGAAAATAGAATGACAGCAAACTAGCAAGAAATGAAAAAGATTGTAAGAGCTTCTATAAGTATATAAAAAGGAAGAGTAGCGAAAGTAAATGTGGGTCCCTTAGAGACAGAAACAGGAGAAATTATAATGGGAATAGGAAATGGCAGACTTTAAACAAATATTTTGTGTCTGCCTTCAAAGTAGAAGACACAAAAACATACCAGAAATAGTGGGGAACCAAGGGTCTAATGAGAGTGAAGAACTAAAGTAATTAAAATTAAGTAAAAGTAATGGAGAAATTAAGGAACTAAAAGCCAACAAGTCTTCTGGACCAGATGGTCAATATCCTAGGGTTCTAAAAGAGGTGGCTGCAGAGTCAGTGGATGCACTGGTTGTGATCTTCCAACATTCCCTAGATTCTGCAACTGTCCCCACAGATTGGGAGGTTGCAAATGTAACACCACTGTTCAAGAAAGGAGAGAGAAAACGTAACTACAGGTCAACTAGCCCAAAGTCAGTCATCAGGAAAATGCAGGAATCCATTATTAAGGAAGTCGTCAAAGGGCACTTAGAAAATCATATGATTGGGCAAAGCCAACATGGATTTATGAAAGGGACACCATGTTTGACAAATCTATTAGAGTTTTTTGAGGATGTAACCAGCAGGATCGATAAAGAACCAGTGGATGTAGTATAACTAGGCGGCACAGTGGCGCAGTGGTTAGCACCGCAGCCTCACAGCTCCAGCGACCCAGATTCAATTCTGGGTACTGCCTGTGTGGAGTTTGCAAGTTCTCCCTGTGTCTGTGTGGGTTTCCTCCAGGTGCTTCGGTTTCCTCCCACAGCCAAAAGACTTGCAGGTTGATAGGTAAATTGGCCATTATAAATTGCCCCTAGTATAGGTAGGTGGTAGGGGAATATAAGGACAGGTGAGAATGTGGTAGGAATATGGGATTAGTGTAGGATTAGTATAAATGGGTGGTTAATGGTCCGCACAGACTCGGTGGGCTGAAGGGCCTGTTTCAGTGCTGTATCTCTAAATCAAATCAAATCTAAACTGAATTTCTAAAGGCATTCAATAAGGTGCCACCTGAATGATTGCTGCATAAGACAAGGGTTCATAGGGTTGGGCTAATACATTAGCATGGATTGAGGATTGGTTAAAGGACATAAAGGCTTGAGTAGAAATAAATGGGTCATTTTCAGGTTGGCAGGCTGTTAGTAGTGAGCTGGGACCTCAGCTATTTACAATCTATATTAATGACACAGATGAAGGGACTGAGAAACTCGCTATCACAGGGAGTGGTTGAAGCGAATGGTATAGTTGCATTTAAGGAGAGGCTAGATAAACATATGAGAGAAAAGGGAATAGAGAGTTATGCTGTTAGTTAGATGAGGAAAGACTGGAGGAGACTAGAGTGACGCATAAGCATGGGCATGGGCTGGGTGGGCCAAATGGCCTGTTTCTGTGCTGTATATCCGATGCAATCCTTTGTAAAGAAATCAAGTCGGGAATTCAGAAGCAGGTTCTTTAACCATTGAGTGGTGAGAATGTGGAATTCGCTACCAAAGGGAGTAGTTGAGGTGATGTATTTAAAGGAAAGCTAGATAAGCATATGAGGGAGAAGGGAATTGGGGCTATGCTGATAGAGTTAGATAAGGAAGGGTGGGAGGAGGCTCAAGCGGGCCATAAATGTCAGCATCGACTGGTTAGTCCAGAGGCAACTCATGAATGTGTCCCCAACCAAGACGCCAAGACCATCAGGAGAGGAGACAGCAAAAGCACAATATTGGCAAAAAATGACATTCTACAGGGCAACAATAAATTGCATTGATGTAGCATCTCTACCTTAATATACTGTCCCAAAATGCTTTGGAGTTAAAACCAGACAGAGAGCAATGATGAGAGAAGGGAATGATGTAAACGGTGAGTTCTGAATAGGTTTTTTAAGCCGGGGAAAGAGGTGGCATGACAAAGGGGCTGGGGAGATTATTTCAGAGTGTGCAACCAAGGCAGCTGAAAGCTCTGGGGAAAAAGACTGATCACAATACTGCAGTAAGAGCACCAGACATAATTTTGAAAGTTCCCAAAATCTACACAGAACGTGCAGAATTTTCTTGATAATTTTTTTTTTTTGAGGACATGAGATCCTTTTAATTTCCCCAGATCATACGCCACCTGCAGTCAAGAACCAAAGTAACCTGCTTCCAGGCCTCCAGAAATGTAACTTTCAATAACCAATCAAGTGGTGCAACAGTAGCAGAGGGATAACTTTCCTTCTATTATTTCTACGACTGTCCCACAACAATGTAGCTAAAACAGACAACTCAGTGGCGTAAGGTATCAGACCTCCGCACTTCACTGGTTTGCGGAGTTACTGCAAAGCACTGCAACTTCTTGCAACTCTTACTTTCCTCTATTTCAAAAGCACAACATTTTGGCTACAAGCTCTGCATTATGAAATAAACAAATGCTTTACTTCCAAAATTCTCTGATTACGTGGTCAATTTTAGATTCTACCAACGTAGTAACAAGCCACCAAATAGGGAGCAATGCTCCAGTAAACAGGTTGAATTAATTTACAATTAAGAGTAGCAGATTAGATTCTGAGATAATTTTTTTTTTAAATCATTCACAGGGTGTGATAGTCACTGGCAAGGCCAGCATTTGTTGCCCATCCCTAAATGCCCTTGAGGTGGTGGTGGTGGGCCACCTTCTTGAAATGCTGCAGTCTATGTGGCATTGATACACCCACAGTGCTGTTAGGGAGGGAAGTTCTAGCATTTGACCCAGCAACAGTGAAGGAACAGCGATATAGTCCCAAGTCAGGATGGGGCGTGGCTTGGAGGGGAACTTGCAGTTGGTGGTGTTTCCATGCGTCTGCTACTTTAGTTTAGTTTAGAGATACAGCACTGAAACAGGCCCTTCGGCCCACCGAGTCTGTGCCAACCATCAACCACCCATTTATACGAATCCTACACTTATCCCATATTCCTACCACATCCCCACCTGTCCCTATATTTCCCTACCACCTACCTCTACTAGTGGCAATTTATAATGGCCAATTTACCTACCAACCTGCAAGTCTTTTGGCTTGTGGGAGGAAACCGGAGCACCCGGAGAAAACCCACGCAGACACAGGGAGAACTTGCAAACTCCACACAGGCAGTACCCAGAATTGAACCCAGGTCGCTGGAGCTGTGAGGCTGCGGTGCTAACCACTGCGCCGCCCACTCTTATCCTTCTTGGTGGTCAAGTTTGCTGGTTTAGAAGGTGCTGTCGAAGTAGCATTAGCTAGAATCCTCAAATTTTTGGTCATAAAACTACTACTCAATGGCACTTCGAAAATATTTTTTAATTTTACTTGTTATAGCAACTTCAAAACTTTATACCTATAATCCGCAGTTCAAAAAGCAAAAAACAGAAAGAACATTTGCATGTACAACCAAAACATTATTTAATGTGCAAAATTTGGAAGTCAAAAGATTTATTTTTATTTTACATTTTAGCAATAATCTTACTAAATACCTGAAATAAGACAACTCATTTCCATTTCTCATTTTTTATAGTTAACAATTTTTGCCTAATTTATAAAACTACTCCTTATAAGTAAAAGATAAAATTTGAGGATCTGCCTCTGATACCACCTAGTCTCATTTTGCAGTCTTTTCTCCTTCTAAGTTTAATTTATCACGATCAAACACTGGTTTTCCCTAATAAAATCAAACAAACACAAAACTGGATAAAGAACCAGGATGAACAAAAAAAATGAAGCCTGGCTTTTGTGTTACAAAAAACTAAGGAAGAAAAAAAGTGCACATTTTACATTTTCCAATGCACTGCAGAACAGAATAATGGACTGCATTTTAACTGATATTGTAGCACCAATATAGTCTGTACTGTTTTGTTTAGTTATTAACCTAATGAAGAAAAGCTCAAAAAAAGAAAACCTAAGTGATCTACATATAAGAGATGAATAAAGCTTGTATAGTTTATTAGTCACCTTTTTCTGGGTATGTGGTTAGAAAACAATAAAAACTATGAATACAGTGGAAGTCTATCATCTTACAACAAACAGTAGTTCATAACAGCGATGTACACAGTTAGCTACAAACTATTAATTGACGCAATATGATTAGTTAAGATTATGCCGAATAATGACGATATCTTTGGTTTAGCACATAACTGGCAGCCAAATGAAATGAATGCCATAAAAGGAAGAAAAGAAATAAGCATTGCCAGACCTTCAACATTATCGTTTAGCCATGTTTATCAAAAGCATGGAAGACCGCACTCGCCAAATCATTTTAACTAACCTATAAAGGCTGTACTAATCATACATGCAAAAGCTTAAATGTTAGCCTGCATCCCATTTAAACATAAACATGCTTTTTAAGTTTCTCAATTACCAGCTTATTGGAAAAGGGGGAAGAAAAGTATATCACATTTATACCCCAACAACCTACTCTACTAGTTATGGGTTTAAACAGAATGTGCAACGACTTAAGTAACTCACACCATAATTACCATTCTCCACACTGATCCCTGAAATTACAAGACATTGAGAATGTAATCTTCTTTCAAAATATATGTTTTTTTCTCTATTTCTATGGTACTACAGCAGCTCAGTAGCACCTTAATGAAATATTTTGAAGACTGTATCTTTCAACAGCATTTATTGTTAAATTGTTCTTTGCTAATTCAGATCTCCCAATAGCCCAAAATTTGCTCAAGTTTCAGGTACCCAATTGACATTACCATAGTTAAGATGACTGATGTACTGCTGTACTAATTTTAACGAATATACAATAATGCCACTCCAGCTAAGCAGTGCCTACACTCCAAGAAGCTATCAATGCCTCATTAGCCACCAAATGTTAACACAAATCACCTAATGTTGAATATAAATGAGGTATGATCATACACTAGTTTTCAATTTTAGAACCACAAGCCCACAATACATTTTGAAAAAATCTCAACTTAAAAAGGAATTGAAAGCCACTGATGGTCACTCATGTCATTGCCCACTTTATAGTTGCAGTTGTTTTTCTTCTCTCATTTCAGTATTTAGTTAGTGATTTATGCTACCTGGATTGCAATGACATCCCTTTCTGCTGTGGGTAAAAAAAAGAGACTGCCATTAACCTGTGCTTCCCATAAAAAGCTGTTCCTTTGTAACAAAAACTAAGGTGAAGGAGGGAATATTTATATGTGAAATAGTTAATCACATTAAAAGTATCAAGTCTTTCTTAGAAGCTGATACAATACATGAATTGCATCTTACAATCTTGCCCAAAATAAATCTGAATATATTTACTAACTGGAAACACAAGGACAAGTCTGTCATATGTCAGTTCAAAAAGCTACCACATGCCAACAAAGAAATCTCGTGCGCAAAAATGCCACCATAATCATAAAAAGGTGACAAAGGACTTTTTGCTGCAAAAAGCAACAAATATATGGACATAAAATTTTTAGTCTTAAAATCATATCACATCAAAAATGTTGTGCGTCATGCCACATGGGTTAAATAAGTGATCACTGAGTGATCTAACTAGAACAGAAAGAAAACATTCAAATTAAACAGATTGAAAAGTAAACACGTGATGAAATATATAACTTCACTGTTGTATTTTACTCACCTTAATTTTACTCTAAATAAATCAGAGTCTTGATAATTCAAACTTAATAACAAGAAAGAATTATCTGAAAAGAGACTGTAGCCCATTAGGGATAACATTTAAACACTTTTAACATTTAGTACTTTTGTAATTCAGATAAAGGGATGGCAACATTAATGTAATTGTTTGCTGCATTTACATTGCTAAAACGGTCTCCTTTATCCTGGTGACAAAATCAGCGACCCTCACAGTGCACCTCAGACTAAGGGTTTTAGAACTGTAACTGCAGGATGCCAACATATGTCATCACTCTCCCAAAATCTGCAGAAGCACCAAATATAAAAGCACCTTTAAAAAATAAAAGACCGGAGCAACATTGTGACAACTGAATGAATGTTTAATTTACAACTACCAATGCTGACTAGCAGTTAAAAGCCACCCTTTTAACTAAATCAGAATAAAGGAATTTTTTTTGCAAAAACAATTTTGATTTCAGTTCAAAAACACTATTTTACATTTACTGTGAGATTCAGTTAATACAATGAGTAGTTTCCCTTCTGTCAATGCTTTCAGAGTCAAAGTTGAGTGTGAAACAAAACAAATAGGCAACTGTTTTTGGCACTGTACTTAATCACCTGGTTTCTTTTGATCCAGGTAAAAACACCATGAATTCAAACAGCACTACACATGAAATAACACATAACATTCAAGCATTAATGAGTAGTGAAGGAATGAGAATTCAATCCTGCAATTCTTTGAGTTCCCAACCTGATGCAGCACGACTCTGAAGACAGAAAACCAGCTAAGATCATGTTCACAGCACCTCACACAACTCCAGGTGTATAATACTGAGCAGAATTAGGGGTTATTTGGGAGCATGTAATTGTTAAAAGTTTTAACAGCACAGAAACAAGCCAACGGCCCAACAGGTCCATAGCAGTGTTTATCCTCCACATACTTTAACCTCTCAACTGCAGGGGTACATGGTCTGCAAAGAATGGGCATATAACTGTAAAAATTAATTCGTCTGGTCCCCCATTAATATCTGTGATTAAATTTCTCCAAGGTCTCTGTCAGTGCCACTTTGAAACTGCACACAAAGACATGCACAAGGGCATGTCTTGCTCCAATATTCTTTTCTCACGCTGAAGCACATGACCTCCATTTTGCATCTCTGACAGCATGGTCATCATTTAGATCAAGTTTATTTGCCAAAGCCTAGCACTCTTCACCCTGCAACCTCATTAGCTTTCCCCTCTCCTATCCAGAAAGCAGTAGCTCATGCTATGGTATGGTTCCACAGGTGTCAGCAGCAATCCATCCATATTTCACAGATGACTCTGACACTGGTGAGATATGGGAACATGACATTATCACAGCCAAGTCAGATGCTGACTTCATCTGAATACGACACACATGCACTTACAGTAAGGGTAACTTCAGACAGAAAATGCCTGAACACATTTCGCACAGGAGTTGCGCAGTCAAAAGACAAATATATGACTTTTGTACCATCAATGTTGAATTTTTACACAGGCACCAAAGGTGGAAGGGAAATGTGCTAAGCAACTATGCCAGGATGCCTCCTTCAACAGGAATTTGCTTTGACCAAATTTGTTTTAGACTCCACTTTAACAGTATTTGTTAACAATTCATTGAAGAAGGCTGATTAGAAAAAAATCTAGTGAATAAATCTAATCAAACACTTACCGTGTGATACCCTCTTGGTAATGGTGGCTTTCCCACAGGATAAGGATCCACAGTGTCAATGATTGTTTGCCGCTCCCCTTTTTGGTTAATTTTTTTAAATCGCCTACGAGACTGTCGATGAGAGGCTTGCCGCTGAAAATATTCCTCATTTTCATCCATGTAGTCCACCTTCAAACAAACAAGAAGTTACTTTAATAAAAAGAATCAATTATTGAAGACAAGCTTCTAAAATCCTCAACACCTACTGGTTAAGGGAATCAGTTTGAATTTGCCAAATCAATGATGATTCATGAAATGCAGCACATCTCTGGCAATATTTTGATCTGTATTTGGGTACACAGTTCATTTTGGAGAAAAGGATGCACAGCTTATCATGAGGGAAAATTATACAGAAAACCCATAATAATAATAATAAGCACTCCTAGCTCCAAACTACAGATTACATACATATTTTGGATATTCACTCTACACATTCTAGTTTCCTCCTCGGTTGTATACCTTCCAGACTACTGCACAATGTACTTGGAGTGCTTAAAGCGAAGTGTAATAACAACATTCCTTAGGCAATCCACCATATTTCATTTTGACAATGCATACCAAGCATTTTTCCGGCCCACAAATTGAGAAAGTTTGAAACAACATTGTATTGTTAACCAGCGAGGATTACACTACCAGGTAAAGGCTTTGCTTTGCACCATAAACACTTATTCAATCTGAAAGTCTACTTCTGCATATATTAACATAACATAAAACTATTCAGCCTCATGAGTTTAGCTATTATTGAGCTTCATCTTCACCCCGCACCCTCTACCCCTCCCCCTTGCATCCCCTCCTCCCACCGGCACCATCCTACACCTGTGTAGGGGCCCCAACAACCCCACTGCCTTGTGGGCGTCTCGGGAGAGACCAAGGCTAAGGGAGTAAACCCTAACAGAAAATCCGGAGCGGAACCCCGTAGGCGGTCATGTGTCACCTTTGGCATGTTTCCGGCAGTTCCTGCAGCCATACTGGTGCCAAACGTCGTGTCCTGCACTCCTTTGGACCCCACCAGAAAGGCCGAGAGAGGGGTTTTGACGACTGGGCAATTCTCAACCTCCATAAATTTGCCCAGGCATGCGCCATGGAGAGGTCACTCCATAGTTGCCTCACAGCGACTAAAACAACACGGAAGGCAGCAGTTACGGGTTATAAGTCCAGATAAATTGGCGTAGAAACTGGGCGCCACGGGTTGCCTTTGTCGGTGGGAGAGGTCATTGCACCTCACTGGACAGCTACCGCCCGCCTCAAACCGGGCAGCCCCCGGTCAATAAGGTTCTGTCCCGCCACAGTCTGCCTGCTTCAATGGGTGCTTGGAGCTCAGGGTCATTGCCCGAAAGGTGGACTGATACACCGCACCAAACAACACGAAAAAAGGAAAGAAGGTACCAGCCCTTCGCTTTGCAAGCTGGAACGTCAGAACTATGTGTCCTGGCCTGTCGGAAGACCTTACACAAATCAACGATTCTCGGAAGACCGCCATCATTAACAACGAGCTCAGTAGATTCAATGTGGACATTGCAGCACTTCAGGAGACTCGCCTCCCCGCGAGTGGCTCTCTAGCAGAGCAAGACTACACCTTCTTCTGGCAGGGCAGGGATCCTGAAGAACCAAGACAGCATGGAGTGGGCTTCGCCATCAGAAACTCCTTGCTCAGCATGATAGAGCCTCCCTCAAATGGCTCGGAACGCATACTGTCCATCCGACTGCTCACCACCTCTGGTCCAGTACACCTACTCAGCATCTATGCTCCAACACTCTGCTCCGCACCTGAAGCTAAAGACCAGTTCTATGAACAACTCCATAACATCATTAGCAGCATCCCCAACACCGAACACCTATTCCTGCTGGGGGACTTTAATGCCAGGGTTGGGGCCGACCATGACTCATGGCCCTCCTGCCTTGGGTGCTATGGCGTTGGAAGGATGAATGAGAACGGGCAGAGACTGCTTGAGTTGTGTACCTATCATAACCTCTGCATCACCAACTCGTTCTTTCACACTAAACCCTGTCACCAGGTTTCATGGAGGCACCCAAGATCACGTCGTTGGCACCAGCTAGACCTCATTGTCACAAGGCGAGCCGCCTTAAACAGTGTTCAAATCACACGCAGCTTCCACAGTGCGGACTGCGACACCGACCACTCCCTGGTGTGCAGCAAGGTTAGACTCAGACCAAAGAAGTTGCATCATTCCAAGCAGAAGGGCCATCCGCGCATCAACACGAGCAGAATTTCTCACCCACAGCTGTTACAAAAATTTCTAAATTCACTTGTAACAGCCCTTCAAAACACTCCCACAGGGGATGCTGAGACCAAGTGGGCCCACATCAGAGACGCCATCTATGAGTCAGCTTTGACCACCTACGGCAAAAGTGCGAAGAGAAATGCAGACTGGTTTCAATCTCATAATGAAGAGCTGGAACCTGTCATAGCCGCTAAGCGCATTGCACTTTTGAACTACAAGAAAGCCCCCAGCGATTTAACATCCGCAGCACTTAAAGCAGCCAGAAGTACTGCACAAAGAACAGCTAGGCGTTGCGCAAACGACTACTGGCAACACCTATGCAGTCATATTCAGCTGGCCTCAGACACCGGAAACATCAGAGGAATGTATGATGGCATGAAGAGAGCTCTTGGGCCAACCATCAAGAAGATCACCCCCCTCAAATCTAAATCGGGGGACATAATCACTGACCAACGCAAACAGATGGACCGCTGGGTTGAGCACTACCTAGAACTGTACTCCAGGGAGAATACTGTCACTGAGACTGCCCTCAATGCAGCCCAGCCTCTACCAGTCATGGATGAGCTGGACATACAGCCAACCAAATCGGAACTCAGTGATGCCATTGATTCCCTAGCCAGCGGAAAAGCCCCTGGGAAGGACAGCATTACCGCTGAAATAATCAAGAGTGCCAAGCCTGCTATACTCTCAGCACTACATGAACTGCTATGCCTGTGCTGGGACGAGGGAGCAGTACCCCAGGACATGCGCGATGCCAACATCATCACCCTCTATAAAAACAAAGGTGACCGCGGTGACTGCAACAACTACCGTGGAATCTCCCTGCTCAGCATAGTGGGGAAAGTCTTTGCTCGAGTCGCTCTGAACAGGCTCCAGAAGCTGGCCGAGCGCGTCTACCCTGAGGCACAGTGTGGCTTTCGTGCAGAGAGATCGACTATTGACATGCTGTTCTCCCTTCGTCAGATACAGGAGAAATGCCGTGAACAACAGATGCCCCTCTACATTGCTTTCATTGATCTCACCAAAGCCTTTGACCTCGTCAGCAGACGTGGTCTCTTCAGACTACTAGAAAAGATCGGATGTCCACCAAAGCTACTAAGTATCATCACCTCATTCCATGACAATATGAAAGGCACAATTCAACATGGTGGCTCCTCATCAGAGCCCTTTCCTATCCTGAGTGGTGTGAAACAGGGCTGTGTTCTCGCACCCACACTTTTTGGGATTTTCTTCTCCCTGCTGCTTTCACATGCGTTCAAATCCTCTGAAGAAGGAATTTTCCTCCACACAAGATCAGGGGGCAGGTTGTTCAACCTTGCCCGTCTAAGAGCGAAGTCCAAAGTACGGAAAGTCCTCATCAGAGAACTCCTCTTTGCTGACGATGCTGCTTTAACATCTCACACTGAAGAATGCCTGCAGAGTCTCATCGACAGGTTTGCGTCTGCCTGCAATGAATTTGGCCTAACCATCAGCCTCAAGAAAACGAACATCATGGGGCAGGATGTCAGAAATGCTCCATCCATCAATATTGGCGACCACGCTCTGGAAGTGGTTCAAGAGTTCACCTACCTAGGCTCAACTATCACCAGTAACCTGTCTCTAGATGCAGAAATCAACAAGCGCATGGGTAAGGCTTCCACTGCTATGTCCAGACTGGCCAAGAGAGTGTGGGAAAATGGCGCACTGACACGGAACACAAAAGTCCGAGTGTATCAGGCCTGTGTCCTCAGTACCTTGCTCTACGGCAGCGAGGCCTGGACAACGTATGCCAGCCAAGAGCGACGTCTCAATTCATTCCATCTTCGCTGCCTTCGGAGAATACTTGGCATCAGGTGGCAGGACTATATCTCCAACACAGAAGTCCTTGAAGCGGCCAACACCCCCAGCTTATACACACTACTGAGTCAGCGGCGCTTGAGATGGCTTGGCCATGTGAGCCGCATGGAAGATGGCAGGATCCCCAAAGACACATTGTACAGCGAGCTCGCCACTGGTATCAGACCCACCGGCCGTCCATGTCTCCGTTATAAAGACGTCTGCAAACGCGACATGAAATCGTGTGACATTGATCACAAGTCGTGGGAGTCAGTTGCCAGCATTCGCCAGAGCTGGCGGGCAGCCATAAAGACAGGGCTAAATTGTGGCGAGTCGAAGAGACTTAGTAGTTGGCAGGAAAAAAGACAGAGGCGCAAGGGGAGAGCCAACTGTGCAACAGCCCCAACAAACAAATTTCTCTGCAGCACCTGTGGAAGAGCCTGTCACTCCAGAATTGGCCTTTATAGCCACTCCAGGCGCTGCTTCACAAACCACTGACCACCTCCTGGCGCGTATCCATTGTCTCTCGAGATAAGGAGGCCCAAAAGAATAGTGAAATAAAACAGAAATTCAATTGCAATTAAAACTCAAGGGCATTTCTAAACCTGTGGAATAATTGGACAAAGAACAAAGAAAACTACAGCACAGGAACAGGCGCTTCGGCCCTCCAAGCCTATGCCGATCCAAATCCTCTATCTAAACCTGTCGCCTATTTTATAAGGGTCTGCATCTCTTTGCTTCCTGCCCATTCATGTATCTGTCTAGATACATCTTAAAAGACGCTATCGTGCTCGCGTCTACCACCTCCGCTGACAATGCGTTCCAGGCACCCACCACCCTCTGCGTAAAGAACTTTCCACGCATATCCCCCCTAAACCTTTCCCCTCTCACTTTGAACTCGTGTCCCCTTGTCATTGAATCCCCCACTCTGGGAAAAAGCTTCTTGCTATCCACCCTGTCTATACCTCTCATGATTTTGTACACCTCAATCAGGTCCCCCCTCAACCTCCGTCTTTCTAATGAAAATAATCCTAATCTACTCAACCTCTCTTCATAGCTAGCACCCTCCATACCAGGCAACATCCTGGTGAACCTCCTCTGCACCCTCTCCAAAGCATCCACATCCTTTTGGTAATGTGGCGACCAGAACTGCACGCAGTATTCCAAATGTGGCCGAACCAAAGTCCTATACAACTGTAACATGACCTGCCAACTCTTGTACTCAATACCCCGTCCGATGAAGGAAAGCATGCCGTATGCCTTCTCGACCACTCTATTGACCTGCATTGCCACCTTCAGGAAACAATGGACCTGAACACCCAAATCTCTCTGTACATCAATTTTCCCCAGGACTTTTCCATTTACTGTATAATTCACTCTTGAATTGGATCTTCCAAAATGCATCACCTCGCATTTGCCCTGATTGAACTCCATCTGCCATTTCTCTGCCCAACTCTCCAGTCTATCTATATTCTGCTGTATTCTCTGACAGTCCCCTTCACTATCTGCTACTCCACCAATCTTAGTGTCGTCTGCAAACTTACTAATCAGACCACCTATACTGTCCTCCAAATCATTTATGTATATCACAAACAACAGTGGTCCCAGCATGGATCCCTGTGGAACACCACTGGTCACACGTCTCCATTTTGAGAAACTCCCTTCCACTGCTACTCTGTCTCCTGTTGCCCAGCCAGTTCTTTATCCATCTAGCTAGTACACCTTGGACCCCATGCGCCTTCACTTTCTCCATCAGCCTACCATGGGGAACCTTATCAAACGCCTTACTGAAGTCCATGTATACGACATCTACAGCCCTTCCCTCATCAATCAACTTTGCCACTTCCTCAAAGAATTCTATTAAATTGGTAAGACATGACCTTCCCTGCACAAAACCATGTTGCCTATCACTGATAAGCCCATTTTCTTCCAAATGGGAATAGATCCTATCCCTCAGTATCTTCTCCAGCAGCTTCCCTACCACTGACGTCAGGCTCACCGGTCCATAATTACCTGGATTATCCCTGCTACCCTTCTTAAACAAGGGGACAACATTAGCAATTCTCCAGTCCTCCGGGAGCTCACCCGTGTTTAAGGATGCTGCAAAGATATCTGTTAAGGCCCCAGCTATTTCCTCTCTCGCTTCCCACAGTAACCTGGGATTGATCCCATCTGGACCTGGGGACTTGTCCACCTTAATGCCTTTTAGAATACCCAACACTTCCTCCCTCCTTATGCCAACTTGACCGAGAGTAATCAAACATCTGCCCCTAACCTCAACATCCGTCATGTCCCTCTCCTCGGTGAATACCGATGCAAAGTACTTGTTTAGAATCTCACCCATTTTCTCCGGCTCCACGCATAATTTTCCTCCTTTGTCCTTGAGTGGGCCAATCCTTTCTCTAGTTACCCTCTTGCTCCTTATATATGAATAAAAGGCTTTGGGATTTTCCTTAACCCTGTTTGCTAAAGATATTTCATGACCCCTTTTAGCCCTCTTAATTCCTCGTGTCAGATTGCGCCTACAATCCCGATATTCTTTCAAAGCTTCGTCTTTCTTCAGCCGCCTGGACCTTATGTATGCTTCCTTTTTCCTCTTGACTAGTCTCACAATTTCACCTGTCATCCATGGTTCCCTAATCTTGCCATTTCTACCCCTCATTTTCACAGGAACATGTCTCTCAAAGACGAAGCTTTGAAAGAATATCGGGATTGTAGGCGCAATCTGACACGAGGAATTAAGAGGGCTAAAAGGGGTCATGAAATATCTTTAGCAAACAGGGTTAAGGAAAATCCCAAAAGTGCGAAGAGAAATGCAGACTGGTTTCAATCTCATAATGAAGAGCTGGAACCTGTCATAGCCGCTAAGCGCATTGCACTTTTGAACTACAAGAAAGCCCCCAGCGATTTAACATCCGCAGCACTTAAAGCAGCCAGAAGTACTGCACAAAGAACAGCTAGGCGTTGCGCAAACGACTACTGGCAACACCTATGCAGTCATATTCAGCTGGCCTCAGACACCGGAAACATCAGAGGAATGTATGATGGCATGAAGAGAGCTCTTGGGCCAACCATCAAGAAGATCACCCCCCTCAAATCTAAATCGGGGGACATAATCACTGACCAACGCAAACAGATGGACCGCTGGGTTGAGCACTACCTAGAACTGTACTCCAGGGAGAATGGTGTCACTGAGACTGCCCTCAATGCAGCCCAGCCTCTACCAGTCATGGATGAGCTGGACATACAGCCAACCAAATCGGAACTCAGTGATGCCATTGATTCCCTAGCCAGCGGAAAAGCCCCTGGGAAGGACAGCATTACCCCTGAAATAATCAAGAGTGCCAAGCCGGCTATACTCTCAGCACTACATGAACTGCTATGCCTGTGCTGGGACGAGGGAGCAGTACCCCAGGACATGCGCGATGCCAACATCATCACCCTCTATAAAAACAAAGGTGACCGCGGTGACTGCAACAACTACCGTGGAATCTCCCTGCTCAGCATAGTGGGGAAAGTCTTTGCTCGAGTCGCTCTGAACAGGCTCCAGAAGCTGGCCGAGCGCGTCTACCCTGAGGCACAGTGTGGCTTTCGTGCAGAGAGATCGACTATTGACATGCTGTTCTCCCTTCGTCAGATACAGGAGAAATGCCGTGAACAACAGATGCCCCTCTACATTGCTTTCATTGATCTCACCAAAGCCTTTGACCTCGTCAGCAGACGTGGTCTCTTCAGACTACTAGAAAAGATCGGATGTCCACCAAAGCTACTAAGTATCATCACCTCATTCCATGACAATATGAAAGGCACAATTCAACATGGTGGCTCCTCATCAGAGCCCTTTCCTATCCTGAGTGGTGTGAAACAGGGCTGTGTTCTCGCACCCACACTTTTTGGGATTTTCTTCTCCCTGCTGCTTTCACATGCGTTCAAATCCTCTGAAGAAGGAATTTTCCTCCACACAAGATCAGGGGGCAGGTTGTTCAACCTTGCCCGTCTAAGAGCGAAGTCCAAAGTACGGAAAGTCCTCATCAGAGAACTCCTCTTTGCTGACGATGCTGCTTTAACATCTCACACTGAAGAATGCCTGCAGAGTCTCATCGACAGGTTTGCGTCTGCCTGCAATGAATTTGGCCTAACCATCAGCCTCAAGAAAACGAACATCATGGGGCAGGATGTCAGAAATGCTCCATCCATCAATATTGGCGACCACGCTCTGGAAGTGGTTCAAGAGTTCACCTACCTAGGCTCAACTATCACCAGTAACCTGTCTCTAGATGCAGAAATCAACAAGCGCATGGGTAAGGCTTCCACTGCTATGTTCAGACTGGCCAAGAGAGTGTGGGAAAATGGCGCACTGACACGGAACACAAAAGTCCGAGTGTATCAGGCCTGTGTCCTCAGTACCTTGCTCTACGGCAGCGAGGCCTGGACAACGTATGCCAGCCAAGAGCGACGTCTCAATTCATTCCATCTTCGCTGCCTTCGGAGAATACTTGGCATCAGGTGGCAGGACTATATCTCCAACACAGAAGTCCTTGAAGCGGCCAACATCCCCAGCTTATACACACTACTGAGTCAGCGGCGCTTGAGATGGCTTGGCCATGTGAGCCGCATGGAAGATGGCAGGATCCCCAAAGACACATTGTACAGCGAGCTCGCCACTGGTATCAGACCCACCGGCCGTCCATGTCTCCGTTATAAAGACGTCTGCAAACGCGACATGAAATCGTGTGACATTGATCACAAGTCGTGGGAGTCAGTTGCCAGCATTCGCCAGAGCTGGCGGGCAGCCATAAAGACAGGGCTAAATTGTGGCGAGTCGAAGAGACTTAGTAGTTGGCAGGAAAAAAGACAGAGGCGCAAGGGGAGAGCCAACTGTGCAACAGCCCCAACAAACAAATTTCTCTGCAGCACCTGTGGAAGAGCCTGTCACTCCAGAATTGGCCTTTATAGCCACTCCAGGCGCTGCTTCACAAACCACTGACCACCTCCAGGCGCGTATCCATTGTCTCTCGAGATAAGGAGGCCCAAAAGAAAAAAAAAAGAATGTCTCTCCTGCACACTAACCAACCTCTCTTTAAAAGCCTCCCACATATCAAATGTGTCCGAAGAAGGGTCACTGACCCGAAACGTTAACTCTGCTTCTCTTTCCACAGATGCTGCCAGACCTGCTGAGTGATTCCAGCATTTCTTGTTTTTGTATCAAATGTGGATTTACCTTCAAACAGCTGCTCCCAATCTACATTCCCCAGCTCCTGCCGAATTTTGGTATAGTTGGCCTTCCCCCAATTTAGCACTCTTCCTTTAGGACCACTCTCGTCTTTGTCCATGAGTATTCTAAAACTTACGGAACTGTGATCACTATTCCCAAAGTAGTCCCCTACTGAAACTTCAACCACCTGGCCCGGCTCATTCCCCAACACCAGGTCCAGTATGGCCCCTTCCTGAGTTGGACTAATTACATACTGCTCTAGAAAACCCTCCTGGATGCTCCTTACAAATTCTGCTCCATCTAGACCTCTAACACTAAGTGAATCCCTCTAAGTGGTCAAAAATAATTTGCTTATATCAAAGTTAAAAATTATTAAAATGGTCAAATGCATTAATTACAATAGTACAGTAAACATAAACGCAGTTGATTGTAAATTAATTAGTTGATTCTATGCTGTTGCAAAGCAGGCATATCCAAATGTTTTGCTTTCAATAGCCACTGAAGTTAGCTGACCACATACAAATTTGAAATGAATGCTTCTATTAACTTGTATGCATCTCAGGCTGACAATACTAACAGATCTTGGTGCTCAAGTTTAAGATTCATTCATTAATCAATGACTGCAGAAGAAAAACCTTTCCAAATCCGTAAAATCAGTGGAGTAAAATGTATCATCACAGAATAGAACCCTTAAGTTGCCATGCTATTTTGAAGGCCGCAACTTTAAAGCTTCCATGACCAGCACATAAAACAATACTTATCTGTGTTGCATAAAATATGGGTAATGTTCCGGGAATTAAACATAATGGCCTAGATTTTCCTGAAAACTTGTGCCATAGTAAGGGTACACCTATGATGTAGGTCATTATGGTACAGAAATTCCAGGAAATTGTGTAATTTTATGCCACAGCATAATTTCCTTGAATTTATGCCAATCTGCCAAGACCCTCACCAAAACAATCAATAATAGCATCTCCATGTCTTCCCCCACCAAAATCAATGGCAATCGTGATTTTGCCAAATTAACATTGCTTTGGTCATTGCTGACAGCTAAACCATTACAGAATGGCAATGGGACTAATCATGAGTCCCAAATAGAGGATATCAATTTAGTTAGCGGGTAGTGCCTCTGGCAAACAACGACCTGAAACATTAACTCTGTTTCTCTCTCCACAGGTGCTGCCAGACCTGCTGAGTATTTCCAGCATTTTCTATTATTACTGACTATTTATTACTGTATTTGCATAACTTTTAAAGGAGTTCCGTGAATTACTGTTCTCTTCTCACCTTGGTTTCAATGGTAATTTTCAGGAAGTCCAGGAAACCCATGATTCTGCTGCTAAATTTAAATGTCAGTTAAAATATCATTGAAATTCACGAATTTAGATATTCAAATCAGTAACCATCCTCTCCAGAGGGGTCGCGCACAGACAGCCAAACATACCGAGTTAAACTCAAATCAGTGTTGGAACCATCGACTAGATGCGTTGACATATTCCACGACTTTAACCCCCAGTCCATCCACATCGAAATCCACATGCTCTTCAATGTTAAAACTTCACCTCAATAGATCCCAAGATGGACACCAGGGGCAGGATTTCCCATTTGGGGTTGGAACCCCGACATCAGGATCAAATGCGCGCCCCAACCCAACACTGTATCAGGAATAGTCACCCGACACGATTTTTGCAAGCCAATTAATGATCAGAGGGCGGCTTGCCGACCAATTAAGGACGGCGGGTGGGCTCCCGAGTCTGGAGGACCAACAGGAGGTCCCCCAGTATTGACACATTGGCAGCCCCACCGTCCAAAGTGGGAACTGACCATGCCTGGAGAGAGAGCGAGAGAGCCAGCGAGAGCGAGAGAGCCAGCGAGAGCGAGAGAGCCAGCGAGAGAGCCAGAGAGCGCGCGAGAGAGCCAGAGAGCGCGCGAGAGAGCCAGAGAGCGCGCGAGAGAGCCAGAGAGCGCGCGAGAGAGCCAGAGAGCGCGCGAGAGAGCCAGAGAGCGCGCGAGAGAGCCAGAGAGAGAGCGCGCGAGAGAGCCAGCGAGAGAGCGCGCGAGAGAGCCAGCGAGAGAGCGCGCGAGAGAGCCAGCGAGAGAGCGCGCGAGAGAGCCAGCGAGAGAGCGCGCGAGAGAGCCAGCGAGAGAGCGCGCGAGAGAGCCAGCGAGAGAGCGCGCGAGAGAGCCAGAGAGAGCGCGCGAGAGAGCCAGATAGAGCGCGCGAGAGAGCCAGAGAGAGCGCGCGAGAGAGCCAGAGAGAGCGCGCGAGAGAGCCAGAGAGAGCGCGCGAGAGAGCCAGAGAGAGCGCGCGAGAGAGCCAGAGAGAGCGCGCGAGAGAGCCAGAGAGAGCGCGCGAGAGAGCCAGAGAGAGCGCGCGAGAGAGCCAGAGAGAGCGCGCGAGAGAGCCAGAGAGAGCGCGCGAGAGAGCCAGAGAGAGCGCGCGAGAGAGCCAGAGAGAGCGCGCGAGAGAGCCAGAGAGAGCGCGCGAGAGAGCCAGAGAGAGCGCGCGAGAGAGCCAGAGAGAGCGCGCGAGAGAGCCAGAGAGAGCGCGCGAGAGAGCCAGAGAGAGCGCGCGAGAGAGCCAGAGAGAGCGCGCGAGAGAGCCAGAGAGAGCGCGCGAGAGAGCCAGAGAGAGCGCGCGCGAGAGAGCCAGAGAGCGCGCGCGAGAGAGCCAGAGAGCGGGCGCGAGAGAGCCAGAGAGCGGGCGCGAGAGAGCCAGAGAGCGCGCGCGAGAGAGCCAGAGAGCGCGCGCGAGAGAGCCAGAGAGCGCGCGCGGGAGAGCCAGAGAGCGCGCGAGAGAGAGCCAGAGAGCGCGCGCGAGAGAGCCAGAGAGCGCGCGCGAGAGAGCCAGAGAGCGCGCGCGAGAGAGCCAGAGAGCGCGCGCGAGAGAGCCAGAGAGCGCGCGCGAGAGAGCCAGAGAGCGCGCGAGAGCCAGAGAGCGCGCGAGAGAGAGCCAGAGAGCGCGCGCGAGAGAGCCAGAGAGCGCGCGAGAGAGAGCCAGAGAGCGCGCGCGAGAGAGCCAGAGAGCGCGCGCGAGAGAGCCAGAGAGCGCGCGCGAGAGAGCCAGAGAGCGCGCGCGAGAGAGCCAGAGAGCGCGCGAGAGAGAGCCAGAGAGCGCGCGAGAGAGAGCCAGAGAGCGCGCGAGAGAGAGCCAGAGAGCGCGCGAGAGAGAGCCAGAGAGCGCGCGAGAGAGAGCCAGAGAGCGCGCGAGAGAGAGCCAGAGAGCGCGCGAGAGAGAGCCAGAGAGCGCGCGAGAAAGAGCCAGAGAGCGCGCGAGAGAGCCAGAGAGCGCGCGAGAGAGCCAGAGAGCGCGCGAGAGAGCCAGAGAGCGCGCGAGAGAGCCAGAGAGCGCGCGAGAGAGCCAGAGAGCGCGCGAGAGAGCCAGAGAGCGCGCGAGAGAGCCAGAGAGCGCGCGAGAGAGCCAGAGAGCGCGCGAGAGAGCCAGAGAGCGCGCGAGAGAGCCAGAGAGCGCGAGAGAGCGAGACTGACAGCGAGAGAGCGAGAGCCATGCTGGGGGCGAGTACAAGAGTGAGGGGTGTACCTAGCAGGATGAAGCGCCGCCCTCACGTCCTCGCACCATCTTTTGCTTGGCCACTTCCCCTCACTGTCCGTGTTCTGGCTGCAGTGTAGGGCCTGCCAGCCGACTGTAAAATTTCAGTTGATGCTGAAGAGGGGCCTGAATTGGCACCTTAATTACCTCAATTGGCACCCTAATTACCTCAACTGTCACCCTGTCGCTTGCAGATGGGTAACCATTGTGCCGCGACCCAGACTTCTCGAACATTGCTCGGGGGCAGAATGATGCCAGCAAACCAGCAATCTGGCGGCTGGCACGAATTTCAGGGCACAATCGCTTCCCTTCCCATCAGCCTTCGAAAATCCTGCACCAGGTAATATAATATGAAATTTCCTGATACAGAAAGATACAAATCTAACAGATTATAATTTAATACTATTCACAAAGTAACTGTAAACAGATGCTCGAAATAGATACATGGCAAGTAAAAGCTGTGGCTAAACTTCAACTTAACCCCCAGAGACTGGTGCAGTCTTATATAATGAAAACATATGTTCAATTTCAAGTTTAAATTTAGTGTACTTAACACATTTTTAAAAATTGTCATTTTGATAACAGTATACACTGACCTCAGTGGAAAAAAAGCACCTAAAAATAGTATGAAGAAGTTATTTTTAAAATTTGAATGGTTCATTTTGTCCTTGTTGCTGGCTCATGATTCAGGGTTTGAATAAAAATTGTGATTCGATCAGATAGCTTGGTGGTGCTTGCTTGTTGCTAATTGCCACTGAATGGAGTTTGTTTTGATTGGTTCACAACTAATCAATGAAATATATCAGCCTCTATTAATTTAACAAGCAGTGTTCTTTTTTAATTCAATCATGGGATATGGGTGTCACTGGCAAGGCCAGTACTTATTTCCCATTCATAATTTCCCTTCAGAAGGTGGTAGTTAACTGCCATCTTGAACCACTGCAGTCTGTGTGGTGTACGTTCACTCACAGTGCTGTTAGTTACGTTGTTCCAGGATTTTGACCCATCAATAGTGATGGAGCAGTGACATATTTCCAAGTCAGGATGATGTGTGACTTGGAGCGGAAATCGCAGGTGATGGTGTTCCCATGCACCTGCTGCCCTTGCTTTTCTCATTGGTAGATATTGCGAGTTTAGAAGGTGCTGTTGAAGAAGCTTTGGCGAGTTGCTGCAGCTCATAGATGGTACACACTGCAATCACAGTGTGCCAGTGGTGGAGGAATAATGTTTAAGGTGGTGGTCGGGGTTGCAATCCAACAGGCTTTGTCCTTAGACGCTGTTGTGCTGATTGAGTGTTTTTGGAACTGCACTCATCCGGACAAGCGAGGAGTGTTCCATCACACACCTGGCTTGTACCTTGTAGATGATGGAAGGGCTTTGGGGAGTCAGGACTCAGCTGGAGTATTGTGTTCAATTCTCAGCAGCACACTTCAGGAAGCTGCAAAGGCCTTAGAGTACAGAGCAGGTTTAACAGGCTTTACAAGGGATGAAGCACTTCAGTTATAAGGAGAATGGAAAAATAATCACAGAAAGGATTAAGAGGTTTTCATGATGATAGTTTATCTCTATTTACTCTTATCAGCACCTATTCCCACCAGTGAGTGGGTCAACAACCAGAGCTCGCAGATTTAAAATCATTGGCAAAAGATCCAGTCGGCGAGAAAATTTATTACTTAGAGTTGTCAGGATTTAGAACTCTTTACCTGAAAAGGTGGTGGAAGCTGATCTCATAAATAATTTCAAAAGGACAGGTAATTGAGGATGATGAGCATACAGGGTTATGGACAAAAAGTGCACTACTGTTCTTTCAAAGAGCGAGCACAGGCACAACAGGAAGTGAATTACTCGACGCAGAATACCCAGCCTCTGATCCGCTCTTGTAGCCAAAGTATGGCTGGTCCAGTTAAATTTCTGGTCAATGGTAACCCCCAAGATGTTGATGGTGGAGGACTCAGCAATGGCAATGCCACTGATGTCATTGGTGCCACACAAGCGGCAGGCAATGTTACTTGCTACTTTTCAGTCTGATGTTTCGCAGATCTTGCTACATGCAGGCATGGACTGTTTCATGATCTGTGAAGTTGCAAATGGAACTGAACACTGTGCAACCATCAGAGAACATCCCCACTTCTGACCTTATGATGGAGGGAAAGTCATCGAAGAAGCAGCTGAAGATGGTTGGGCCTAGGACACTGACCTGAGGAACTCATGCAGTAATGTCCTTGGGCTGTGCTGACTGGCTTTCAACAACCACAACCATTTTCCTTAGTGCTAGGTATATCTCCAGCCAGTGGAGAGATTCCTCGAATCTTATTTCAGCCAATCGTGATCGTTTTTGCCCTATGCAAACTTTTGAACTGTGATACTCTGTGCATGGCACCTTAAAGTATGCACTGTACAAAACTTTTTAGGTTCTCGTAGCCTTTGTCATGATAAATCAAAGTCTATGGTTCTTGCTCAGGTCAACTGCTCAGATATGGAAGTGGAAGAAGGAAATCTACCTCCACTGAAAAGTTCATAAGAGATTTACTCAGATACAATTAGATAAGTTTTTTGACTAATTCATCGAATGCGAACAACTTTTTCCTTACTCTTTGCTGATTCCCTCATTTACATAAATAAATACACCTGTGGACATTTTCCAAACTAAGTAGCTCTTTATGTAGGATACTGAATGGGCATTCTGTCCCATATATTAGGGGATGTCCACTCCAATTTCATATGCAGGTGTTTTGAATATAAAGTTAAACATATATATAAAATTTAAAAAAGATTGAATTAATTTGAATCTTTCCTTTCCGAATATCTGTGGCGCAGTATTACTAAAAAGTACTGGAAACTTTTATTGGTTAGCTCCTTGAATAATGATACTGTTCTTCCAGATTTGGAATCTATATTAAATATTTTTGGTAACTGTTATGTGCTCTGGCAGAAGCACACACAAATAAAAGGAATACAACTACTTTAACCATTTATAATAAATCACAAAATAAATGTCAATAACTTGAAGTTGTGTTTATTATTCATGTAAAATGCTGTATTTACTAAAGCCAATAACTCTTCATACTGTATCTTATTGTTACTACAGAAAAAATTGAAGAGTTCATACGTTACTTTGTTTTGATATTGTACGCAAGACTATGAAATTTGGGATACTTTCATGGTCATTAATGTTCAAGAGACTATATAAAAGTGTAATTTATACAGTGCATTTTATATTGATTTTTCTTAAGAACTTAATTGAGTTTTTTGAGGAAGAAACAAGGAGGATTGGTGAGGGCAGTGCAGTGGATGCGGTCTTTAGTAAGGATTTTAGTAAGGCATCTGACAAGGTCCCGCATGGCGAACTGGTCAGTAAAATGAAAGCCCATGGGATACAGGGGAATTTGGCAGGTTGAATCCAAAATTGGTTCAGTGACAGGAAACAAAGGGTGGTAGTCAACGGATGTTTTTGCAAATGGAAAGCTGTTTCTGTTGGCGTTCCACAGGGCTCAGTGTTGGGTCCTTTGATATCTGTGGTATGTGTTAATGATTTGGACTTAAATGATTGAGAAATTTGCTGAAAACACAAAAATTGGCCATGTAGTTGATTGTGAAGAGGACAGCTGTAGACTCCAGAATTATAGAAATGGTTTGGTTGAGTGGGCAGAAAAGTGGCAAATTCAATCCAGAGAAGTGTGAGGTAGTGCATTTGGGGAGGACAAATAAAGCGAGGGAATACACAATGAAAGGGAGGATATTGAGATGGGTAGAAGTGAAAGATCTTGGAGTGCATGTCACAGGTCCCTGAAGGTGGCAGGACAGGTAGATAAAGCGGTGAAGAAGGCATATGGAATGCTTTCCTTTATTGGCCAAGGTATAGAATACAAAAGCAGGAATGTAATGCTGGAACTGGATAAAACGTTGGTTAGGCCACAGCTGGAGTATTGCGTACAGTTCTGGTCACCACATTACAGGAAGGACGTAATTGCTCTGGATAGAGTGCAGAGGGGATTTACAAGAATATTGCCAGGGCTTGAAAGTTACAGCTATGAGGAAAGATTGGATAGGTTAGGGTTGTTTTCCTTAGAACAGAGGATGCTGAGGGGTGACTTAATTGAGGTGTACAAAATTATGAGGGGCCTAGATAGAGCAGACAGGAAGGACCTGTTTCCCCTAGCGGAGAGGTCAATTAGCAGGGGACACAGATTTAAGGTCATTGGTAGAAGGATTTGAAGAGACACGAGGAAAAACCTGTTCACCCAGAGGATGGTGGGTGTCTGGAACTCACTACCAGGAACGATGGTGTAGGCAGAAACCCTCAATTCTTTTAAAAGATACCTGGACATGCACTTGAAGTTCTGTAACCTGCAAGACTATGGACCAGGTGCTGGAAGGTGGGATTCGATTGGGCGGCTAGTTTTATCGGCCGGCATGGACATGATGGCCGTAATTCTGTAATTCTGTGCCGTAATTTTTCTATGGTTTTCTATGGTTCTCCTGCAGTAAAGAGATCCTGACAGTAATAGGACAAAAATTAACTTGAAAATATTTACACGAGAAGAGCTCCTAAACTAGAAATTAGATGAGATTGATTATTTTATTCATGAGCCATCCTAAAACTGCAGGAACCAAAACTGATAAGATTGAAATCTTTCTAAAACAAAATCTGAGTAAATATCCCTGAATTTCCAATTTTTGAAGGAATAATAAGTTCTAACAGGATCACAGTAAGTTTAAAGGTATTCTTCAAATTGGTGGACTATTTGTTACGATTACTGAGAATATTAAGTAGTTACCACAATGCGGCAATGCAGTGAAAATCCACAACACCCTTCACAAAAAAATTCACTCTGCTTTAAAGGTCTTCTCTTCAATTCTCCATTATACTGCTTGCCAGTAAACATTAAGGATGACAAATGAGCAACACTGATGTGCTGGCAGTGTGCAACTCATGCTGACAAGAAGGAAATGCACAATATTTTAAAAAATATATTTAGTGATACAGCACTGAAACAGGCCCTTCAGCCCACCGCGTCTGTGCCGACCAACAACCACCCATTTTATACTAATTCTACATTAACCCCATATTCCTTACCACATCCCCACCATTCTCCTACCTACACTAGGGGCAAGTTACAATGGCCAATTTACCCATCAACCTACAAGTCTTTGGCTGTGGGAGGAAACCGGAGCACCCGGCAGAAACCCACGCGGTCACAGGGAGAACTTGCAAACTCCGCACAGGTAGTACCCAGAACTGAACCTGGGTCGCTGGAGCTGTGAGGCTGCAATGCTAACCACTGCGCCACTGTGCCGCCCGGGAAAGATTGACCAGGAAAGAGGAAGAGTTTTTCTTTGCGGCACAGTGGCGCAGTGGTTAGCACCGCAGCCTCACAGCTGCAGGGACCCGGGTTCGATTCTGGGTACTGCCTGTGTGGAGTTTGCAAGTTCTCCCTGTGTCTGCGTGGGTTTTCTCCGGGTGCTCCGGTTTCCTCCCACAAGCCAAAAGACTTGCAGGTTGATAGGTAAATTGGCCATTATAAATTGTCACTAGTATAGGTAGGTGGTAGGGAAATATAGGGACAGGTGGGGATGTTTGGTAGGAATATGGGATTAGTGTAGGATTAGTATAAATGGGTGGTTGATGGTCGGCACAGACTCGGTGGGCCGAAGGGCCTGTTTCAGTGCTGTATCTCTAATCTAATCTAAACAAAACAGTCAACAAGAAAAATTCATTGTGCAACAAATTGAAAGTACAAACCCATATTCATTCACTGTAACAGTACATCAACCTGCTGCATCTGGCCACTTACAATAACACCAAATTTAAAACTTGATTTTAAAAAAAAGGTATGAGCATAACGCACAACAAAACTTTAAATGAAAAGGTCAAAATTAGCATTCAGTAAAATAAACATTTGAACAGATTTAGCTTAAACTGCTTGAATAAAAAACGTTCAGTGGTTGCATTCTTGCTTCTGAATCAGAAGATACTGAGAGTCCTGCGCTGTCAGAGGTACCATCCTTCAGATGTCTTTCAAAAGTACTTAATAGGCTATAATTACTATTAAAAGGTGAAGCTTACCACAATCATTTCTGAAGGCTCTAGTACAATACATTCACAGCCACGCCTCAAACTACCTGCCGATCGCTTGCCAAAACTAGAAGGAAAGAAAAGTATATTAACATTTAAGCAATAAGTGATCAAAACAATAACTATACTGCATGAGGGAACATCTTCAATTACATTTACATATGATTTTGACAGAGCTATAATGTTAAAGTGGAATTATCTAATACAAAACTACCACTAAAAGTACATCAACAACTGTAAGCAAGACAAATGAAAAAATATACAATTCTCACCTCCAACTTTTTTCTGTTAAAAGAATTAAGCTAACCAGCACTACTAGTTTTTGTTTGAGTTATGCTGGTAAGAAACTAGCCCAGGGAATATCAGCCCATGCATCCCTATAGTTAAGCACAATCTCCAAGACAATAATCAGTTCAGTACAACTTCTGTTACTGGCTAATCAAAATATTCACTTACTTATTGGAACTCACCAGAAACCCAAACCTATTACTACACCCAGTATGTATAGTTAACATTATACAAGAATTTCTGTGCTAAATTATTAATACAGTGCAATTAGTTTTCCACACCACTCTCTTATTTAAATAGGGGTATTTTCCAAAGTATTCGTAAAAACTATGGCCCAGTCTCTCCTTTTGTTTTTTGTAAATCTAAATCGCATCGAATTAAAAGCACAGAGAAGTTTTTCATTAAGTTCAAAAGTAGTTTTCAGCAAAATAAAAAGAGATGGGAGGAAATGCTACGTGGGAATATAACTACAGCATTTTCCTAAAATCTGGAACTAAATTTTGATTTTAAAAAACTGAGCACTGGGTAACATTTACATGAGACTAAGACAGGAAATGTTCTTAATTACTTTTAATGAAACCCCGAAGGTATACTTTGAACTTATGTGCAAGAAAACAACTTTTAGGTTCTGATAAAAATAATTTTAATGAACAGGATTGACTTGTTATTGATTTGCGCAATCTTCACAAATATGTTGGAATATGTTAATATATTTGTAAGTTTGAAAAATGTTCTTTGCTGTAGAATAACTGAAATCAGTAATATATTAGGTAAAGTCGTGTTATTTTAAAAGTTCGACAGATCTTGGTAATAGCTAGGATTTGTTTCAAACTGTATTAATTGCTTCAGGAGAAAAGATAGTCTAGGGGACAGTATTTTTTGTTAGTCCCTTCACTTTTCATGGAAAAATATTACTAAGCACAGGATAATCTCAAATAAAAAAAATACTTGGGTTCCCCACTGAGTCTCTCCAGCGATATTATCAACAGGATAATATCCAGTGGCTGCACAATGAACAGTGTATCTGATTGTAGCTCTGAAGCTGCCCTCCCTGGGAAACCAGAATACACGTAATGCTTCTCTGCCAGTTTGAACTCCCTCCCATCCCTACTGTTTACTATAACTGCACAGGAATGACATCACAAGAACAACCTAGTTAAAAGGAACATTCATAAAAAAGATCAAATATTTCTTCAGGTTAAAATTTTCTTCTCCAAGGAGACTATTTTTAACAAAAAGGTACTCCCCTAGACTTCCATTGCATTTTAAGGAAATAAGTCATTATGTTTTAACTGAAGTTGATACTGCTCAAAATAAACCAATAAATTCTGATTTATTAAATATGTTAGGGTTCCCTGTCAAATGAAAATCACACACACATGCATGATAATTGCCTGCAAACAAGTTACAAAGGCTCACAGATCAAAGAATTTCAACCAACTTGTTTAGGTCTTTAGAACCTCAAATATTTTGAAGTAATTTGTCACCCAGACACTTAAGAACAGGAGCAAGCATTCAATGCATCCCCTCTACTCCACATTGATTTTATGCATTCTGGACCTGCAACTGGCTACATTTGCCAGGCTCAGGAACAAGCCAGAGGTCCTCCAACCGACTAGCCATTCTGCATAAGTACAGCAGAGGATCTTTGGGTGCCCAAGATGAGGAGATTAGGAGAGAAATGCAGCCAAATCCTTAGAAGCAGCTCTTTCGGGTGATCGCACATGGGCTGAAACCTCTGGCACCTCCACACAATGGGCATGCAGTTGGAGTATTGACAAAGTGGCTCTTGCTGCTGGCACTGCACCATGCAACATTCTCCATCCCAAGTCCCCTGTGATGCTTTCCACTGGGGATGCTCACCACCGAAAATACTCAAAAGGTTTCGCACAGTGTAAGCAGGTAGATGGTGAGGAAATGGGAGTGTGTGTAACAGCAGGTTATACAAGAAATACCTCCATTCAGAGTGGAATGGCAGAGGGTACTTCCCAGGGAAGGCTCAAAGAGGGAGGCGGAATTCCCCAAGGGAGGTGTTGGGACCTTTTTTATTATTCTATCATGAGATGTGGGCGTCGCTGGCTAGACTAGCATTTATTGCCAAAACCTAATTGTCCTTGAGAAGATGGTGGTGAGCTGCCTTCTTGAACCTCTGCAGTCCAGAAAACCAGAGAAAAATTACGGCACAGAAGGAGGCCATTCAGCCGTCGTGTTCATGCTGGCCGATAAAACTAGCCGCCCAATCTAATCCCACCTTCCAGCACCTAGTCCGTAGCCTTGCAAGTTACAGCACTTCAAGTGCATGTCCAGGTATCTTTTAAAAGAATTCAGGGTTTCTGCCTTCACCACTGTTCCTGGCAGTGAGTTCCAGACACCCACCATCCTCTGGGTGAAAAGGTTTTTCCTCATGTCTCTTCGAATCCTTCTACCAATCACCTTAAATCTGTGTCCCCTGCTAATTGACCTCTCCGCTAGGGGAAACAGGTCTTTCCTGTTTCACTCTGTCTAGGCCCCTCATAATTTTGTACACCTCAATTAAGTCACCCCTCAGCCTCCTCTGTTCTAAGGAAAACAACCCTAGCCTATCCAATCTGTCCTCATAGCTGTAACTTTCAAGCCCTGGTAACATTCTTGTAAATACCCTCTGCACTCCAGAGCAATTACATCCTTCCTGTAATGTGGTGACCAGAACTGTAGACAATACTCCAGCTGTCGCCTAACCAGCGTTTTCTACAGTTCCAGCATTACATCCCTACTTTTGTATTCTATACCTTGGCCAATAAAGGAAAGCATTCCACATGCCTTCTTCACTGCTTTATCTACCTGCCCTGTCACCTTCAGGGACCTGTGGACGTACAGTCTAAGATCTTTCACTTCGTCTATCCCTCTCAATATCCTCCCATTTATTGTGTATCCCCTCGCTTTATTTGCCCTCCCCAAATGCACTACCTCACACTTTTCTGGATTGAATTCCATTTGCCACTTTTCCGCCCACTCAACCAAACCATTGATATAATTCTGGAGTCTACAGCTGTCCTCTTCACAATCAACTACATGGACAATTTTTGTGTTATCAGCAAATTTCCCAATCATGCCTCCCACATTTAAGTCCAAATTATTAATACATACCAAGAGAGCAAGGGACCCAACACTGAGCCCTGTGGGACGCCAACGGAAACAGCTTTCCATTCACAAAAACATCCGTTGACTACTACCCTTTGTTTCCTGTCACTGAGCCAATTTTGGATTCAACTTGCCACATTCCCCTGTATCCCATGGGCTTTCATTTTACTGACCAGTCCGCCATGCGGGACCTTGTCAAATGCCTTACTAAATCCATGTAGATCGCATCCACTGCACTGCCCTCACCAATCCTCCTCGTTTCTTCCTCAAAAAGCTCAATTAAGTTAGTAAGATATGACCTTCCCCTAACAAATCCATGCTGACTATCCCTGATTAATCCTTGCCTTTCCAAGTGGCAGTTTATCCTGTCCCTCACAATTGATTCCAACAATTTATCCACCACCGAGGTCAGACTGACCTGCCTATAATGATTTGGCCTATCCCTTGCACTTTTTAAACAATGGTACAACGTTCACAGACCGCCAATCGTCTGGTACCTCGCCTGTATCTAGTGAGGATTTGAAGATGATCTTCAGCGCATCCGCTATTTTCTCCCTGGCTTCCTTTAACAACCTGGGATGCAATCCATCCGGCCCTGGCGGTTTATCCACTTTCAACGATGTCAGACCCTCTAGTACTTCCTCTCTCATTATGCTTATCGTACCTAATACTTCACACTCCTCTTCTTTAACTACAATGTCTGCATCAATCCTCTCCTTTGTGAAGAGGGAGACAAAAACCTCATTAAGAACCCTGCATCCACATGTAAGTTCCCTTGTACATCTCTGATGGGCCCTACCTTTTCCTTAGTTATCCTCTTGCTCTTAATGTACTGATAAAACATCTTTGGGTTTTCCTTGATTTTACCTGCCAATAATTTTTCATGTCCTCTCTTTGCTTTTCTAATTTCCTTTTTTACTTCACCCCTGCACTTTCTATACTCCTCTAGGCTTTCTAAAGTATTAAGATTTTTGTGATCTTAATAAGCTTTCTTTTTCTGCTTTAACTTACCCTGTAAACTTCTAGATACCTAGGGGGCTCCAGATTTGGCAGTACCACCCTTGGTCTTTGTGGGGTCATGCCTAAACTGTGCCTGCAGTACCTCACTTTTGAATGCCTCCCACTGGTTTGCTACTGATATATCTTTAAGTAGCTGCATCCAGTCCATTTTCGCCAGGTCACCCCTCAGTTTCGTAAAATTTGCCTTCCCCCAGTTTAGAACTTTTACTCCTGTTTTATCTTGGTCCTTTCCCATGATTATGCTAAAACTTACTGTATTATGGTCACTATCTCCAAAATGGTCACCCACTTGCCCAGCTTCATTACCGAAGACTAAACTAGAATTGCGCCCCCTCTCATTGGGCTTGTTACGTGCTGGCTAAAAATGTCCTCTCGAATGCAGTTCAAGAATTTTGTGCCCTTCACACTGTTTGCATTTCAGTTGATATTGGAGTAGTTGAAATACCCAACTCCCTCTAGTTTTTGCACTCAGAAATTTGCCTACATATTTGTTCTTCGATCTCCCTCTCACTATTTGGGGGGTCTACAGCACACTCCTAGCAGTGTGGCTGCCCCTTTTTATTTCTGAGCTCCACCCATGTGGCCTCGTTTGATGATTCATTTAGCATATCATCCCTCCTCAAAGCTGTTATTGATTCCTTAACTAATAATGCTACACCCCTTCTTTTTTATCCCCCCCTCTATCCCGCCTGAAAATTCTATATCCAGGGATGTTAAGCTGCCATTCCTGTCCCTCTTTAAGCCAGGTTTCCATGTGCTATCTATGCCCTCAGCTCATCGGCTTTATTTACTATACTCCTTGCATTTAAATAAATACCTTTTAACACTGCCAAATTCCTGTGCTGTGCACTTTTTAACCTTTGCTTCTTCTGTCTTTCAGAGTCACTCGCCTCCCGTTCCCTGCCCTAAAACTGTCCTATCTGAGGAAGCCCTCAGGTTTCCATCCCCAACAGCACCAGCAAACCTTCCTGTAAGGATACTTGTCCTAGTCCCGTTCAGGTGTAGACCATCCGGCTTGTACAGGTCCCACCTTCTCCAGAACCGGTCCCAATGCCCCAGAAATCTGAAGCCCTCCCTCCCGTACCATCTCTCCAGCTACGTCATCTCTTCATCTGTGTATTCTCCTATTTCTATACTCACTAGCATGTGGCCTCGAGAGTAATCCAGAGATTACTACCTTTGAAGTCCTGCTTGCTAAGCTCATTCCTAACTCCCTAAACTCAGCCTGCAGGACCTCATCCTTCTTTCTTCCTATATTGTTGGTACCAATGTGGACCACAACCTCTGGCTGTGCATCCTCACCCTCCAGAATGCCCTGTAGCCACTTGATGATATCCATGACCCTTGCACCAGGGAGGCAACATGCCATCCTGGAATCATATCTGCAACCACAGAAACGTCTATCTGTTCCCCTAACCATAGAATTCCCAACCACTATTGCTCCCTTGTCCTTTGTCCTCCCTCCCTGCACAGCTAGGTCACCCATATAATAAAAGCAAAATACTGCGGATGCTGGAAATCTGAAACAAAAACAAGAAATGCTGGATTCACTCAGCAGGTCTGGCAGCATCTGTGAAAAGAGAAGCAGAGTTAACGTTTCGGGTCAGTGACCCTTCTTCGGAACCCTTCTAGGTCACCCATGGTGCTCTGGTCATGACACTCGCTGTACTCTCCAGAGGAACCCTCTCTCCCATCGGTACTCAGAACTGAACACCATTTAGAAAGTGGGATGCCCTCCGGGGACTCCTGCACTACCTGCCTTGACCTTCTTGTCTATCTGGCAGCCACACAGTCCCTCTCTGCCTGTGCTCTCTTAAGCTCCAGGGTGACTAACTCCCAAAACATGCTATCCATGTAGTTCTCTGCCTCGTGGATGCACCACAATGACTCTAGCCGCCGCTCGAGTTCGGAAACCCAGAGCTCAAGCTTCTGCAGCAGGTGACACTTCCTGCAGATGTATTTGTCAAGGGTATATGGTGCGTCCCTGACATCCCACATCACAGGATAGAATCATAGAAAGTTTATGGCACAGAAACAGGCCACTTGCCCCATCGTGTCAGTGCTGACCGAAAAACGATCCACCTATTCTAATCCCACCATCCAGCATTTGGTCCGTAGCCCTGCAGATTATGGCACCCAAGGTGCATATCAGGACTCCTTTTGAGTGAGTTGAGGGTTTCTGCCTCAACTACCCTTTCAGGCAGTGGGTTCCAGACCCCCACCACCCTCTGGGTGAAAAAGCTTTTCCTCATCTCCCCTCTAATTTTTCTACCAATCACTTGAAATCTATGCCCCCTCATCACTGACCTCTCTGCTAAGGTGAATAGGCCCTTCACCTCCACTCTATCCAGGCCCCTCAAAATTTTCTACATTTCAATCAGATCTCCCCTCAGCCTTCTCTGTTCCAAGGAGAACAACCCCAGCCTATTCAATCTTTCTGCATTTTCCCAGTCCTGGCAACATCCTCATAAATCTCCTCTGTACTCTCTAGTGCAATGACATGCTTTCTGTAATGAGGTGACCAGAACTGTACACAGTATTCAAGTCATGGCCTAACCAATGAGTTATACATTTCCAGCATAACCTCCCTGCTCTTGTATTCTATAGCTCGGCTAATAAAGGAAAGGATTTCATAAGCCTTCTAAACCACCTTATCGACCTGTCCTGCTACCTTCAGGGATCTGTGCACATTCACTCCAAGGTCCCTCACTTCCTCTACACTTCTCAGTATTTTCCCATTAATCATGTATTCCTTTGCCTTGTTTGACCTCCCCAAGTGCATCACCTCACACATCTCCAGGTTGAATTCCATTTGCCACTTTTCTGCCCATCTTACCAGACCATCAATAGCTTCCTGCAGACTACAGCTATCCTCCTCGCTATCTACCACACGGTCATTCTTGGTTTCGTCTGCAAACTTCTTGATCACGCCCCCTGCCTTTACATCCAAACTGTTTATACCACAAAAAGCAGGGGATCCAGTACTGAGCCCTGTGGAACGCCACTGGACACAGTCCTCCAGTCGCGAAAACAGCCGGTTTCCTGCCACTGAGCCAAGTTTGTATCCACCTTGCTGCACTTCCCTGGATCCCATGGGATTTTTTTTTTTAACCAGTCTGCCATGTGGGGCCTTGTCAAAAGCCTTGCTAAAATCCATGCAGACCACATCAACTGCATTACTCTCATCTATCTACCTTGTTACGTCTTCAAAAAATTCAATCAAGTTGGTCAAACAAGATCTTCCCTGAACAAATCCATGCTGACTATCCTTGATAAACCTGTGCCTAAGTGACAGTTTACCCTGTCTCAGAGTAGATTCCAATAATTTGCCCACTACTGAGGTTAGACTGAATGGCTTGTAATTATTCGGTCCATTCCTCGCTCCCTTTTTAAACAGAGGTACAACGTTAGCAGTTCTCCAATCCGCCGGCAGCACACCTGTATCCACTGAGGACTGAAAAATGATGGTCAGACCCTCTGCTATTTTCTCTCTTGCTTCTTTTAACAGCCTAGGCTACATTTCATCCGGCTCTGGTGATTTATCAACTTTGAAGGATGCTCATCCCATTAATACATCCTCTCTCCCTATGTTTATCACATCCAATACTTCACACTCCGCACCGCACAGTCACAGCTCGAGTGACCCGGGTTTAGTTCTGGGTACTGCCTGTGCGGAGTTTGCAAGTTCTCCCTGTGACTGCATGGGGTTCCACCGGGTGCTCCGGTTTCCTCCCATAGCCCAAGGCTTGCAGGTTGGTAGGTAAATTGGCCATTGTAAGTTGCCCCTAGTGTAGGTAGATGGTAGGAGAATGGTGGGGATGTGGTAGGGAATATGGGATTAATGTAGGAGTAGTATAAATGGGTGGTTGTTGGTCGGCACAGACTCGGTGGGCCGAAGGGCCTGTTTCAGTGCTGTATCTCTAAACAAAAACAAATTCCTCCTCAAGTACAATATCTGCATCGTCCCCCTCTTTTGTGAAGCCAGACGCAAAGCATTCGTTAAGAACCATACCAATATGTTCCGCCCCTACACATAGGTTACCTTTTTGGTCTTTTACAGGCCCTACTCGCTCCTCAGTTATCCTCTTACTCTTAATGTATTGATAAAACATCTTTGGGTTCACCTTGATTTTGCTTGCCAATATTCTTTCATGCCCTCTCTTTGCTTTCCTAATTTCCTTTTTGATTTCACCCCTTCACTTTCTATATTCCTCTTGGCTTTCTCTAATATCGAGTTCTTGGTGTCGGAGATAAGCTTTCCTTTTCTGCCTTATCTTACCGGTAAGCTCCTCGACATCCATGGGTCTCTAGACTTGGCCATCCCACCTTTTATCTTTGTGGGAACATGTTTACTCCGAATCCCCTCTTTGAATGCCTCCCAGTGCTCTGACACTGATTTACCTTCAAGTTGCTGTTTCCAGTCCACTTTTGCTAAATCACTCCTCAGTGAAGTTAAACTGGCCTTTCCCCAACTGAGCACTCTAACTCTTGTTCAATCTCTGTCCTTTTCCATAATTATATTAAAACTGACTGAATTATCATCACTACCACCAAAATGCTCTCCCACTGCCACTCCTTCCACCTGCTCAGCCTCATTTCCGAAAACCAAGGCTAAAACTGTACACTCTCTTGCTGGACTTGCTACATACTTGGCAAAAAAGTTCTCCTGATTGCACCTCAAGAATTCTGCTCCCTCACTTCCTTTCACACTAAAACTATCCCAGTTAATATTGGGGCAGTTAAAATCCCCTGCTATTACTGCTCTACTGTTCTTGCACTTCTCAGAGATTTGTCTACATATCTGCTCTTCTGACTGTTTGTACACTCAACAGTGTGACTGCCCCTTTTTTGTTCCTTAGCTCAATCCATATGGCCTCATTTGATGAACCTTCCAACATATCATCCCTCCTCACAGCTGTAATTGTTTCTTTGACCAAAATTGCCACTCCCCCTCCTTTCTTATCCCCCACCCTATCGCATCTCAAAACCCTGTAACCAGGAATATTCAGGTGCCATTCCTGTCTCTCCTTAAGCCATGTTTCTGTAATAGCTATGATATCATACTGCCACGTGTCTATCTGTGCCCTCAGCTCATCTGCTTTATTTGCTATACTCCTTGCATTGAAATAGATACCCTTGAGCACTGCCAAACTCTTTTTTTTAATTTTCTAACCTTTGTTTTCTCTGTCTTCCAGATTCATTCATTAATTTTCTTTCTTCCATTTTCATTTCTGATTTTGTCCCAACTGAATCCACCCTCAGGTCCCCATCCCCCTCCCAAACTAGTATAACCCTCCTCAACAGCACTAGCAAAGCGTCCCGCAAGGAACTCAGTCCCAGTTCTGTTCAGGTGCAACCCGTCCAGCCTGTACAGGTCCCATCTCCCCCAGAGCCGGTCCTGATGTCCCAGCAATCTAAAGCCCTCCCTCCTGCACCATCTTTCCAGCCACGCATTTATCTCTCTTATCCTTCTATTTCTATACTCACTTGCGCGTGGCACTGGGAGTAATCCGGAGATGACTACTTTTGAGGTCCTGCTTGCTAATTTCTTACCTAGATCCCTAAATTCTGACTGCAGGACCACATCCCTCTTTCTACCTATGTTGCTAGTTCCCTTCAGGATGCTCTGCAGCCGCTCAGTGACATCCTTGACCCTGGCACCAGGGAGGCAACCCACCATCCTGGATTCACGTTTGCGGGCACAGAAATGCCTGTCTGTTCTCTTGACTATTGACTCACCTATCACTATGGTTCTTCCAGTCTTCCCTGTACCCCACAGTGCTGCGGAGCCACCCACAGTGCCATGGACTTGGCTCTGGCTGCACTCCCCTGATGAAGCATCACTTTCCTCAGTATTCAGAACTGAATACCTATTGGAAAGTGAGATGCACTCAGGGGTCTCTGGCACTACCAGCCTGATTTTTTTTAACTGCCTGGTGGTCACCTATTCCCTCTCTCCCTGCATATTCTTAAGCTGTGTGGTGACCACATCCATAAACATGCTATCCACATAGCTCTCATCTTCAGGAATGCACCGTAGCGTCGCCAGCTGCCGCTCAAGTTACAAAACCCGGAGCTCAAGCTGCTGCAATTGACAAGACTTCCTGCACAAATGGTTCTCCAGGATACGGGAAGCATTCTTGATCTCCCACAAAGCACAGGAGATACACTCTCGCGGCTGAAGCACCAGTCATTCCTTTATTTATTAGTTGACCCTTTGCTACTGCTGAAAAAAAAACTTACCAATACCACAACACCTTAGAATTATTAATAAAACCTTACTAGTAATGATAAATCCTGCTAAAAAAGACTCACTAGCTACTCACTTATTCCGTATTATTAATACTTAATTTTTACTCTATTTAGTCTGCCAGCTGTTGAGACACTATAACCCAGCTATTTACCCAGACACTGTAATAGTAATGTACTAACCCAGCTATTTATACATGCACCCTAACAGTAGTGCACTAACCCAGTTATTTACTGATACTCCCGAACAGCAGTTGCTCACCAAGCAATCACCTTGCAGCTTTCCTGTGATGTCACTGCTCACTTTGTTTTCAAACTCAGGCGCACATGGACTCTTCTCCGATGCTCTCCCGGAAGGTATGTGCTGTAGGCCACGATCTTCAGGTTGTATTTATCGGCTCCCCACACCATGTTCTTCCCGCAGGTCCGCTCCTCTCCCAGAAGTTAAGTGCTATAGGCCACAATTCTTGGGCTGTATTTATCGGCTCCCTGTTCAGCGTTCTTCCCGCAGGTCCACTCCTCCCCGCTATTCTCCCGGAAGGTAAGAAGGAGGGACATTCCGCTTGGCCGAGCTGCCCTACCATTACTTAGCTTTACAAACTAATTAATTGCTAGTGTAATAAGTGGTATAACTACCAGTTAACTACCCCATGTGGGGTAGTTACACCCACAGTACTGTTAGGAAGGGAGTTCCAAGATTTTGACCTAGCGACATTGAAGGAATAGCGATATAGTTCCAAATTAGGGTGGTGTGTAGCTTGGAGGGGAACCTGCAGGTGATGGTGTTCCCATGCATCGGTTGCCCTTGTCCTTCTAGGCGGTAGAAGTCACGGGTTTGGAAGGTGCTGTCAAAGGAGCCTTGGTGAGTTGCTGCAGTGCATCTTGTAGATGGAACACACTGTTGCCACTTTGCGTTGGTGGTGGAGGGAGTGAATGTTCGTGGATGGGGTGCCAGTCAAGCGGGCTGCTTTGTCCTGGATGATGTCGAGCTTCTTGAGTGTTGTTGGAGCTGCACTGATCCAGGCAAGTGGAGAGTATTCCATCACACTCCTGACTTGTGCCTTGTAGATGGTGGACAGACATTGGGGAGTCAGGAGGTGAGTTACTCACCGCAGGATTCCTAGCCTCTAACCTGCTCTTGTAGCCAAGGTATTTATATGGCTACTCCAGTTCAGTTTTGAGTCAATGGTAACCCCCAAGATGTTGATAGTGGGGAATTCAGCGATGCTAATGCCATTGAATGTCAAGGGGAGATGGTTAGATTCTCTCTTGTTGGAGATGGTCATTGCCTGGCACTTGTGCGGCGCAAATGTTACTTGCCCATTATCAGCCCAAGCCTGGATATTGTCCAGGTCTTGCTGCATTTCTACACGGACTGCTTCAGTATCTGAGGAGTCACAAATGATGCTGAACATTGCACAGTGAACATCCCCATCTCTGACCTTATGATTGAAGGAAGATCATTGATGAAGCAGCTGAAGATAGTTGGGCCTAGGACACTACCCTGAGGAACTCCTGCAGTGATATCCTGGAGCTGAGATGATTGACCTCCAACAACCACATCCTTTGCGCTAGGTTCGACTCCAACCAGCACAGAGTTTTCCCCTGATTCCCATTGACTCCAGTTTTGCTAGGGCTCCTTGATGCCATTCTCAGTCAAATGCTGATGAACAGCTCCATCCAAACCAGGGTGAGGTTGGACACGACTGTTCCACAAACCTGTGCCTCCTCAATACAGTCAGGACTGAGGATCTAACACAGGCTTTGTTTCCTGGATGGCTCTGGTCACAAGCTGGGCATGCCCCAGCGCTATTCACTGGTCTGTGTTTTCACCCTTTTCCCTTTGTTCTGTTCTTTTTCAAACGCTATTCATCTAATTATTTCCACTTCTGATATACTTGAAATGTTAACTTACCATGTACTCTCATGTGGACCTTACGATGTCGAGATGCTTTCTCCACATTTTCTGACCAATCTGCTGTGTGTTTCCAAAAGTTTTCATTTTTATTACTAATACTAAGTAGTTCTTTCTTGCTGCTGTACAGTGATGGGATATATTTAGCTCCAGAGTTACTACAGCACCCTATATTTCAATTTCATCCATAACTATTTCAATATCATTCATGGAATACAGATAGTGATGATAGCAGAGCTGTTGTTATAAAATTGAATAAACCTTTTCACATGAATTTTTAGCAGTTCAGTATTGTGAATTAAAAATTCATGAAACTCTACCACATTCCCTGCCACTTACATTGGGCACCTTGGTATCAACATGGTTTGCCTGCTAAATGATGTAGACGGTAAAATGAGTAGTACTTCTCAATATTAACCTGTTCTTCAAAATATACCCTAATCATTTAAAAAAAACTTCGCATTTTCTTATAAAGCACATTACTGTACTTTGCAGTTTGTACCATAGCAGCCGTTCTCTCTGCCAAGGAACTTTATAATCTGTAGGTGCACCGGCACCAGGAACACCAAAATTATTACACCTTGTTTTGCAAGTCCCAATGTGGCTCTACATTGGAATGTCACACCATAACTGTTTATGTTGATCTACAAAGCCAGCTTCATATTTTTAGGGAGACAGATGAGCTGCACTAGGTCATTCTGGTTCATCTTTAGCAGTCCATCCACCTTTTGTAGGAGGCAAGTACGGTTACAGCAAACATTAACCTGACACTAATGACAGAAAATTAAGTAAGCACAGTAATCATATCTTAACGAGGGGCAAACCACTAATTTAAACATTGAATCCATCAGAAATAGCCTGAACATTTAATACCGTGTTAAGTGGTGCCTTTGTGATTGAGATCTCTGGGAATGGCAAATTCGGTGACGTTAGTTGCGCAGTTGAAACAGCTGGCCACAATAACTACAGGTAGTATAGATAGAGGGGTCTGTAGCAGATTCTGTAAAGGGTATTCAGAGGACCCAAGTTAAAGGAAGTATAACCAACAATATATGTATTTATATAGCGCTTTTAACATAGTAAAGCGTCCCAAGCTGCTCCACAGGAGTGTTACCAAACAAAATGCAACACTGAGCCATATAAGATGATATTAGGGCTGATGACCAACAAAACTTGCTAAAGAGGTTGGTTCTAAGGTGTGTCTTAAAGGAGTAAAGAGAGGGAGAGAGGCAGAGTGGTTTAGGGAGGGAATTCCAGAGCTGAGAGCCTTGACAGCTGAAAGCACAGCTGCCAATGGTGGAGCAATTAAAATCAGGGATGCTCAAAAGGCCAGAATTGGACGAGCGCAGATATCTCCAAGGAGGTTGCAGAGATAGAGAGGGGAAAGGCCATGAAGGGATCTGAAAACAAGGATAAGAATTTTAAAACAAGGCGTTGCTTAACCAGGAGCTTATGTAGGTCAGCGAACACAGGGTGATGGGTGAACGGGACATTGCAGCAGAATTTTGGATGATCTTAAGTTTATGGAGGGTAGAAGATGGGAGGATAGCCAGCAGTGCATTGAAATAATCAAGTCTAGAGGTAACAAAGGCATTGTCAGGAAAACCCTATATGCCAAACAGAAAATATTAATTTCATCAGTGGACACTTACATTAGACTTTTGATGGAAAAATTCTACAAGTTAACTTTTAAAAAACTAGCAGCCAAGATGGCCACTGCAATTTACATTTGAAACACTGGGAGATTGAATTGGAGACGAAAAGTCTAACAAAGCTCAGCCAGCACAATGGCTTGCTCTGAGTGATTGAATTATCTAGAATGGCTTTACCAGCAAGGTCGTCAAGGCCATTCCCACCCATTGACTTTGAAAGAGGCAACCCCCAAGTGTGGATGGACACCATAGAGCATGTAGCACCTTGAATTTCATTAGAAGATTCCAGAAAAAAACTCATTAAAAACAAAGGGGTATTACAGAACCATGTGACTGCTTGCACAGCTCTGAAGAAACTAAGTTTTGTCACAAAGACAGCAGAGAGGCAGTAACTGAAAAGACTGCAATGAAGCAGGCTCTCTCTCTCTCTCCCCAAAAAATATCGAGAAGATCTGGCTGCGGCTGGGAACCGCTCCCCCCAACCACCCCAAGCCTACAGACCACTATAGCCAGCAACCAGGAGGAAGAGAATCAACAACTCATTCTGCCTTCAGGAACCCTGAGCAAAGCAAGCCAACCACTGCACACATGGCCCAGCGAAGACTGCAAGACTACAACTTCAGCTGAGGACGACTGGATTTACATACTGTATTTAAATTCCATTTATTCTGGACTTTAATCCAACCACTGAATCTGTTTCTCTCTGTAATCTATTTGTGTGCGAGACTCTCGTGTGAATGTGTGCATGAATCTGTCGCATAGTTTTAGTATTTTAAATCGGCTCAGGGTGTTAAACGTAATAAACTTACCTCATTCTTGTTTAAACTCAAGAAAACCTGTCTGATTGGTTGTTTTGCAATTACGTTAGAGGAACAAGGTCAAACAATCACGGAGGTGGTAAGCACAACCACGGTTTTAAAAAAGGAATAAACCCTGTTGCAGTCAAACAAGAGGAAGGGCAAAAGGGGAGCCTGAGATCCTCTCCTCACTTGGCTGTAACAGCATGAATGAGGGTTTTAGCAGCAAATGAGCTGAAGCAGAGTTGAAGTCAGACAATGTTATGGAAATGGAAATAGGCAGTCTTAATGATGGTGCAGAAGCGTTCAGAAGCTTATTTCGGGGTCAGGTGCTTAATTTGCAAACAAGTCCATCAAGATCTCAAATGGCTAATCTGATCACGTTTCATGGAAATGTTACTTAGGCATGCAAGACCTGCATAAGGTGTGAACTGTGGCTCCTCAAGTGGTCGAAAATGCTTGATTAGCTTCATTGATTAACAGTTTGTATTCAAGTCATCTTGGACTAAGTCATATACAACCACCTGTTGGCAGTCCTGATGAAAGGTCATCGACCTGAAACGTTAACTCTTTGCATCATCACAGTTGCTACCTAACCTGCTGAGTATTTGCAGTATTTTCTGCTTTTATTTCAGATTTCCAGCATCTGCACTATTTTATTTTTCCTTGCTATATGTTTGGTTTGGTTTCAGTTGCATCAAAGACGCTATTGAACTCTTTGGGGAAGATAATTCACACCATTGTACAAACACTATCAGGAGTTACTACGGGCAACTGGGCTACATAATAAATATGAGCTGGTCCTCCCCCATCCAAACTGCATGTGATAAAGGAAATCTACGAGCTATGTGCGAAGGGATCAAGGGGGCACTTGGCTCTGCCATCACCAAATTGCTCCCCTGAAGTCGGCAGATGGTGAAGTACTCACCAACAGATGTCCTGCTGGGCTGAACACTACTGTGAGCTGTACTCCTGAGAGTCGGACATCTCCCTGTCTGCACTCGATGCTCTCCCGCAACTTTCCGTCATGGATGAGTTGGACGAAGAACCCTCATCACTGGAGCTTGAGAAGGCTATAGACCGCCTAGCAAACAGAAGGGCACCGGGTAAGGATGAAATTCCAGCCGAGCTGCTCAAGCATGGAAAGTCCCATCTATTGCCACACCTTTATGACCTTCTCCTTCTCTGATGGAAAGTAGGCTCTATTCCACAGAAGATGCACGATGTCAAAATCATTACAAAAACAAAGGTGACAGAAGACTGCAACAACTACAGGGACATCTCACCCCTTAGCGTCACAGGGAAGGCCTTTGCTAGGGTCATACTTAAAAGACTCTATTCACTTGCAGACCAAGCGTACCTGGAAGCGCAGGACAGTTTCCAGGCTGGCAGATCTACTGTGGATATGATCTTCTCCATACGCCAGCTACAAGAGGTGTAGGGAACAATGTATACCCCTTTACCTTAATTTTGTAGATCTCACTAAGGCATTTGACACTGTCAGCAGAGCAGGGCTCTACAAGATTTTGGGAGAAACTGGCTGTCAACCGAAGCTCCTCAGTCTCATCCACTCCTTCCATGACAACATGCACTGCACTGTACAGTTTGACGGCTCCACTTCCGACAGTTTCAGAATGAAGACTGGAGTGAAACAGGGTTGTGTCCTAGCCCCCACTCTGTTTGGCATCATCTTCTCAATGCTCCTGACCTTCATCTTCCCTGCAGATATGGAAGGAGTCTACTTGCACACGAGGTCAGACTGCAAGCTCTACAATCTAACAAGGCTGAAAGCGATGACAAAAATACATCACATCCTGATCAGAGAACTCTTCTACACTGATGATGCCGTGCTAGATGCTCAAATGGAAACTCAGCTACAAAAGACTCTTGGGACTGTCTCTCCTGTGCCTGTAACTTGTTTTCCTTGACTATAAGCATCAAGAAAACCCTGGTCATGGGACAAAGTGTTGCATCTCCACCCCGATCACACTAAATAACACCCCACTGGAATGGGCTGGAAAATTCTGCTACCTTGGGACCACGGTGACAGACAATCTGTCCTTTGATGCAGAGCTCAATACACCATGCTGACCCTTCGGACCAAGCTGTTGGTTTACAAGGCCGGTGTTCTCAGCACCTTGCTGTATGGCTGAGAAACGTGGGTGACTTAGAGCTATTAGGAAAGGAAGCTCAATAATTTCCATCTTTGCTGTCTGCGGCACACCTAAATGGATTGTTTGTTGCATGTCCGTCATCTTCCATAGATGGAAGGATGTCAACCAACCAACCGCCCTCATGCTCCTCTGCAAACTTGAGGTCATCCAAAACTCTGCTGCCCATGTCTTCATTCATAACAAGTCCTGTTCCCCTTCCACCCTTGTACTCATTGACCTACACGGCTCCCAGTCAAGCAACGTCTTGATTTTAAAATCCTCATCCTTGTTTTCAAATCCCTCCATGGCCTTGCCCCTCCCGATCTCTCTAATCTCCTCCAGCCCCATAAAATTCCAAATATCTGTACTCCTCCGACTCTCGCCTCTTGTGCATCACTGACTTTAATCACTCCACCATTGGTGGCCGTGCCTTCAGTTGCCGAGACCCCAAGCTTTGGAATACCCTCCCTACACATCTCCACCTCGCTTTCTTCCTTTAAGACAGTCCTTAAAAACTACCTCTTTGACCAAGCTTTGGGTCATCTAACCTAATATCTCCTTTTGTGGCTCGGTGTCATACATTGTTTTATAATGTTCCTGTAAAGCGCCTTGGGACGTTTTATTACGGTAAAGGACCTATACAAAGATAAGTTGTTATTTTTAAATGCATATGAATTGATTTTAATTTCTGTTGTTCAGCAAGGTTTTAGATAGGTATATGGATAAAGGAGAATGATGGGGTATAGATTAAATTGTCCTTGACAGAGGACAAAGGATCGGCACAACATCGTGGGCCGAAGGGCCTGTTCTGTGCTGTATTTTTCTATGTTCTATGTTCTAAGGTTAAGGTGACAACCTTGGTTCAGTGGTAGAACTCGTGTCATTGAGTCAGAAGGTTCTGTTCAAATAATTCACGTAATCTAGGCCAACACTTCAGTGCAGTACTTCAAAGTGCTGCACTGTTGAGGTTGCGATCATTCAGATACATCGTTAAACTGAAGCTCCATCTGCCCTCTCAGGGGAATGTAAAGAGGATCCACTGCATGATTTTAAGAGCAGGGGAGATCTCCTTGGTGTCTTAGCCTGTATTTATCTCTCAACCAACATCATTTATACCAATACTCTAGTCATTACTGCACTGCTGTTTGGGGGGCCTTGCTGTGCACAAATTGACTGCTACTTTTCCATATACTTCATTGGCTGCAATGCATCTTATGACATCCTGAGGTCGAGAAAGGGGCTACATGAATGCAAGTACCATTTTGTTTTATTCTTATGAATAAATTCAACTTGTAGTTTAGTCTGAACTATATGGTTTGACAGCAAGGTGTTGTTTTATATATCGAAAAAAGCAAGAGTGATTGCAATCGACAACCCATGCAACTTCTGGTGAAAAGTATCAGTTAAAGGTTAATGACTAGTTCACCTCATGCATTAGGTATAAGCTTGAGAACACACAGGAGGGGGTGGGGGAGTCACTTATAAAAAGCTGAAATTGTAACACTTGCAACACCCACTTTTTAATTCCTGTTCGTGCCTCTCCACCACGCCTCAGCCAATCTGCCAGTGAAACCCTAATCCATATCATTGTTATGTCCAGACATAACACTTCCAACGCTCTCCAGGCTAGCCTTTCATCTTCCATCCTCCAGAAAATTGAGCTTGTATCCTAATTCGCACCAAGACGTACTTGCCTACCACCCCTGTGCTCACTAACCTACATAGGTTCCCAATCCACCAGCACCTTGATTTTAAAATTCTCATCCTCATGTTCCTATCATTCCATGGCCCCACCCCTCCCTATCTCTGTAACCTTCTCCAGCCATACAACCCTTTGGGAACTTTGCGCTCCGCCAACTCTGACCTCTTGTGTACCCCCCACTTCCTTCGCCCCACCATTGGCAGCCGTGCCTTCAGCTGGCTAAGCCCCAAGTTCTGGAATTCTCACCCTAAACGTCTCCACTATTCCACCTGTCTCTTCACCTTTAAGAGGCTCTTTAAAACTTGCCTCTTCAGCCTAGCTTTTTGTCACCTGTCCTATTATCTAATTCTTTGGCTCAGTTTCAACTTTTGTCTAAATATGCTCCTGTGAAATGCCATGAAACTTTGTAGTGGTTTGATACAACTGAGCAGCTTGCTAGGCCATTTCACAGGGCATTGTTGTGGGTCTAGAGTCACATGTAGGTCAGACCAGGTAAGAACAGAAGATTTCCTTTTCTAAAGGATATTAGTGAACCAAATGGGATTTTACAACAATCGACAATGATTTCATGGTCCCCACGAGTCGAGCTTTTTAATTCCAGAAGTCAAATTCCACTATCTGCCGTGGTGGGATTCAAACCCATGTCCTCAGAGCATTAGCTTCGGGCTCTGGGTTACTAGTCTAGTGACATTACTACTACGCCACCGCCATCCCCAGTCATCTACCTCTTCAAACTAAAAGCCTCAGGACTACTGGATTCGGCTAGAAGCCTGCTAAATCACCAAACTTGACAGACTGTATACTTTAATTTTATGGACTAACTCAACCAATCTACCTTTCCCCACTCCGTAACCTATGTGTGTGTGAAAATTGGTGCGTATTTTATTATTTTTATTAGTTCAATTTAGGTACAATGAAGTTAACCTCTTTCTTTGTTAAATTCAAGAAAACCTGTCCAATTGATTCTTATGATCATAGCAAGTAAGTAAACAAACAACTACTGTATTAGCCAGTATATCCATTTTAAGAAAGAATTAAAGCTATTGTGGTCAAACAAGGAAAGGGAAAAGAGGGAAGCCCTTCGACCCTTCCTCACTTGACCATAACATTATTAACACCTGAAAGTAAACCAAGGATCTATCCTTGCACCCCCCACCACCTCTGATTTCTCATCTACATGCTGCCCCTCAGTGACATCATCAGAAAACATAGCATTAGTTTTCACATATATGGTGACAACAGACAGCTGTACCTCACCATGTCTCTCGACTCCTCCACTGTTGCTAAATTATTAGACTGTTTATCAGACATCCAGTACTGGATAAGCAGAAATTTCCTCAAATTAAATTTTGGGAAGACTGAAGCCATTGTTTTCAGTCCCCGCTCCAAACTCCGTTACCTAGCTGCCAACTCTATTCCTCTCTCTGGCAATAATCCAAGATTAAGCCAGTCTATTTGCAATCTTGGCGTCACATCTGACTGAGATGAGCTTCCAACCTAATATCCATGCCTCCACCAAGACTGCCTATTTCGACCTCCGTTACATCACCCAACTCAGCTCATCTGCTGCTTCAATCCTCATTCATGCCTTCATTATCTCTAAACTTCACTATTCCAATGCACTCCTGGCTTATCAGAATCAGAATCTCAGAACTGTTTGAGCACAGGAGGCCATTCGGTCCATCGTATCTGTACCGACTCTCTAAAAAACAGTTTTACCTAGTGCCACTCCCCAGCCTTCTCCCCATAGCCTTGCACATTCTTCCTTTTCAGATAAAAATCCAATTCCCTCTTGAATACCTCGAATAAACTACTCTCTGTAACCTCTATCAGGTCACTGCTCAGTCTTCAATATTATCAAGTTTTAAAGTTTGCAGGCAACATACTTTGTAACAAAACTATTGCCACAAATATATATTCACCAAAGATTGTTCTTGCAATTGGAATAGCTCATGAACCTCCTGCTGCATTAAGCATTTACCATCATTTAAGCTTGGATACAAACAATGCTCTGGTAAATCAAAAGGCACACAGTGAACTCCACCAAGATAGACACAAGGGTCTGATGACTCAAAATTGCATTTTCACTATTATGTAGTACTATAGAAATCACTCAGTACCTTGCTCTACGGCAGCAATGCCTAGACAACATATGTCAGCCAATAGCGACGTCTCAATTCATTCCATCTTTGCTGTCTCCGAAGAATCCTTGGCATCAGGTGGCAGGACCGTATCTCCAACACAGAAGTCCTCAAATTCCCCAGCATATACGCCATACTGAGCCAGCGGCGCTTGAGATGGCTTGGCCATGTGAGCCGCATGGAAGATGGCAGGTTCCCCAAGGACACATTGTACAGCGAACTCGTCACTGGTATCAGACCCACCGGCTGTCCATGTCTCCGCTTTAAAGACGTCTGCAAACGCGACATGAAGTCCTGTGACATTGACCACAAGTCGTGGGAGTCAGTTGCCAGTGAACAGCTATAAAAGGGGGGGCCAAAGAGTAGCAGTTGGCAGGAAAAGAGTCAGAAATGTAAGGAGAGAGCCAACTGTGTAACAGCCCCGACAACCAATTTTATCTTCAGCGCGTGTGGAAGAATCTGTCACTCGAGAATTGGCCTTTATGGCCACTCCAGGCGCTGCTCCACAAACCACTGACCACCTCTAGGCGCTTACCCATTGTCTCTCAAGACAAGGAGGCCAAAGAGACAAGGAAAGATAGAAATCACTATTAAACACGCCCCCCCCCCCCCCCTAACAGTACAACTGGTTCACTGCTTCCCTCTGATCGGGGCTGCATTCCAAGAGTTGCCTACAACAGGATTCCATTACATGATGGAATTAAATAGTTCTCAAGTGCCTTGCTACAAGAAGTGAGACTTGCTATTGAGCAGGCAAGACAGATTATCTCCCTCATTACACACATAAAAACAGCTGCCAGTCAAGTAAACAACAACTTTCATTTATACAGCACCTTTAATGTAGTAAAATGTCCCAAGGTGCTTCACAAGAACATTATCAAACAAAATCTGACACCCAGCCACATAAGGAGATATTAGGAAAGGTGGCCAAAAGCTTAGTCAAAGAGATAGGTCGTAAGGAGCACATTAATGGAGGAAAGAGAGGAAGAGAGATGGGGAGGTTTAGAACAGGAAACCCTGAGCTCAGGACCGAGACAGCTAGAGATATTGTTGTCAATGGTGGAGTGATGAAAATCAGAGCTGGCAAGAGGCCAGGACTGGAGCAGTCAAGGAACAGTATAATGACTTTTAAGCAGACTGTGTAATGGAGAGTAACCACAAAGCCATTTAACTGAGGTAGGGAGCAGAAAAATAATTAAAAGAACCTAGGTATTAACTTATGGGAGAGTATTGTGTCTTTGGTGTGGAATCATATTTGATCAGACGAAAGAATATACATTGTGTACTGAGAGTACTTTTCACTTCATTTTTAAGATGAAATCTCGATAATATTGAAGACTTTTAAAAATCTGCTCGCATTGCAATGATGCAGAATGAAAAGGCTGAATGCAAACATTACCCCATCTTCATTAAAAACAATTATTACCTCAAATGCTAATCAACTCTAAAGAGGCATATAGATACTGCAATTAAAAGTAAGTCAAACTGAAAAAAGATATGATGGAGTATATCTGCATTGGAATCATAATCAATATACGGCAAAAGCTTTATATGCAATTCAACACATTATGAAAATTTTAAACTGGTAGCACATCTAACATTAAATTTAAAAATCTAAAATCTAGTCCAATAGATCTACCATAACCTTGAAATCATATTACTGTGGATCTATAGTACAACCAGTTTCCATAACAGCAGATGCTGTTAAACGAAAGTAACAAAAAAGTCATTTTACAAAATGTATTAAACTAGTTTGCTTTGCACAGGGAAACGAAGACGCACCTTTGATGCAGTTATGTAGTGTAAGTGCAGCCTAAGTACCTGCAAGATGACCACCAGCAGACATTATTCTTTTTACATCTGCTTACATTCCACAAACAAAACATCACACGCTCATGCATTAAATCTACAACTAAGAATTCAAAATTACAACTAACCAAATACTTAGGGAGGTAATACAATGGATACTGTTTATATTCCAGGTAGTCAAGGAGAAGGACATAACTGGAACTGAATCTTTACACACTTAGTTCAATGAAGAGTGCAGGAGGGCATGCCAGGAGCAGCACCAGGCATACCTCAAAATGAGGTTTCAATCTGGTGAAGCTACAACCCAGGACTGCTTACGTGCCAAACAGCGTAAGCAGCATGCAATAGACAGAGCTAAGCGACCCCACAACCAACGGATCAGATCTAAGCTCTGCAGTCATGCCACATCCAGTCATGAATGGTGGTGGACAATTAAACAACAAACTGGAGGAGGAGGGTTCACAAATATCCCCATCCTCAAATGATGGGGGAGCCCAGCACATCGGTGCAAAAGATAAGGCTGAAGCAGTTACAACAATCTTCAGCCATAAGTGCCGAGTGGATGATCCATCTCGGCCTCCTCCTGAAGTCCCCAGCATCACAGATGCCAGACTTCAACCAATTCGATTCACTCCATGTCATATCAAGAAATGACTGAAGACACTGGATGCTGCAAAGGCTATGGGCCTTGACAACATTCCGGCGATAGTTCTGAAGACCTGTGCTCCAGAACTTGCCACCCCCCCCTAGCCAAGCTGTTCCAGTACAGCTACAACACTGCCATCTACCCAGAAATGTGGGAAATTGCCCAGGTATGTCCTGTACACAAAAAAGCATCACAAATCCAACCCAGCCAATTACCGCCCCATCACTCTACTCTCGATCACTAGTAAAGTGATGGAAGGTGTCGCGACAGTGCTATCAAGCGACACTTGCTTAGCAATAACCTGTTCAGTGACGCTCAGTTTGGGTTCCGCCAGGGCCACTCAGCTCCTGACCTCATTACAGCCTTGGTTCAAACATGGACAAAAGAGCTGAACTCAAGAGGAAAGGTGAGAGTGACTGCCCTCGACATCAAGGCAGCATTTGCCCAAGTATGGCAACAAGGAGCCCTAGAAAAACTGGACTCAATGGGAATCGGGGGAAAACCTTCTACTGGTTGGAGTCATACCTAGCGCAAAGGAAGATGGTTGTGGTTGTTGGAGGATAATCATCTCAGCTCCAGGAAATCACTGCTGGAGTTCCTCAGGTTATGTCCTCGGCTCAACCATCTTCAGCTGCTTCATCAATAAGCTTCCTTCAATCATAAGGTCAGAAGTGGGGATGTTTGATGATGATTGCACAATGTTCAGCATCATTCATGGCTTCTCAGATACTGAAGCAGTCCGTGTAGAAACGCAGCAAGACCTGGACAATATCCAGGCTTGGGCTGATAACAGGCAAGTAACATTCATGCCACACAAGTGCCAGGCAATGACTGTCTCAAACAAGAGAGAATCTAACCATCTCCCCTTGACATTCAATGTCATTACAATTGCTGAATCCCTCACTATCAACATCCTGGGGGGTTACCATTGACCAGAAACTGAGCTGGAGTAGCCATGTAAATACCTTGGCTACAACAGCAGGTCAGAGGCTAGGAATCCTGCAGCGAGTAACTCACCTCCTCACTCCCCAAAGTCTGTCCACCATCTACAAGGCACAAGTCAAGAGCGTGACGGAATACTCTCCACTTGCCTGGATCAGTGCAGCTCCAACAACACTCAAGAAGCTCGACATCATCCAGGAAAAAGCAGCCCGCTTGACTGGCACCCCATCCACGAACATTCACTTCCTCCACCACCGAGGCAAAGTGGCAGCAGTGTGTACAATCTTCAAAATGCACAGCAGCAATTCACCAACCAAGACTCCTTCAACAGCACCTTCCAAACCTGCAACCTCTACCACCTAGAAGGAGAAGGGCAGTAGATGCATGGGAACACCATCAACTGCAAGTTCCCCTCCAAGCCACACACCATCCTGACTTGGAACTATATCCTTCACTGTCGCTAGGTCAAAATCCTGGAACACCCTTCCGAACAGCACTGTGAGTGTAGCTACCCCACATGGACTGTAGTGGCTCAAGGTGGCGGCTCACCGCCACCTTCCCAAGGGCAATTAGGGACGGACAATAAATGCTGTCCTAGCCAGCGATGTTACATCCCATGAACAAATAAAAAAAATTACAAGCTTTTATTTATTGTGACACATTTTATAAACATGCACCTCCTCACCCAACAGTTTGTCTGCACCTAACTATAGCCGCCCAAGTAATTCCTCTACCTGAATAAAATTAAATACTCAAATCAATAGATAATCAACAGACACTAAAGGAGTATGTGCAAATACCCTGCAAATGAGAAGTTTTCAAAACTATACCAACATCCTTGTATTGTTTGGAAGCTATCTGCATTCCATTTAATTCTACTTAGATACTTGAAATTCCAGTATTATCAGCATTCTTTACCCTCAAACAATTTTATGCAACAGCTAATTTTCTGTTGTCCCCAGTCATAACCATAACAAATCAATGATCAGACGGTTGCAAAGTAACACCCCCTCCCACCCCATTACATCTAATATTCACCAATACAGACTTGCATAGCTGTTCTTGATTTGACCTGCTGAGTGTCAGTTAGATGTCATACCATACAGAATGTACCCTGCATTTTAAATATCATAGCCCACTACAGTACTCTTAACTACATCAACGGCACAGTGGCGCAGTGGTTAGCACCACAGCCTCACAGCTCCAGCGACCCGGGTTCAATTCTGGGTACTGCCTGTGTGGAGTTTGCAAGTTCTCCCTGTGTCTGCGTGGGTTTCCTCCAGGTGCTCCGGTTTCCTCCCACAGCCAAAAGACTTGCAGGTCGATAGGTTAATTGGCCATTATAAATTGCCCCTAGTATAGGTAGGTGGTAGGGGAATATAGGGACAGGTGAGGATGTGGTAGGAATATGGGATTAGTGTGGGATTAGTATAAATGGGTGGTTAATGGTCGGCACAGACTCGGTGGGCCGAAAGGCCTGTTTCAGTGCTGTATCTCTAAATCTAAATCAAATCTACCCTCTCTTAGTCAAGCTGAAAATGAAATTTCAATTTTAGGTATTATATGTCGAGACAAATAATGTATATTTTATTTTTAAAATTTCAATGAAACCTTTTGCATTATTCAAGGAATCTTGACTTTGCATTCATTGTCCATGCACCAGTTCCTCAAGTTTTACAAAACATACAAAATATATTTGTCTAATTACTAGAGCTGGATGTCTTCATAAATCAGAATGTACAAATATGTGGCAAATACAGTCCTTTCCTCAAATGGGTAAATGTTTTAAAAATGTGACAACTGACTGTTCCAAAGGACATTTCCTTTGGCACTTCAGTTTTTTGAAGATTAGTTTCAGTCACTAAGGACTTCCAGAGACAATCACGCAGTCATCAACTGCTGTAACTACAAAAGTACTTTGTTGCAAAATTACACACCAAATTCTAGCCCAAAACAAGCCAAAATGCTGCTGCAGAGGCCTACATATAAAAAAGTTACCAATTTCTATGAATTTTTTGAATGCATTGTCTGCTCTGTTCACTCGCACTTGCGCCTTATGAGATTCCCCCAGTAATAAAATGCTGAAACACTCTGACAAAGCAAATTGTTAGCAGATTTTTGATATTTGTAACTACGAATACAATAAAATGGATATTCACATCAGTTTTTTTTAGAATAACATTTTGTTCGTTCTAGTCTTCCAACTTCCAATTATCTTAAAATTCTCCAAATGTACAGACATCTACTTTTAGTACGTAATTATCCTAATGCACAATTCTGTTTCTATTGACAAAGAACTTGTTTATATTGCATGAAGGCCACACTAACCACTTTTTCCTTTCTCCCCCTCGCATAAAGAAGATTCACCACATATTTTAACAAATTAGTCTCAAAAACCCTTTATAGCAACAGAACAGAATTAAACAATATTGCAAAATCACAATTTTTCAATCTTAATTTACATCAAATCTGACTGCTAATTCAGTACACTGCACAACTGTAATCTGATAACACTGGAAGTTACTCAGCAGCTACGGAAATATTTCAACTACCACTTTATCACATTCAAATGGGGTGACAAGATTTTGATTTGTATCCAACTGGGAGCTTTTAAAATCCCTATTATATATTAAAAAAAGAAAAGATCCAGATTTGTTTTTCTTATTAAACATCTGGTATTATAATTTGAATATAATTGCTTGTGGGTAGCTCTGAAATGCTTAACATGTAACAAAGTATCGACAATCCTATGAGTTATATTTGACTATGTATAATTGCCTTATGAAACTAACAGTTAAGCTGATCATCTGCAATGGCTTCTCTTCTTCCCACACCATTACCTCTGGTGTCCCCAAGTATCCATCCCTGGCTCTCTCCTATTTCTTATCTACATGCTGCCCCTCAGTTACATCATCCAAAAGCACAGTATTAGTTTTCACACAAACGCTGACAACATCCAGCTCTACCTTACCACCACTTTGCTCAACTCATCCAATGTCTCTAAAATTGTCCGACTACTTGTCCAACATACAGTACTTGATGAGCAGAAATTTCCTCTGATTAAATATTGGGAAGCCGAAGCCAAACTGCATTCCCTAGCCATCAAAAGCATTGTTTTGGGCTTTTGTGTTTTTAAAAATAAGTTGCACAATATTTATTTTGTAAATGCGGCAAAGTTGAATATTATTTAGCATTGCATTCAATTCCCATTCCTGGCATCTGTCTAAGGCTGAGCCTGATCGTTTGCAACCATGGTATCACATTTGACCTCGAGATGAGCTTCCGATCACATTTCCGCAACATCACTAAGACTGCCTATTTCCGTCTCCATAGCTTCACCCAACTCTCATCCCGCCTCAGATTATCTGCTGTTGAAGCCCTAATCCATGCTTTTGTTACCTCCAGACTTGACGATTCCAACATACTCCCGGCTGGTCTCACACATTCTACCCCCCCAATAAACTTGAGACCACCAAAGACTCTGCTGCCCGTGTCCTAATTGTACCAACTCCTCTTCACCCATCACCTTTATGCTTGCTGACCTACACTGATCCCCGTTTAAGCAACGCCTCTATTTTTCAATTCTCAGCCTTGTTTTCAAATCACTCTATGGCCTCACCTCTGTAATATCCTCCAAACTCTCAATCCTCCAAGATATCTTCACTCCTCCAAGATATCTTCACTCCTCCAAGATATCTTCACTCCTCTAATTTTGACCTGTTAAGCATTCCTGATTTTAATTACTCCACCATTGGTGACCATGCCTTCAACTGCCTAGTCCCGAAACTCTGGAATTCCTTCCCAAAACCGCTCTGCCTCTCTTTCCTCCTTTAAGATACTCCTTCAAACCTACCTCTTTGACCAAGCTTTTGGTCATCTGCTCTAATATCTCCTTATGTGGCTTAGTGTTATTTTTTGTTTTATAATGCTTCTATGAAGCACCTTGAAACATATTATATTAAAAGGTGCTATATAAATACAAGGTGTTGTATAAAAATAATTGTAACATAATCAACAAATGTTTACAAGTAATATATAAACATATTCTGAAAGCATGAGTGTTAAATCATCACAGGTGATTGCCTTCTTCGATGCTCGAGTAGATACATTCTTCTGTATGAATTATTCAATCGTTCATACCTGAACACTCTCACTCTCTTCACACCTTTCCACTCCAACAAAAAACCTTAGTTATATGGATTAGAGAACAAAGAATAGACGGGAACAGGTTACACCATGAATCACAAAAGAAAAGCTTCATTCACAGTTGAACCCCAAGGTTAGATTATAGCCTTAAAATTACAGATTTTTAATTTTACACAGAAAATATTTTTTTTGTGCAAGTAGATGCTAGTCTTGTATGTACAAGGTGACTTTCATGCAAGAGTATCACATAACACCTGCAGGTTTACTCAATTTACATAGCATATGCCAGAAATTTTCATTTTATATACATATATGCCCATCTTAAACTGAGAAGTTAGCTACTGCTGGAGCAACTAAAGGGCAAGACTTACTGATAAGAATAGCAGGCACTATGTTTTAACTGGTTAATATTCTACTTTACTTCTTATCAAAGCATTTTGACATAAGCAGATACAAATGGTTCAATGACTTCAGGTGATAACTGCTTAATTATGATAGGCTAATACTGAAAGATATTTATAATGTAATTTTCAGCTTTGATCTACATCAATAGTACTTTGCATCGGTATTCACCGAGGAGAGGGACATGACGGATGTTGAGGTTCGGGACAGATGTTTGATTACTCTAGGTCAAGTCGGCATAAGGAGGGAGGAAGTGTTGGGTATTCTAAAAGGCATTAAGGTGGACAAGTCCCCAGGTCCAGATGGGATCAATCCCAGGTTACTGTGGGAAGCGAGAGAGGAAATAGCTGGGGCCTTAACAGATATCTTTGCAGCATCCTTAAACACGGGTGAGCTCCCGGAGGACTGGAGAATTGCTAATGTTGTCCCCTTGTTTAAGAAGGGTAGCAGGGAAAATCCAGGTAATTATAGACCGGTGAGCCTGACGTCAGTGGTAGGGAAGCTGCTGGAGAAGATACTGAGGGATAGGATCTATTCCCATTTGGAAGAAAATGGGCTTATCATTGATAGGCAACATGGTTTTGTGCAGGGAAGGTCATGTCTTACCAACTTAATAGAATTCTTTGAGGAAGTGACAAAGTTGATTGATGAGGGAAGGGCTGCAGATGTCATATACATGGACTTCAGTAAGGCGTTTGATAAGGTTCCCCATGGTAGGCTGATGGAGAAAGTGAAGTCGCATGGGGTCCAGGGTGTACTAGCTAGATGGATAAAGAACTGGCTGGGCAACAGGAGACAGAGAGTAGCAGTGGAAGGGAGTTTCTCAAAATGGAGATGTGTGACCAGTGGTGTTCCACAGGGATCAGTGCTGGGACCACTGTTGTTTGTGATATACATAAATGATTTGGAGGAAAGTATAGGTGGTCTGACTAGCAAGTTTGCAGACGACACTAAGATTGGTGGAGTAGCAGATAGTGAAGGGGACTGTCAGAGAATACAGCAGAATATAGATAGATTGGAGAGTTGGGCAGAGAAATGGCAGATGGAGTTCAATCAGGGCAAATGCGAGGTGATGCATTTTGGAAGATCCAATTCAAGAGTGAATTATACAGTAAATGGAAAAGTCCTGGGGAAAATTGATGTATAGAGAGATTTGGGTGTTCAGGTCCATTGTTCCCTGAAGGTGGCAACGCAGGTCAATAGAGTGGTCAAGAAGGCATACGGCAGGCTTTCCTTCATCGGACGGGGTATTGAGTACAAGAGTTGGCAGGTCATGTTACAGTTGTATAAGACTTTGGTTCGGCCACATTTGGAATACTGCATGCAGTTCTGGTCGCCACATTACCAAAAGGATGTGAATGCTTTGGAGAGGGTGCAGAGGAGGTTCACCAGGATGTTGCCTGGTATGGAGGGCGCTTGCTATGAAGAGAGGTTGAGTAGATTAGGATTATTTTCATTAGAAAGACGGAGGTTAAGGGGGGACCTGATTGAGGTGTACAAAATCATGAGAGGTATAGACAGGGTGGATAGCAAGAAGCTTTTTCCCCAGAGTGGGGGATTCAATTACTAGGGGTCACGAGTTCAAAATGAGAGGGGAAAAGTTTAGGGGGGATATGCGTGGAAAGTTCTTTACGCAGAGGGTGGTGGGTGCCTGGAACGCATTGCCAGTGGAGGTGGTAGACGCGGGCACGATAGAGTCTTTTAAGATGTATCTAGACAGATACATGAATGGGCAGGAAACAAAGAGATACAGACCCTTAGAAAATAGGCGACAGGTTTAGATAGAGGATCTGGATCGGCGCAGGCTTGGAGGGCCGAAGGGCCTGTTCCTGTGCTGTAATTTTCTTTGTTCTTTGTTTTGTTCTTTAATTCTAAATAGGTGCCAAGACCTTGGAAAAGCCTATTCTATCGTCAGCATATGTAAATAAACAGGAAAGACAGAAGAGAGAATGAAAGGTCATATTAAGCTAAGTTATTTGGAAAGGAACAGAAAAATAGTGAGAGACTGAAGTTTTTAAAAAACCAGAAGTCAACTGAAAAAACAACAGTCAAACATTGCCAGAAAAGGAATTTTTTAAAAAACCAAGCATCTAGAAAATGGTTTAAAAAGGTAAACACAATAAACTACCTGAATAAAAGGAAAATCAATGATGCAATATTTTTGCAAAAAATGCACACTTAATATACACATTTCCTAAATATATATTTAGGAAGGAGTAGCAAGTAAAAGAAAACACGCTTACAAAAACATCTGTTCATACACCTCTGGAAAGCCTGGGAAACCATCTTGGTCCCCATTGAAAAAAAAATCTACACAAGGCCTGTACTGGAATGTTACACATAGATAAGAATTCTGTTTAAATCAGGAATGTTGATTCAGACTTGCTCATATATATGCTTTTTTTTAAAACTAACATTTTGATTTGATGTGCTAGAATGAGAAAGAGTTAATACGTATATTTTAAAACCTATACCGTACAATATTCCTTTTGTGATTGGTGAGCCACTTTGAGACACACACATGTAACAAAGCATAATTTCCATTGATATTATTGTAGCTCTATGATCTTTAAATAAAATTATTTGACTACTGCATTTTAGTACACTGCATTAGTACAGTAGAAATTTTCCCAGCTTGTCAAAACAGCATTCTATTCTTACTACAGCGCTCTTCCACTGTTAGGTCATTAACAATTTAAACTCAGAGAATGCCAGAATCAGTGTGCCTCTTGAAAAAAGATTTTAAATGGAATCTTCAAAATAAACATCACTGCTTCAATTTATCCCTGGTTTATGATGGCCTAGCACATACATACGTAATGTGCATTGAAGTAGGACACATTACCAGTCAGGCTGACTATTCATTTATTTAAAGTTCTTTACCCTTAACCTGGGCCTCTACATTCCAATTACATAGCAGTCCAACCCCCACTGCTATGCTATTCCTCTCTATGGCACCACAAATATTAACTTCATGTAGCTTGCATTCTCAGTAGTGAATTAAAAGTACTTCACAATAGTCACTAATTATCCTTATGCACTGTGGCTTCTCTTCACCAAAACAACAAACTTCAAGACTGTTGGAAGGTTATAATGAAAATAGCAACACCAGATTAAAGGCTTTTCACAAGACTTGTCTAAGTTATTATATTTTTGTAACCATCACTGCTAAATTTTCACTTATTGTTTGCTAATAAAGCGAGCAGAAATGATGTGCATACATGAAGGTGTAAACCACATCATGATCCAAAAAATGTATCTTTCCAATGACCCAAATATCATTCACATTTTTCTTTAAAATCCCGATCCTTACTCAACAAGGGGAGAATATTGGGATGAAAATAGTCTGAAAGCCTAGACTGCACAAGAGAATTGAACCTAACCAGAGCTGACAGTGGGATATTTTCCATTTATGTTTGATGTTGTAATTGTGCTAAGTAGGTTGCCCAGACAATGTACTCTTCTGTGCAACTCCATCGTTTCGAACAAAAGACTTTAGTACATACCAAAGCCTGTTAATGAGCATGTCTATATGGAAATATAATAAATTTAATCCAGTTTTTCTCATACAAGTGAAACAAAACACAGATAGGTTCTTCTAACTTTGTCAATTTGGCAGAAACTTAAGATGTTCCAAGCTTTTTTTTCCTTTCCGTGATTAAACAGTGATTAAACAGCATCCCAGCAGGCATTTAGCTGCTTCTGAACAACATCATTTGCTCTTGATCAAAAGGGTTACTTCACTGCAATGATTTATTTTTCATTAAAATGCAGAGTACATTGCACAGACACTCGTGGAAAATATGGCTCATAACTGTACTCTACAATTACACATATACAGAAAATCAATGCAATGAAAAGGTTAAGCAGATAAGATAACATAACTACCAATGTTTATCCAGCCAACATCCAATAAATGCTGACAAAATTAAAAGAAAAACAAACCTGAATCCCATTTCTCATGCACTATTTTAAACAAATTAAATCATCAAATGCAGTTTGAAAGCTTTCAACATTGAGCCTCATACAACAAGTCAAATTCCTCTCATATTCATAACATTTACAACAGACATCTGTAGTAGCAAAGACAAAATTTAATTCATTCAACTTTATTACACTAGCACTCACCCTACGGGTATGCGGCCATTGTAAAAACAGCATATTATCTGAACTAAATCAACAGTCACACTGATGTTTGTTGCTTCAGAAAGCAAAAATACAAAACCAAATAGAACTTCAGTGATAAAACAATTCTCTGACCTTTACCTTATAATTGAAGCCCAAGCTGTACCATTTCATCCAAAAGGCCCTTTACTTTGCAGCATTTTCTATCCCAGGCAGAGTTTGGAATCTCTTCCTCTTCTGTTGCTGTACGTGGAGAGGCAAATGAAGCCAAAATTCCATCGGACGGCTCATTTCCTGCCTAGTGACCTGACTACCTCTACTGGCTGCAAGATATGTGCAGCATATGCTGCTTGCACATTGCTTCCGCATTCCATTTTCATGACCTCAGCTGTTGCCTGACAGCTGCTCTTCATAAGTTGCCATTCAAGAAATAGCTGATTGCTGAAGTGTTACTTACTTATTTTAACATATATCCTTTTTCCAAGGCCAAACCAAAGTGCTACCTTTGATAAACAATACAGCAATCTGCATTTTGAAAGTGTTAATTTAATCCCCTGTTTACATAACAGTCTTATTACCTCCACATACAGCCTTGCTACAAGAATGAGGGAACATAGATGGCAGCAGAGGAAGTAGTTTTGTCTCCCTGGCTCCAGAAAGAAGGCACCATAGAATAGCAATAGCAAATGGGTCGCCTCCGTCATTACCATTACCATTTCCACCGCCTACCCACCAACACCACCCCCCACCCCCTTCATTTTGTTTGAGCTCTCAGTCTCTGTACAAGTAAGCAATATTGTTTACAGTCACATTCATGACCTTCATAAACCTCTCCATCACTCAACCCCCACCTGGAATCCCTGTGTGTAACCTTTCAGCTACTGCCCATTTGCAGCTCTCCTTTATACTCTATCAAAGTATAAATAGGACTATGGAACAATAACAACCAGATCAAATTACAAAAGCAATTCAACTTATTTGGCAATACCATTCAGCACATCATTCATTTCCAAACTAATTCGTAGGCTTCTAAGTTAAAGGCTTTTGTTGACCAGCCAACTGTCAAGTATCAACCCTAAATACCAAATAACCAACCGAAAAGCACTTTGGTGCATTACCTCAAAACCACAAATGACAGAAAAGCAGCAAAGTGGAAACCTCAGAGAAAAAAATACTGATTTGGTGAATATTTTGGCACCAAAGTAACATCACATTTATCAAACTTTTTTTATATACTCATGTAAAATTTAAGACTCAAGAGTAAAAGTTGGCATTAGCATTTCACAACACAGTTTATACCATGGTTCAGTTGTGAGTACTCTCACCTGAGTCAGAAGGTTTTGGATTCAAATCTCACTTCAGAAACTTGAGCACAAAATCCAGGCTGACACCCTAGTGCAGCATAACTGAAGGAGTACAGCACGATCAGAGATTCCATCTTTTGGATGAAATGTAAAACTGAGGTACCAACTGCCCTCTCAGGTGGATGTAAAAGATCCCACGGCACTATTTTGGAGGAGGGCAGGGGAGTTCCAGCCAATATTTGTCCCTCAATCATCACTAAAACAGATTATCTGGTCATTATTACATTGTGGTTTATTGAACACTGCCATGCACAAATTGGCTGATGCATTTCCTACATTACAACAGTGACCAACTTAAAAAGTACTTAATTGCCTGTAAAGCTCTTTGGGACATAGAGGTTGTGAAAGGCACTGTATAAATGCAAATTCTTTCTTCTTTCATTTTCTTTGTTTCTCTCTCTTCATTTTGCTTAGGCCTTGCCAAAGCTGTCCTGCAGGATACTTTTTGTAATTATAGCTGTGGGCAGTAATTATCCAGAAAAGTGAGTACAGCTGATAAAAATTCCCCACTGATTTGATAAAAAATGCTTTCCAAAATAATTCATAAAGCAATTTGACGCTTAAGAATTACAAACAGTATCCAATCAACCAAGATTGTGTTTTAATTCTCAATAACATGGTTATGCGAATGAGGGACACTTTGGAAAGATTCTCACTGCTGAGTACAAAGAAAGCTAAAGTGTGGAGGTCACCGAAATGGCTTATGAATGTTTAACAAAACTTAAGATTGGCTACAAATCCGGATACTTTATCCAAACGCAAAACAAACAGCTCAATGTTTATCAGTTGAGGCAACTGGGCCATATCATTTAACAAATATATTGAAATATTTATAATTTATTCAAATTGTGGTGATATGCATACATGACCTCCAGGATACGCATAGGCAGAAAATGTTTTATGGGGGGAATACATTGAAAATTGAATTGCAGGGGTGTGATGGAATACTCCCCACTTGCCTGATGAATGCAGCTCCAACAACACTCGAGAAGCTCAACACCATCTAGGACAAAGCAACCTGCTTGATTGGTACCCCAATCACCACCTTAAAAATTCACTCCCTCCACCACAGGCACAGAGTGGCAGCAGTACCATCTGTAAGATTCACTGCAGCAACTCGTCAAGGCTCCTATGACAGCACCTTCCAAACCCACAACATCTACTGGCTAGAAGAACAAGGGCAGCAAACACATGGGAACCCCACCACCTGCAAATTCCTCTCCACGTCACACAGTTCCTTCACTGTCGCTGGGTCAAAATCCTGGAACTCCCTCCTAACAGTATTGTGGGTGTACCAAAACCACATGGACAGCAGCAGTTAAAGAAGGTGACTCACCGCCACCTTCTCAAGGGAAATCAGGGATGGGTAATAAATGCTGACATCCCACAAATGAATTTAAAACAAATAAAATTCCGTAGTATTTTAAGGCTGATGCTAAACTGCACTATTGGTGTGAGATATGTAGCTGTTGTGTGCTTTTTGCAGCCAGCAATCCAAAAATCTCACACCCGCTAAGAGTCATTTTGCAACTTGACTGGAGTTATTGATGCCAATTTTAGCTGCCCTTGCCTGGCAGAAACTGGGCAGGGAGTGGTTAAAATAAGGTGTGCCATTTATTCTCACTTAAAGGCCTGCTTAGGTCGGGAAAAAGAACCCGATCCAAAACTCGACCGATCCACAGCGGACCCGAGCCCGACCAGAGTCCCTCCAATTTCGCCCCGAGCCCGACCCAACCATCCCTTTACTTACCTTCCGCCTGGGAAGCTCCACGAAACTGCAGCGCATGCGTGATGATGTCATGGTGACATCACTCGCTGACTGCGCAGACTCAGTTTCGTCCCGGACTCCGAGCTCAGGTAAGTTTTTATTTTTTAATACATACCGGCAGAGCAATTACCGTGCGTGTCCGGCCCAACCCGACCCGAGCCCTACCCGGACCCGGCCCGGCCTGACCCGACCCAAGCCCGAAAGCCGGACCCGGAAGAGGGGCCCAACCTGACCCCGACACGTCATCAGGTCCCGTCGGGTTCGGGTCAGGTAGCAGGCCTTTATTCTCACTGATCCCACTTCCCTTTTGCCACATCCACTGTCCCTCACCACCATGACTGCTGGGGACTCTTCACAAAACCTTTTCCACTTTGCAATACTGCAAAAATTACAGATTAAGGCACAGTTATGTGAACAATAGCAGGTTTTATAGACATTTGCAAATAGATACACTGCTTTCATATGGTCATGGTCATTTTCTGTTCCTTTCCAATTTCCTCTGGCATAGTTTATCAACTTGTCAGTAAAGTACACTTTTTCTGAATGCAGTAACAATTTAGTTAAGTCAGACAATCCAGTGCAAGACTTGAACAATGGATCTACTATTAAAGTTGTGTTATCCGACGACTGTTTTTCTTATTTATTTTTTCTTGGGATACAGGTGACACTGCCAAGGCTACATTTATTGCCCATCTCTAGCTGCCCTCAGAAGGCAATGACAGGATTTCTCCTTGACCCACTGCAATCCTTCTGGTGATAATGTTCTCACAGTGATGTTAGTACGTAATTTCAGAATTGTGACCAAGAAACAATAAAGGAATAGCTATAACTTCCATGTTAGGATGCTATGGATTTGGAAGAGTTCTTTGGGTGATGATATGCCCATGACACCCCTGCTCTTTGTCCCGTGGTACAGGTCAAAGGGCTTGGAGGTCCAGTTGAAGTAACTAAGAGTTGCTGCAGTGCATTCAGTAGAATTTTCAACAGTTACAGTGGGCTGGTTGGGGGTGGGGGATGGAAACAGAGGGAAGGGAGCTATATATCCAGCAGCTACAATGCACCAGTGGTAAAGAGGGCTGTTAATTTGCCTTGATGGGTTTAATTCATATTGAATTTGGGCCAAATAACCACAATTTAGCATGATTTGTTCTTCATATTTCTAAAACTAAAAGCCCTATTTCCAGAAGATTCAGTTAGAATGTCCAAAATAATCAGTAACAACCACAACAACATTGGTTTAGTTATCAACAAGTATCCCATCCAACCTATTTAGTCATGAGATACAAGTACCCTCTGTTTAGACAAAGTGTCCCTCATTCATAAAGCAAAAGAAAATCTTATTTGGCCTGCATCTCAAAATGTCTCAATGTTCCCTCTAAATTGTGTTACATGACTACGCACCTGCAATCAGGAATGTGCCGCACAGGGGACAAACAGGCCAGGCACAAGCAGCAGTCCCTTTAAAATGTGCGCATTTGCAGCTGCACAGCAATTTTAAAGGGACTGTGCAGTGCAACAAACAACCCACACACAGTGAAGGGATATTAGAGGGAACATAGGTTTAGTTTAGTTTAGAGATACAGCACTGAAACAGACCCTTCGGCCCACCGAGTCTGTGCCGACCATCAACCACCCATTTATACTAATCCTACACTAATTCCATATTCCTACCACATCCCCACCTGTCCCTATATTTCCCTACCACCTACCTATACTAGGGGCAATTGCTAATGGCCAATTTACCTATCAACCTGCAAGTCATTGGCATGTGGGAGGAAACCGGTGCACCCGGAGGAAACCCACGCAGACACAGGGAGAACTTGCAAACTTCACACAGGCAGTACCCAGAATTGAACCTGGGTCGCTGGAGCTGTGAGGCTGCGGTGATAACCACTGCGCCACTCTGCCGCCCCTCAAATTGGTGTCGCATAAGTCCTTTGGGCGGGGGGGGGGGGGGGGGGGGGAGGGGAGCTTTATTGGAAAAACCAGGGATGTATAGGTTTAACAGTTCGGGATTGAATTTAAATCTCCTTAAATACAGCATTTCCCACCACCACGACATAATTACTGGCATCACTAGAAATTTCCTTTCCTACAGCAATATAATTTTATATAGTGCTTTTAATTCAACCAGAAGATTACAGTCAGCTGTAATTCATGTGGAAGAAATTTAGAAACATATCCAGTGAATTGAGAGCAAACAATTCACAAACTCTCAAGAGTTACACAGATAGTCATGTCATATGATGTGACCACCTCTGCTTGAAACAGCACCTTCTGGGAGGATATTTGAAATTCAAGGCTGTTCAGACATACTTGGTGGGGGGGGAACTGGCTCTTTCAAAGTCAATGGGTGTCGATGGTTTTTGATGACCAACATTGACAAAACCATTCTAGGTAATTGAATCGGGGAGCAGCCCCATTGCTCTGGCTAGATTGGGGAATCACCTCTGTCTCCCAGCCGGCCTTTGGCTTCTCATATGCAAATTGTGCGTGACCAACTTTACTGCTCTGTTCTGCTTTTTAAAAGTTATTTGTAATAATGTCCAGTAAAATGTCTCGGGCAAAGTTTCATACGACAAAATTAATATTTTCCATTTGGCATGTGGGATTTCCGTCACTATATATATCAGTTATGATGTTATTACACCTAGCACACATAAAAACTGTGCCCTTCACTTCATCTATATGATATTTCATTCTTGTCCAACTTATCCAAAAGGCTAGATGCCTAAAAGGTAGAGTTCTAAACCTTGATATTGGTTGCTAAATTATCAGATCTGATTATATTTAACTTCTTTTCATCATTACCAGCTACCATTACTAGAGGACAAGGTTCTTCATCAATATATTTACATGGTCATTGAACATAGCAACTGGAATAATTCTCCCCCATTGCACTTATTGTTACATAATTTGCAGATGATCATAGAATCACACAGCACAGATGGAAGCCATTCGACCCATCATGTCTCTGCCAGCTCTCTGAATGAACTATCCAATTATTCCCACTCTTTTTGCTCCTTCTGCCTAGCTTGGCAAATTTCTTTTTTTTTGGTATATAACCACCCCTATTGAGATCAGTTTGTTGGCACAGAAACATAATCTCAATAAAACTGCTTCACTGAAATGTCATTAAAGGATATACTGCATGCAATAAAAGCAAAGCAGCACCAGCCAAAAGTAGAAAATTGCAAAAACCTATATTTTAATTTTACTTTTGCTTTAGTAAGCCCTGATTCAACTGGAGTGAGTATAAATCAAACCTGACATCCTGTAATTATGTAAGACAGCACACAACATAAATATTGAATCTCTGTCCACATGACATATAACTTGATATAATGCTTCAAGCTTTATGACAGTACCACAACTCATTCCTGATTTACAGTAAAATTGCAGACAAACTTTATTACTAACAACTAGAAGAAAAATGTTGTAAAATAAATAAAAACTTTAGGCAGTTACATGAACCACAAATCTGTACAATGGTGTGTATAACCATTACGTTCAGGTTTTATATTAAAACATCTGAAGTTATAATTATTTAAAGCCATTTGTGTTGCAAAACTGTTTTTCTATTGAAGTATTTGAATAAATATATATAATATTTAATAAATATTTAACACTCGTCATTTTATCCGGAAGAGCTGAAACAAAGCCCAGGTGTCATGAAAAGGGAATGCTTGCCAGTGAGTCAAGCTTCAGCTGCCACAACATCTGAGGAGAGTTCTGCACTGACGCAGGATTCCCCCAGACAGCCAGGGCCCTCCAGGTCTCATGCGCACAGAGGACGACTGTCGAAGTCATCCACAGCCAAAGGGCAATCAGATCAGCAGGCTCGCGCAGAGTGGGCACTGCGAAGGAGCACCCACAAGCATTTCAGAAGAACGCCGTTACACAAATGGGTCTGCACGGGTGACACGCAACACTGTAAAAAGTTAAATCATTAAATGTTCTTCACTAACACGTGTGTTGCTTTTACTGTGTGAATGAAGTGTGCCAGCATGTACGATCGTGTCTCCTTCCATCACATCATTGGCCTTTCACAACTGCCAATTTATGGAACAACATCATTGCCGTGCCGCATTACTCATGTGCCTCTCCACGGATACAGTAACATGGGCATTGGCTCAGTCTGCTGATGCCAATAATGGTGGAGACAAAGATGTTGCAGATGCGGACTGCTGCACAACAGGTGAACGAGGCTGCCGTGTGGCTTGCAGAGCACATGGTGGTCTTTATGGTGAGGAGAACCGTTGATCAATAAGTCATTGCCATGCATTCACCCAGTATGCAGTGCCTGGACGCGCTCTGTCCTCCCATCCACATTTCCTGATGCAAGTTCTCAGCATCTTCATCATCCAAGGATGAGTCCTGCTCACGTCTCTCCTTATCCTGCAAGACCTCCCCCTCTATAGACTGTGTAGTTTCGAGTACAGAACCAAGGCTGTCTTACTGCAGTTATACAAGACCTTGGTGAGACCACATCTGGAGTATTGTGCACAGTTTTGGTCTCCTTATCTGAGGAAGGATGTTCTTGCTATGGAGGGAGTGCAAAGATGATTTACTGGGCTGATTCCTGGGATGGCAGGATTAACGTATGAGGAGAGATTGGGTCGACCAGGTCTATATTCAATAGGGTTTAGAAGAATGAGAGGGGATCTCATAGAAACCTACAAAGTTCTAACAGGACTAGACAGGCTAGACGCAGAGAGGAGGTTCCCGCTGGCTGGGGAGTCCAGAACCATTTAGAACTGAGATGAGGAGAAATTTCTTCACTCAGAGAGCGGTGAACCTATGGAATTCTCTACCGCAGAAGGCAGTGGAGGCCAAGTCATTAAATATATTTAAGAAGGAGATGGATATATTTCTTAATGCCAAAGGGATCAAGGGATATGGAGAGAAAGCGGGAACAGGGTATTGAATTAGACGATCAGCCATGATCTTTTTTGAATGGCAGAGCAGGCCCAAAGGGCCGAATGGCTTACTCCTGCTCCTATTTTCTATGTTTGTGTTTTCATCTACAAAATACTCCAAGAAAACAAGCTGTCAGAAAATGTTACCACACAAAATGGAACATTTTCTGTTGGAAAATGGGCCAGAAACCAGGGTAGATTGTGTGTTTTTTCAAGCAGAGAAAAAAATGCATATTACATGCGATTGCTTATATGCAATAATAAAGATTTTGTACAGTAGTATCCAATTCTACGAGCCCTTATCTTGCAATCTTGCTTATTAATCTTTTGTGTGGCATCTTATCGAATGCCTTTTAGAAATAGATGTATACTATCTATTGCCTCCCCTTTATCTACCCTACTAGTTACATCCTCAAAAACCTAATAAATTTGTCAAACATGATTTCGCTTTCGTAAAACCATGTTGACTCTGTCTGATCATATGATGATTTTCCAAGTGCATTGTTAAGATTTCCTTAATAATAGATTCTAGCATTTTCCTGATGGCTGACATCAGGCTAACTGGCCTACAGTTTGCGGTTTCCTTTTCTCACCCACCCACCACCACCCACCCCTCCCAGAACTTTTTTTGAACAGCAGTGTTACATTTGTTAATCTGCTGGGACTGTTCTAGAATCTAGGGAATTTTGTAAAATCACAGCCAGTGCATCCACTATCTTTGCAGCTACCTCTTTTAGAAGCAAAGGATGTAGGCCATTAGGTCCTGGGGATTTGTTGGCATTTTGTCCATTAATTATCTCGAACACTTCTTCCTTGCTGATATTAATTATTTAAGTTCCTCACTCTTGTTGGTTCCTTGGTTACCCTCTATTTCTGCTTGTAATTTGTCTCTTCTACTATAAAGTCAGACATAAAATATTTTTTTGCGTCTGCCATTTTCTCATTTCCCATGATAATTTCTCCTGTCCTGCCCTAAGAGACCAATGATTAATTTAGCTATTCACCACCTTTTTATATACTTGTAAATTTTTTTTACGATCTGTTTTTATATTCCTAGCTAGTTTACCCTCATATTCTCTTCTTTCTCTTATCAACTTGCTGGTCACCCTTTGCTGGTTCCTAAAACAGTCCCAATCTTCAGGCTTCTACTATTCTTCGCAACATTATAAGCCTCTTTTAATCTAATACTAGCCTTAACTTCTCTAGTAAGCCACGGTGGATCTCTTTCGCTGAGTTTTTATCTTTTAATTGAATGTATTTTTGGAGAAAATTTTGAATTATTCCTTTAAATTTTCCCGTGTTAATTTAGCATCATACCTTTTAGTCTATTTATACAACCAGCCTGAGAAAGCTCTCCTCTCATAGCTATGTAATTGGCTTTGTTTTAGTTTAAGACTCTTACTTTGGACTCACGTATGTCGCTCTCAAAACTAATACGGAATTCAACTGCATTATTATCACTTTTATTTGAAAAAATGCTGCTGGACAGTATTATTCATCATTTCGAACCCCACAAATTAATCAAGGACAATCTACAAGGATTTGTTACGAGGTCTTGTCTTACTAACTTGATTGAATTTTTGGAAGACGTAACAAGGATGGTTGATTAGGGGTGCACGTTTAATGTAGTCTACATGGATTTTAGCAAAGCTTTTGCTAAGGTCCCACATGGTAGGCTGGTCAGAAAAGTAAAAGCACATGGGGTCCAAGGGAAAGCAGCAAGTTGGATTCAAAATTGGTCAGTTCAGGAAGCAAAGAATAATAGATGACAAGTGATTTTGTGACTAGAAGGCTGCTTCCAATGAGGTTCTGCAGGGCTCAGTACTAGGTCCCTTGCTTTCTCTGTCATAGAGTTAGATATCAATGATTTGAGGGGGCATGATTAAGAAGTTTGAAGTTGATACAAAAATTGGTCGCAAGATTGATAGTGAGGAAGAAAGCTGCAGACTGCAGGAAGATTCAATGAGCTGGCCAGGTGGGCAGAAAAGTGGCAAATGGAATTCAATCTGGAGAAGTGTGAGGTAACATATTTGGAGAGGACAAACAAGGCGAGGGAATACACTATATGCGGTAGTATACTGAGAAGTGAAGAGGAACAGAGGGATCATGGAATGCATGTCCACAGATCCTTGTAGGTAGCAGGATAGGTAGATAAGGAGGTTAAGGAGGCCTACAGGCTACTTTCTTTTCTTAGCCAAGGCATGGAATTCAAGAACAGGGAGGTTATGCCAGAATTGGATAAGACACTAGTTAAGGCACAGCTAGAGTATTGATACAGTTGTGGTCACCGCATTACAGGAAGGATGTGATCACACTAAAAAGGAGATTTACAAGGATGCTTTCAGGAGTGTAGAATCATAGCTATAAGGAAGGATGAGATAGGCTGGTATTGTTTTCTTTAAACAGAGGAGGCTGAGGGGAGATTTAACTGATGTCATGCAGACCGCCCCCCCCACCTGCCAAGAATGAGGCATATTAATTTTGTCATATTAAACTGTTGCTGGAGTGAGGAAATCACTTGTTAAACAGATCAGCCATGGCTGGAAAAAACATTTACATACTAACAGACAGTGCTTGCAGGGACAAAGGGGTTATTCCCTGCTCCAAGTTAACCCACAATGGACTTTGAGCACTGGGTATTGCGTGTACGAGGAGACATTCCAGAGTCGGCTAAGACAAGAGAATCCACAAACAGACGTGGTCAGACCAGCTAGTCACATGATTAACCTGCTTGGCAACCTACAGTCAGGGACTTTACAGCATGTTCGAAGAACAGTAACCGAAACCATCTTCAGATATTGCATCGAGAGCGAGAGAGAGAGCCTTCCAGAAAAAAATGCGAAGAAAGAGAGCTGAAGCGGCTTGAGTTAACTGGGGGGTGATACAGTAAACCCAGCAAAAGCATGGCCAATATGGAGGAGCGTAATTCAGGGCTAGGTACAGAATTATTAAAACTATCTCAACTAATCTCAAAATTCAATGAGGAAGATGTGCAAGAATTTTTGACTCCTTTGAGAAACTGGGAAGGCAGCTAAAATGGCCAGCTGAGACCTGGCCTCTTTTAATACAAAGCAAGCTAACAGTAAAAGCCGCATGAGGTTTATTTCCTGTTGCCAGATGAGAGTTCATCAAATTATGAACTGACAAAAAATGCTATCCTCGGGGCAGATGAATTAGTATCCGAAGCCTATCACCAAAAGTTTAGAACCCTCAAGAAGCAAGCTGATCAAACTTATCTGGAGTCTGAAAGAAGCAAGCAGCTGGCTTTTGACCAGTGGCTGAAGGCTCTCAAAGTACAGCTTAGCTATGAGTATCTCAGAGAAGTAACTGCTAAAGGAATTTAAACACTCTCTCCCACTGTCCATAAAGACCCATGTAGAGGAGCAGCGAGTTCAGAGAACCCGGCAAGCGGCCATTCTGGCTGATAAGTTTGCTTTAATTTAAAAGTCAGCTTCCCAAGGGAGAACCTTTCTTAGTCACCCCCACAAATCAGAAAAGGACAAAGGGTGGAAAGGTGATAGGAGCCCAAGGAGTCCTGGGAGAGAAAGAAAAGCAGGAGACACAGGGGGCCCTCTAACAGCAAAAAAGGAAGGTGCTGTGAGCAGGAATGAGACCTGGAGACTTGTGTGCTTCCATTGCAATAAGGCAGGACATCTAAAAGCTAACTGCTGGAAACTGAAAGGAAAACCTGTAGGGTTAATCAGGGCACACCTGCTCAGTGAAGGAGAAGGGACCCTTATGGAAAGCACAGCAGAACAAGCTGTGGCTTTAACTGCAGTAAGAGTGACACCCAGGAGGCTTACTGCTGCAGGTGCAGGAAAAGTGAACAGGATTCCTGAAGGCTATCAGGATTTTGTATTTGAAGGGAAAGCAACCCCACACCCGAGTGGGACAAGCAAGCCCATAGTGATTCTCAGGGACACAGGGGCCACTAGATCCCTTTTACTGGGAAAAGGCCTGACCTTTCCCCCAGAGAGCGCAGTGAACACCAAAATGGTGATGAATGGTATTGGAGGGCAGTGTATGCCTATACCTGTACAACCGGGTGCACCTGGAGTGCGACCTAGTTTTGGGACCAGTGACTGTAGGGATTATCCCTAGTTTGCCTGTGGACAGGGTTGACCTGCTCCTAGGTAATGATCTGGCAGGGGCGAAGGTGGTAGCCACCCCAGTAGTGAAAGAAAGACAGCAGGAGGTCAGAGAGAAAGGGCAGTGGCAGGAGACAGTCCCTGCAGTTTCCCTGAAGGTGTGATGAATCAGGCCATGATCAAAACAGCTCGCCCAGAGGAGACTGCTTTGGCAATGCAGGCAAATGACCATGAGGTCTGTCTGCCCGAGACTTTCTTTGGGAAGTTAGAAGACCCAGGGAGTGAATTCAATAAATTTTCCCTAGCTGAGGCTCAGCGAGCCAACTCAGTATTGCGAAAGTTAACACAGGCTGCCCAATCTGAAAGTGAAGCAGAGGGACTCCCTGATTGCTAATGAGGTACTGATGAGGAAATGGAGTTCTCTTAACAGATCTGAGAGCAAGGAGTGGATAGTAGCTCACCAGTTAGTGGTGCTGCAGAGGTACCGGAGAGAAACAGTAAGAAGGGCCCACGAGACTACAGTGGCTATACACGCCGGTATACCAAAGATCAAAGCCCGCAAAAGGCAGCAGTTCAACTGGCCAAAACTCCACAAAGATGTAATGGAGTACTGCAGGAGTTGCCACATGTGTCAGGTTGAGAGGAAACCCCAACCCACAGTGAAACCTGCACCCCTAAGTCCTATACCGGTGTAAAGAGGACCCTCCAGCAGAGGGCTGGTGAACTGTAAGGGACCCCTCGCCGAGAACAAAAGGGGACAGACAGGCACAAGGCCGGCAAAAGGTTAGGAAGGAAAGGGGAAAAAAGTGACCAAGAAGTCCGGCAGGAATCCCAGATGAAAACCCTTACTGTCCGGTCAGCCAACCCTGAAAAATTTGAAAAGTTAGACCCCACATCCTCTTATGTAAATGCAGACACTAGAAGCACCCCACCAGAGTTGCTAACAGCATTTACAGGAACCTGCAGAAACAAAGAAAGACCCTTAGGGGGCAGAGAAATCGTGAGGGCAATGTCTCACCTAGTCGAAGTGTCACAAGAGCGTGCAGCCAAGTCTGCACAAATTCCTACAGGCAGGAATGTCCCAAAGGACAAAGGGGAGATTAGCAAAGAATCCTCCCCGACAGTCCAAAAAAAAGAGAACCAGCCATCCCCTGAAGTCAAAAGCCTTTGCATGACCAGCAAAGCACTGAGAGAGTGTTCAGGATAGACCCGCCCACTACTGACTCTCCTGAAAGAAAATTCCAACTTAAGACTAATTAAATCTAACCCTCCCCCCCAACTTTGCAGATCTTAACAGAAACAAAGACCCAAGGCAGTCATGGAAATGTGCAAACTGAAGAAAAACTTCCCCAAAGAACCACCTGTTTATTGGGATGTCCAAAAAGGGACAATTAAAACAGCACTAGCACCAAGAATAGACAGGCTGTAATAAGTTTGAGGATTTATGAATGAGTGTGAATGAATGAGAGAGAGACATGCATGCTTTTTTTTCCCCTGTATCTTATATTTTCTCTCTCTACCCTTTCTAATGAAATGCATTTTCTCAAATCGCATTTCATTCCGCTGGATGTGGAGGTGTCATGTATACCCCCCCACCTGCCAAGAATAAGGCATATTAATTTTGTCACATGAACAATGATTTTAAACTGCTGCTGGAGTGAGGAAATCACTTGTTAAACAGATCAGCCATGGCTGGAAAAAAACATTTACATACTAACAGACAGTGCTTGGAGGGACAAAGGGGCTATTCCCTGCTCCAAGTTAACCCACAATGGACTTTGAGCACCAGGTATTGTGCATACAAAGAGACATTCCAGGATCGACTAAGACAAGAGAATCCAATAACAGACGTGGTCAGAACAGCTAGTCACATGACTAACCTGCTTGGTAACCTGGGTCTTACTGAATTGGACAGAGTTTGAAGAGAGAAAGACCGTTTGCTCCAAGCCTCTCCTGTCTGCTCCCATATCTTTCTCACAAGCCTCTGGACCCATTGAGGACACATGAACTTCAAGAGAGAAAAGTCTCCTACATCGAACAAAGTTTAAGAATAATACTGGGCCCCAACAAAAAGCAAGACCTACCTACAATCAAGGACTTTACAACGAGCTCAAGAACAGTAACCAAAACCATCTTCAGATGTTGCCTCAAAATTTGCCACTATATTTCTTCTGCTCTTTTCTGTCTCTATCTGCATGTGTGTATCGCATATGCATGCTAGTGTGGGCGCGTCGCGTATCTGCAGGCATTAACCGAATTCGAGTTTAAGTTGAATAAAGTTCAACCTTTTTTTCTTTTAACCTAAGAAAACCTGTTTGGCTAGTTTTTTTGCCTTATAATTGGAAGTTAGTGAACAAGGATTCACTAAGGGGAAGCTAAAAAAGGTGTTTTAAAAAAAACCCTGTTACGCTAAGACCAGGTGAAGGCTGAGAGGGAACCCCAGACCCCTTTCTCACCTGGTCATAACACTGAGGTGTACAAAATTATGTTGGGCCTAGATAAAGTAGACAGGAAGAACCTATGTGCTGTCACAGGGAGGTCAATAACCAGGGGGCAAAGATTTAAAGTAGTTGGCAGAGCGATTGAAAGGGGAGTTGAGAAGAATCTTAATTTTCACCCAGAGTGTGGTAGGATTCTCGAACACACTGCCTATCAGGTGGTAGAGATAGAAACCTGCATTAGCATTTTTTTTTTAAATCAGCTATACACGAAGTGCTGTAACCTACAGGGCTACGGACCGAGAACTGGAAAGTGGGATTAGGCTAGATCAGGGCTGTCCATCATACGGCCTGCCAAAGATTTCCATTCGGCCCACCAATCTGCCCATGGCTTGGCTCTAATTGATGGTTCGCCTGTACCTCAGGCAGAGGGGGGAGGTGGGACCTGTGACTGACAGGGGCTGCCAGGGCGGCGTTAGCATTGATTAGTGGAATGCGCCGCCCTGCTTCTTCAGCGCAATTTAGTAAACATCCTGTATCCTGCACAATGGGAAGATTCCCACCTCCACTCACCCAAACTCAAATAAAATAGGCAGGGTACATATCCAGCGGCGGGACTGGCTGCTGCGAGGAACATAGGAGACATGGGGTGGGGAAGGTGAGAGAGCGAGACAGGGGAAGGTGGGTACTAGAGAGAGAGAGAGGGGGGGTACGAGAGAGAGGGGGTACGGTGGGAAAAGAGAGGTGGAGGGGGGGGGAAAAGAGAGGTGGGGGGGGGGGAAAAAGAGAGGTGGGGGGGGGGAAAAAAGAGAGGTGGAGGGGGGGGGAAAAAGAGAGGTGGAGGGGGGGGGGGAAAAAGAGAGGTGGAGGGGGGGGAAAAAGAGAGGTGGAGGGGGGGGAAAAAGAGAGGTGGAGGGGGGGGAAAAAGAGAGGTGGAGGGGGGGGGGAAAAGAGAGGTGGGGGGGGGGAAAAGAGAGGTGGAGGGGGGGGAAAAGAGAGGTGGAGGGGGGGGAAAAGAGAGGTGGAGGGGGGGGAAAAGAGAGGTGGAGGGGGGGGAAAAGAGAGGTGGAGGGGGGGGAAAAGAGAGGTGGAGGGGGGGGAGAAGAGAGGTGGAGGGGGGGGAGAAGAGAGGTGGAGGGGGGGAGGAAGAGGGGTGGAGGGGGGGAGGAAGAGGGGTGGAGATGGGAGGAAGAGGGGTGGAGGGGGGGAGGAAGAGGGGTGGAGGGGGGGAGGAAGAGGGGTGGAGGGGGGGGAGAAGAGGGGTGGAGGGGGGGAGAAGAGGGGTGGAGGGGGGGAGGAAGAGGGGTGGAGATGGGAGGAAGAGGGGTGGAGATGGGAGGAAGAGGGGTGGAGATGGGAGGAAGAGGGGTGGAGGGGGGAGGAAGAGGGGTGGAGGGGGGGAGGAAGAGGGGTGGAGGGGGGGAGGAAGAGGGGTGGAGGGGGGGAGGAAGAGGGGTGGAGGGGGGGGGAGAAGAGGGGTGGAGGGGGGGGGAGAAGAGGGGTGGAGGGGGGGGGAGAAGAGGGGTGGAGGGGGGGAGAAGAGGGTGGAGGGGGGGAGGAAGAGGGGTGGAGATGGGAGGAAGAGGGGTGGAGATGGGAGGAAGAGGGTGGAGATGGGAGGAAGAGGGGTGGAGATGGGAGGAAGAGGGTGGAGGGGGGAGGAAGAGGGGTGGAGGGGGGGAGGAAGAGGGGTGGAGGGGGGGAGGAAGAGGGGTGGAGGGGGGGGGAGAAGAGCGGTGGAGGGGGGGGGAGAAGAGCGTGGAGGGGGGGAGAAGAGGGGTGGAGGGGGGGGGGAGAAGAGGGGTGGAGGGGGGGGGGAGAAGAGGGGTGGAGGGGGGGGGAGAAGAGGGGTGGAGGGGGGGGAGAAGAGGGGTGGAGGGGGGGAGAAGAGGGGTGGAGGGGGGAGAAGAGGGGTGGAGGGGGGGAGAAGAGGGGTGGAGGGGGGGGTGAGAAGAGGGGTGGAAGGGGGGGGAGAAGAGGGTGGAAGGGGGGGGGAGAAGAGGGGTGGAAGGGGGGGGAGAAGAGGGGTGGAGGGGGGGGAGAAGAGGGTGGAGGGGGGGGGAGAAGAGGGGTGGAGGGGTGGGGGAGAAGAGGGGTGGAGGGGGGGGGAGGGGTGGGGGGGGAGAAGAGGGTGAAGGGGGGGAGAAGAGGGGTGAAGTGGGGGAGAAGAGGGTGAAGTGGGGGGAGAAGAGGGGTGAAGTGGGGGGAGAAGAGGGTGGAGGGGGGGAGAAGAGGGGTGGAGGGGGGGGAGAAGAGGGGTGGAGGGGGGGGAGAAGAGGGGTGGAGGGGGGGGAGAAGAGGGGTGGAGGGGGGGAGAAGAGGGGTGGAGGGGGGGAGAAGAGGGGTGGAGGGGGGGAGAAGAGGGGTGGAGGGGGGGAGAAGAGGGGTGGAGGGGGGAGAAGAGGGGTGGAGGGGGGAGAAGAGGGGTGGAGGGGGGGAGAAGAGGGGTGGAGGGGGGGAGAAGAGGGGTGGAGGGGGGGGAGAAGAGGGGTGGAGGGGGGGAGAAGAGGGGGGGAGGGGGGGGAGAAGAGGGGTGGAGGGGGGGGAGAAGAGGGGTGAAGGGGGGAGAAGAGGGGTGGAGGGGGGGAGAAGAGGGGTGGAGGGGGGGGAGAAGAGGGGTGGAGGGGGGGGGAGAAGAGGGGGGGAGAAGAGGGGGGGAGGGGGGGAGAAGAGGGTGGAGGGGGAGGAGAAGAGGGTGGAGGGGGGGAGAAGAGGGGTGGAGGGGGGGGAGAAGAGGGGTGGAGGGGGGAGAAGAGGGGTGGAGGGGGGGAGAAGAGGGGTGGAGGGGGGGAGAAGAGGGGGGGAGAAGAGGGGGGGGAGAAGAGGGGGGGAGAAGAGGGGGGGGAGAAGAGGGGGGGGAGAAGAGGGGGGGGAGAAGAGGGGGGGGGAGAAGAGGGGGGGGAGAAGAGGGGGGGAGAAGAGGGGGGGGAAGAGGGGGGGAGAGAAAAGGGGGGGAGAAGAGGGGGGAGAGAAAAGGGGGGGAGAAGAGGGGGGGGAGAAGAGGGGGGGGGAGAAGAGGGGGGGAGAAGAGGGGGGGGGAGAAGAGGGGGGGAGAAGAGGGGGGGGGAGAAGAGGGGGGGAGAAGAGGGGGGGGGAGAAGAGGGGGGAGAAGAGGGGGGGGGGAGAAGAGGGGGGGGGAGAAGAGGGGGGGGGAGAAGAGGGGGGGGGAGAAGAGGGGGGGGAGAAGAGGGGGGGGGGAGAAGAGGGGGGGGGAGAAGAGGGGGGGGAGAAGAGGGGGGGGAGAAGAGGGGGGGGAGAAGAGGGGGGGGAGAAGAGGGGGGGAGAAGAGGGGGGGAGAAGAGGGGGGGGAGAAGAGGGGGGGAGAAGAGGGGGGGAGAAGAGGGGGGGGAGAAGGGGGGAGAAGAGGGGGGGGAGAAGAGGGGGGGGAGAAGAGGGGGGGGAGAAGAGGGGGGGAGAAGAGGGGGGGAGAAGAGGGGGGGAGAAGAGGGGGGGGAGAAGAGGGGGGGGAGAAGAGGGGGGGGGAGAAGAGGGGGGGAGAAGAGGGGGGGAGAAGAGGGGGGGGAGAAGAGGGGGGGGAGAAGAGGGGGGGAGAAGAGGGGAGAAGAGGGGGGGAGAAGAGGGGGGGAGAAGAGGGGGGGGAGAAGAGGGGGGGGAGAAGAGGGGGGGAGAAGAGGGGGGGAGAAGAGGGGGGGAGAAGAGGGGGGGAGAAGAGGGGGGGGAGAAGAGGGGGGGGAGAAGAGGGGGGGGAGAGAGGGGGGGGAGAAGAGGGGGGGGGAGAAGAGGGGGGGGAGAAGAGGGGGGAGAAGAGGGGGGGAGAAGAGGGGGGAGAAGAGGGGGGAGAAGAGGGGGGGAGAAGAGGGGGGGAGAGAGGGGGGGGGAGAAGAGGGGGGGGAGAAGAGGGGGGGAGAAGAGGGGGGGAGAAGAGGGGGGGGGAGAAGAGGGGGGGGGAGAAGAGGGGGGGGAGAAGAGGGGGGGGGAGAAGAGGGGGGGGAGAAGAGGGGGGGAGAAGAGGGGGGGAGAAGAGGGGGGAGAAGAGGGGGGAGAAGAGAGGGGAGAAGAGAGGGGGAGAAGAGAGGGGGAGAAGAGAGGGGGAGAAGAGGGGGGGAGAAGAGGGGGGGAGAGAGAGGGGGAGAAGAGGGGGGGAGAAGAGGGGGGAGAAGAGGGGTGGAGAAGAGGGTGGAGAAGAGGGGTGGGGGGGAGGAGGGTGGGGGGGGAGGAGGGGTGGGGGGGGGAGAAGAGGGGTGGGGGGGGGAGAAGAGGGTGGGGGGGAGAAGAGGGGTGGGGGGGAGGAGGGGTGGGGGGGAGAAGAGGGGTGGGGGGAGAAGGGGGAAGGGAGAGGGGGGAGGGAGAGGGGGGGAAGGAGAGGGGGGAAGGGAGAGGGGGGAAGGGAGAGGGGGGAAGGGAGAGGGGGGAAGGGAGAGGGGGGGAAGGAGAGGGGGGGAAGGGAGAGGGGGGGGAAGGGAGAGGGGGGGAAGGGAGAGGGGGGGAAGGGAGAGGGGGGGAAGGGAGAGGAGGGGGAAGGGAGAGGGGGAAGGGAGAGGGGGGGGAAGGGAGAGGGGGGGAAGGAGAGGGGGGGAAGGGAGAGGGGGGGGAAGGGAGAGGGGGGGAAGGAGAGGGGGGGAAGGGAGAGGGGGGAAGGGAGAGGGGGGGAAGGGACGAGGGGGGAAGGGAGAGGGGGGAAGGAGAGGGGGGGAAGGGAGAGGGGGGAAGGGAGGAAGGGGGACGGGAGAAGGGACGGGGGAGAGGGACGGGGGGAGAGGACGGGGGGAGAGGACGGGGGGAGAGGGACGGGGGGAGAGGACGGGGGAGGGGACGGGGGGAGAGGGACGGGGGGAGAGGGACGGGGGGGAGAGGGACGGGGGGGAGAGGACGGGGGAGAGGACGGGGGGAGAGGACGGGGAGAGGACGGGGGGAGAGGGACGGGGGAGAGAGGGACGGGGGGGAGAGGGACGGGGGGTGAGAGGGACGGGGGGGAGAGGGACGGGGGGAGAGGGACGGGGGAGAGGGACGGGGGGGAGAGGACGGGGGGAGAGGGACGGGGGGGAGAGGGACGGGGGGGAGAGGGACGGGGGCAGAGGGACGGGGGGGAGAGGGACGGGGGAGAGGGACGGGGGGAGAGGGACGGGGGGGAGAGGGACGGGGGGGAGAGGGACGGGGGGAGAGGACGGGGGGGAGAGGGACGGGGGGAGAGGGACGGGGGGAGAGGACGGGGGGAGAGGGACGGGGGGGAGAGGGACGGGGGGAGAGGGACGGGGGGGGAGAGGGACGGGGGAGAGGGACGGGGGAGAGGACGGGGGGAGAGGGACGGGGGAGAGGGACGGGGGGAGAGGGACGGGGGGAGAGGGGGTAGGGTTGGAGTGGGGAGGGAGGAGAGAGGGGGAGGGAGGGAGAGAGGGGGAGGGAGGGAGAGCTAGAGAGTCATTTATTTACAGCACTGAGAAAGCCATTTGGACCGATCAAGTTCATGCCTACTCACTGGCTCGATCCCTATAGCTCTGTAAGTCTATTTCTCTCAAGTGGCCACCCAACTTCCTCTTGAAGCATTGATCATCTCCACTTTCACTACTCTTGTGGCAGTGAGTTCCACGTCAGTACACCCGCTGCGTAAAAAAGTGCTTCCTCATATTCCCCCTGCATCTTTTGCCCACAATTTGTAATCTGCATTAACTAGTCCTCGGGCTAGGGCGGGGGAGAGAGGGACTGAGACACGAAGAGCGAGAACGCAGGGAGAGAGGGGAAGAGAGATCAAGGA